>NC_143513.1:4049962-4357955 GCF_031878675.1 Megascapheus bottae | reverse complement strand
CTTAAAGCCAAAAATACTAAGTATGGAAAAACTGAAAGTATTTTCTCTAAAATTTAGCACCAAGACAAGAACATTTGTTCTTCATTTCTTACTCAATATAATACTAGAATTCCTAGCCAGAGCAATGAGGCAAGTAAAAGAAATGAAAGTGATTCAAAAAAAGGTAAGAAGTCAACTTGTCTTTGTTTATTGATGGTATAATCTTGTCATGAAAGACTCTAAAAATTCTACACGCACACACACACAAGTATGGATTTATTAAACACTTTTGGCAATATTGTAACATAAACATATAAAATTCAGTAGTTTTTCTGTATACCAACAATAAACAGGCTGAGAAATAAATCAATAAAACAATCCATTTCACAATAGGTTCAAAACAATAAAATAGCTCAGTAACCAAGAAGGGGGAAAAAAAAAACCTCTGCAATGAAAACTATAAAATCTGAGTCAGGAAACTGAAGATTGAAGTTGAAGCAGACACCAGAGGATGGAAAGACCTACCAAGTTCTTGGATTGGCAGAAGATCGTCAGCTATACTACCAAAAGCACTCTAAGATCCAGTGAAATGCCCATCAAAATCCCTACATCATTCTTCACAGGAATAGGAAAACTAGTTCTAAAATGCATAGGGAAATCATAAAAACTAAAATAATTCTGAGTGCAAAGAGCAGCATATCAGAAGAGAGATGTTTTACTGAATTAAGACCATATAGATTAAAAATAACAGTGGCTCATGCCTATAATCCTAGATAAATGGGAGGCTGAGATTTGAGAATCAAAGTTCAGGACTAGCCCCTGCAGATAAAAGTAAGAGATTCTTATCTCCAATTAACCAACAGAAATTCCAAAGTAGAAGCATGCTTCAAGTGGTAGAACACTAGCCATGAGTCAAAAAGGGGAGTGAGATCATGAGGCCCTCAGTTGAAACTCTAATACCAATTCAAAAATATTTACAATATTAAGATATTCAAAAATATTTTGCTTCTGCCTAAAACCCTTCCTTTAGGACTTCTTATGATACTGGTCTCATGGTAATAGTCTCTCAAATTTTATATGTCTGAAAAGTCTTACAAGTTTTTATAAGGGCACTAATCATAATGAGTTAAGGTCTTGTGTTTTGTGGATAACCAATTCTAGATTTATCCCATTTTTAGTACTCTTTTATTCTAATATCTATAGATATGTCTTTCATTCATTCCTTCCTGATGATAATATTTTTAAATTTTTCATTCTTTTTCTTAATCTATTTAGAAATGCATCCAGTTTGGTTCTTTCAGTGAACCAACTTTGGTTTCCACTGATTGCATTTATTCACTTTTTCGTATATTTGTGGTTCACATCAGTTTCTGTTTATTTTGATAGTTAATTTGTCTCCTTTGAAACTTCTGATAATGGGGACTTTTCTTCTTTCTCAAGATACAAACATTCAGAAACAGAATTTTTTCTGTCTCCAAACTTGTGTTGTATATATCTCATAGTAGTTAGTATGTTGGATTTCAATTTCATGCAAATTATTTTCTGATTTCCCTGTTTCTTCATTGAGCTATGAGTTATCTCAAATGTGTTGCTTAATTTCTAAACTGTTAAAAGATTGTCCAGAATTCTGGAAGGAGGTTGGGGGGAGGGATTCCTGACTTAATGTTGTTGTTGTGAAAGATCATACCTCATATAATTTCAGTCTTCAATATATTCAGAATTTTTATGGCCTAGTAGACTTGTACCTTGATAAGCCTTCCATGTGCCCAAAACACCAACACTCATTGTGCAATTGTTGAATGTAGTGTTCAAATGTCAAGTTAATTTGGATATAGTTTTGCTCAAGTCTTCTATATCCTTCCTGATCTTTTTGGACTACTTACATTTTCAAGAGACGATAATTAAAATCAACATTTACAATTGTGGGTTTGGCACTCACTGCAATATTTTATGTACCTTGAAGTTCCATTAAGAACATACAAAAGTCTTAACACCAGTAAGAATATTTCTTCTCTAATGTTATTCCATACCCACTCATCAGGGAAGAATGATTTTTGAAAAAGAAACTATATAAGCAATAATAGTTCCCTCAATATAAAGAATTTTGAAAAAAAATATAGAACAAAATGTTAAAGCCCCTCAACTTTCACCTTCTTCTCCTTTCTCTGCTTAGATACAACCTTGTCAACTTTTTGATGAAAAAAAAAATAGTCTTTAAAGGGAGCTTTCTGAAGTTCCCATCTTCAAGTCATACTTTTGATCCAGGGGCAATTTGAGACAGAGATGTGTGTCTTTGTGTGATGCTCAAAGTGCTTACTTTCTGTGTCCAACCATGGACAGAGATGTAAAGAGGAGATGTGTCACTTTTAGGGTCACAGAAAAGAAACTAAAGAGGTCCTAAATCTAATGGGCCAAGATTTCAAAATATGTTTTAGCTATTGGGTGATATGTAGGCCTAAAAAAATATCCTGGCTGTCATATGTGAAAGAAAATATACATGAATTTTTCTATTAAAAGACACTTAGTACCACACTTCTCTTATGCTTCTCTTATGAGTAAACATGACCTGGATTTGGATATTCTATCAATGGACTCAATATTTCTCCAATGATGAAGGCATTAGAAATACATACATATTTTAAAAGACCAAGGGAAAGTTTGCTAAGTATTTTATATTCTACCTTAAAAATTTATTTTCTAATGCTTTTTCTATCCACATTTCAACCAAAATTAGTCCAAACATATAAATTAATCATTATTGAAAATAGATTTCTTAGATGGTTATAGCTCATCTTCACTTCTACTCTGTAATTTCACCAATATAATTTATTTTCCTCTTCTCATAGCAAAACAAATGGTGTAAAATATTTCCCACAAGAACCTAGATACAAGTTCTGAGGCACACACACACACACACACACACACACACACACACACAAATAATGTAAAAGGTTGCTTTGCACTCCTAAAGACTGAATGCAGTTCTAACCTGTGGTTTAATCTGACCTCTTCTTTTCTTTAAAATGGTTGGGGGAGGGGTGCTGTAAGAGAATGGTATGGCCTTATAATTATCAGACCTCAGAAATTTTAGCTTCCATTGTTTCATATATGGGCTCTAGAAGAATACATTTATCTTTTGAATCTGTGGTCCATTTTTATGAGACAAATGTCAAGTTTCAAAAAGAAAACTTCTGATTCGCATGGACCAGAGTTTGGTAAGACTAGTATTTTTGTATATCCACCAGCCTTGAGTTACTATCTGCTTTAGTACACAAATAATAAAAATTGATATTTATATACTACTATTTCATTTGTGATATCTAATTGTTTCTACATTTCAGTATATTCAAAATCAGGATGCATCTTATTGCTGATGGTGTTGTATTTTCATGGACTATATGTATAGCATTTTTTTCTTTCCTTGACATTCAATATTTGATGAAACTTCCTCCATAATTCAGTGGTATTGATTATGTAAAACAAAATGAAACTGGGCTGGGGGTTTGGCCTAGTGGTAAGAGTGCTTACCTAGGTTTGATTCCTTGGTACCACATTCATAGAAAAAGCTGGAAGTGATGCTGTGGTTCAAGTGGTAGAGCTATCGACTTTGAGAAATCCCAACGACGATGCTCAAGCCCTGAGTTCAAGCCCCAGGACTGGCCAAAAAAAAAAAAAAAAAGAAACAAATATCAAGAAATACACTGGTAGGTTTCAATCTACATTTATTTATTTATTTATTTATTTATTTATTTATTTAGTGGGTCATGGGGCTTGAACCCCGCCTAGATGCTGCCCCTGAGCTCTTGGCTCAAGGTTGCTACTCTACCCTTGAGCCAAGCCCCACATCCTGTTTCTAGAGGTTAAATGGAGATAAGAGTCTCAGGTCCTTTTGTGCCTGGGCAGGCTTTGAACCTTGATCCTCAAATCTCAGCCTCCTGAATAGCTAGGATTACAGGTGTGAGCCACCCACCACCCAGTTCAATCTACTTTTAATCACTATTCACTTCTAACTAGTTCTGTGTCCTTCTATCCTTCAGACTTCTGAGGTCTTTCTTTAATATCTGAAATAAAATTGTAACAGTCTTTCTGACATGTCTCATATCAGAAGGAAGTTCAAGCCTTCCTCAAGATTTTCAAGGGTTCCCAGAGGAAGCTTCCCGATTCAGGTGCCTCTCCCATTCTGGATTTACACTCCTGAATCCTTCACTGGACATTCACTGGACAATGCCTGGGCTGCTGTCATTTCTAAAGGATTTACCCCATCCTCAGTGCCATCTCTCTCCCCTTATTTTCTCAGAGGGCCACTAAACACCACATTCTCTATAGCAGACATTTTAAGGAAGGCTTAGACTAACAGCAGTGAATTATGTACAGACAGGTTAAAATCAGCAACCCACATAAAATCGAATATTAGACATCTCTATGCTAGGATCCAAACGCCATCTCTATGCAGATTATTTTGTGTGATCTTTTCTCCTTTGCTTATAAATGCCACTTTCTTCCATTTCTCTGGCTCTCTGCTCTCAACCATAAAAAATCTCCATCCTTCCTATTTTTTTTTCTTTTTTGCCCTGGATTTCAGACTCTAAGCTTGGGGCATCAAAAAGACTCCCTTGATTCAATAGGGGGCACATTTCTTTTACTTTATAATGCAAAGTAATTCATTTTTTATTGTCCTGGATTTTTTTCAGAGTGTGCCCTACAGACTACTTCAGTAAAATAGACTATTATACTGTATGAATGAGAAGTTGTTAACCTAGGGAAAAGTCTCCCCTTTCTCTTACTTCAATCAGTCTGTTTAGGTAGAGAAAGAAAGAAGGGAAGGAAGAGAAGGAAAGGAGGAAGGAAGGAAGGGAGGGAGGACTACATTTTTCTTCTTCTAAGTAAGAGTATATTTAACCAGGTATGGATGTACATTCCTGTAATCTTGGTACTGAGGAGATTGAGGTACACTGGTCAATTTTGAAGAGGAAAATATATTTAACACAGAAAAATACTCTAATTTATTTTTTTCATTTTCTCTCATTTGGCTTAATTGCTCACATCAGGCACTTTACCACTTGTGTCATACCTCCAGTTCAGCTTTTTGCAAGTTAATAGGAGACTTTTGCTTAGGCTGGCTTTGAACTATGATCCCCTCATCTCAGCTTCCTAAGTAGCTAAGGAGTACAGATTTGACTTACCAGCACCTGATTGTGAACTCATTCTAAAATTCTTCCTGGATATTATTTGGCGGAACCAGAAATGTTATAAAACTGTATAATCTTATAGTCCTGTGTTATGATTGCTATAATTTGTTTAAAAATACTTCAGCAGAGACAGCATGATACAAATGGATGCATGTGTGTTGGTTTTACTCTACACTCTAGGGGATGCCACTTATCTAAGTCAGAAATTTACTCTCAAAGTGGAATTGGCTAGCATTTAATTTGGAAAGCCCATAGCTTTGAGGTGATGGCTATTTTTATCTTCATGCAATTATGTAGTTTCCATATTGAGTATTGAGCAGATTTGTGTTTGTCAGATTACTAGTGTAGTAATTAATGGAAAGAATAGTAGAAATGACAAACATTGGTTAATGAGTGAAATTATTCTATTATTTTTGGATTGAGTAAATTATCTTACCTCTATTTTTGTCCTTAACTCTGTCTGCAAGCTTCTAACATGGTGCCTAGGACAAGATTTCAGTCTAAAATTTATAGGCTAGCGGTTGTTGGTTGCCAGTGGAAGTCTTTCTCTGGACTGTTGTTATACTTGCTTGAAGTGAACCTTTCATTCAAGGTGTTTATACATCATACAAAAGGAACAAGAGCTCAGCTTTCCTGAAACCTACAGAATGAGTCAAATGACAATCTATGAACTTGCCTACAAAAATGATCATCTAATAATTAAATGTATAGGCTGTAGAATTTGTTCTGTAACTTTGTTTTCTTAGGTTTGATTCCTTGGTACCACATACATAGAAAAAGCCAGTAGTGGTGCTATGGCTCAAGGTGTAGAACTCTAGCCTTGAAAAAGCCCAAGGACAGTGCCCAGTCCCTGAGTTCAAGCTCCAAGACCAGGGGGAACAAAAAGATTACAGAGGATTAGCTAACAGTAGAAGTGTTGATTTTTTATTCTTTGCCAGTCCTGGAACTTGAACTCAGGGCCTAGGCACTATCCCTGAGTCTCTCTCAGCTCATGAATCGTACTCTCTCACTTGAGCCACAGCACCATTTCCAGCTTTTTCTATTTATGTGATACTGAGGACTTGAATTCAGGGCTTCATGCATGCTAGGCAAGCACTCTACCACTAAGCCATATTCCCATCCTCTGAAGTACTGATTTTAATGGCTAAATATCTGCCTAAAAGGACCTAATAGTTGTGTATGGTTAATCTGATTCCGATGAGATCAAAGCCATTTGGCAGCCAGACCACAGCTATGACAGCATCAACATATGTTCCCACAGCATCCTGTGCTGGAATGGACATGTAGTATTGCTTGATAAATGAAATGAATAATTAGGGTATACCATAAGTCTAGCTAGGCTTCTTGGGAGATAGGAAGTCATCTTCCTATGTGGGTCATATGACCCATATGACCATGGGCCTCATTCATTCACACAGTCACAGAAATCTGCATGTGAATGATCAGGCACATAAAACTATTTTATAAAACTGAATGTTTGAAAGCCGGGCAGGCACCACAACTATGGGATTTTGCTTTTTTTTTTTTTTTACTGGGAAGTAAAAATCATATGAGCCACCATGTGACATCCCAAGAAAAGATCTAAAAATGTATCTTAAGAGAAAAACAAGCCAAACTAAGAAAATCACGAGTAGTAAGGAAATAAACAAGTCAAATGTTTGGCAGACAGGTTACATCCTTTCATTTTATCTATCTCTACATTAACGACACTATTAGCAACAGAACACAAAGATAATAGTTGTTATGGCTTAGCTATAAAATGCCCCCAAAGGCTCATGTATTGAGGGTTTGGTCCCCTAAGCAAGCAGTGTTGGGAGCTGTTTGCAGACAAAACTGATCACTGAAGAATGATCTTAATTTGAAAGTCTGCCTTCATCAATGAGTGAATCCATTGACAGACTCAACATTTTGAGTAGCTGACTGGGAGGTGGTGGAGGTGAGAGGTAAGGAAGTATCTTGGAGGAAGTAATTTACTAAGGATATATCTTTGATAGCTGTCTTCCTCAGATCCCTTCTTGCTTCTATCTCTGCCTCTGTCTCAGCCTCTCCCTCCCTCCCTCCCTCCCTCCCTCCCTCCCTCCCTCTCTCTCTCTCTCTCTCTCTCTCTCTCTCTCTCTCTCTCTCTCTCTCTCTCTCTCTCTCTCTCTTTCTCATCTGTCTCTCTGTCATTCTTTTCTGTCTCTGTCTCTCTCTTTCTGGCTGCCATGAAGTGATCAACTCTGCTCTGCTTCTTGCCACCTCCCATGTTCTGGATCTCACCAAGGGCCCAGAGACAATGAAGACAAGTGACCGTGAACCTAAATCTCTTCAACTGTCAGGCTGAATGTATCTTTTCGCCTTTTGAGTTGTTTTCTCAGCTGTTAGTCACAGCAATAAAATGGCTGACTAACAAATTTCCAATTGTGTTAAAAAAAATGTCTTTCTCTAGAAAAATTATAACCTAAATCTTGGTACTGTTATATTTTGCCAGCCGGAATGTAGAATGTCAATTTAGGGTAGTGTGTGTATGTGTGTGTGTGTGTGTGTGTGTGTGTGTGTGTGTGTGTGTGTGTTTTATTATTCTTTCTCTAAAGACCTACTAAAATGTCATACATTTGTTGGTCAAGAAGCCGAACTCTCATTGCAATGTCCTTTACAGATAATCTGCTGTACTTTGTACATATTTTTTGTGCCTGTTCTAAGCACTGTCCCTTAGCTTTTGTGCTCAAGACTAGCACTCTGCCCTTTGAGACACAGCTCCACTTCTGGCTTTTTAGTGGTTAACTAAAGATAACTATTTCACCAACTTTCTTACCTGGGCTGACTTCAAATCCCAATCCTCAGACTTCAACTTTCTAAGTAGGTAAGATTCCGTGTATGAGCCACTCAAGCCTAGCAGTATATGATGATCTGAGTCATAAATCTTGATATTTAAGGTTTGTTCTAAATTATCTCATCTCATATCTATGTTTAAATGATTCTGTGCAGTATTGTTTCTCAGAGCTCTTATTATGAGCACATTATGTTAAACCTGATGGACATTTTTAAGCATCCAAAGTGTACCTCTACACAAGAAAAGTCTTAAACTTACCAGAGAAAACTTGGTTCAGTTACACAGCACGTAGTTATTAGGAAATAATCTAGTTGGTAGATAATCTTGTGTTGAACTCCAAACCTTCATTCATTGAATCAAGAGTTTAATAAATGCTCCTTTGGGATCAGAACTGCAATTGGGAATGAAAAAATAGTGTAAATTTTAGAGATGGGCTGGCTGGAGTAAGACAAGGAAGGGACTTTTTTTTTTTTTTTTTTGCCAGTTCTGGGCTTGAGCTCAGGGCCTGAGCACTGTCCTTGGACTTTTCTCAAGGCTAGAGCTCTACCACTTGCGCCTCAGCACCATTTCTGGCTTTTTTCTATGTATATAGTACTGAGGAATCGAACCCAGGTCTTCATGCATGCTAGGCAAGGACTCTACCACTAGGCCAAACTCCTGGCCCCAAGGAAGGGACTTTCTTGAGGATGCAGGTGTGTTGGATCTTGTAGAACATGTAGAACATGTAGAACTTGTAGAACACATAGAACATAAGAAGGTGAGAAGGTCATTCTCCGTTCAGGCCATTGCAAGAGAAAAGGCAGAGGGTAATAATGAAATGAAGACTGTGATGGGATGAAATGAAAGTAGGGACACAGGAACCAAATGATGAATGAACCCAACCACAGAGAAGAGAAATCACACTTCAGGTCGATATATTCCTGACCCATTGAGGTATCATAAACATTTAGATGTTAATACCCTCATTTACTGAAGAGTCTAAAGATCATATGTAGTTTCTCCCATAACAGGAATTGCTGAAACTTCTCATTCAGGGAAGACATAACTCTTGCTTCAGTTTGCAGAAAAGTAAACTGTTCTCTTTCAGAACAAGGCACCACAGAGGACTGATACAAAGGAGCTATGTGTCTTGTCAGCATGCTCTCTTTGGCTCACAAATTCTACTTCTGTTTTTAAATTCCGTAGTTGCCCCCATTCAAATCACAGGACATTGGATATACAAATTCCATTTGCATGGTCACCTTAGATCTGCATTCCAGTGACACTGGCCTCAGAAAAGAAGGGCAGCAGTCATTTCTGGGGAGGCAAATCCTCTCCAGTCATCACAGTGGTGAAATCACATCACCATTTTTTGCCAACAGCCTGGGACCTTTGGGTATTTGAATTTGCAAGTACTACATTAAGATAATCATTTTGAGGGAAGGAAATTAAAGAAGAAAAGTAAAAGAAGTAACTTTTCATATACGTATATATACTTTTACATATATACATGTATATATATATATGTCATATATACATATGTATAGTCTCCCCCCAAGGGTCTTTTGTCCTCAAAATCCCTTCTAGTCCTCAAAATTCATACTCTACAGAAATAATCCCTGAATATAAAAGAAGCCCAGCCCTCTGGTCCAATGTGGTCCTCTCCCTGCAAAATTAATCTTAAAATAGCTGCCCTAGAAACAGATCAATTGGACAGATGTCTATAAAGACAGTGCACGTGAACATGAGCTAGAGTTGTCTCATTTCTAGCTTGCATATGTTGGACTCACAGTCTACAAGGGGACAAAATAGCTGGGCCACAATCACAGCTGTACCGTAGAGACAGCGCTGGAGACCTGGCACGTGTATAATTGTACTGTTGTTGTAATGGCATTTTCAGCCTTAGAACAGAAGAGATTGTGATTTTTTTATTTAGAAATGATATAAAATTGTTCCATGGATCTTCAAAGTGACTTCAAAAGGCATGTGATATTACATTTTATTCCTAAAACAGCTAGTGTAAAATGCAGAAATTGTCACATACAACAGTTTCCTAAAAGCTTTGAGTGCATGCTCTAGTCAAAAAGACATGTATTTTTGTACATAGAATCGTTCATTTTCTCTTCATCACTAAAAAGCATGTTTTAGCATCTGATTAACTCTATGCAAGGCACTTTACAAAGTGAACTGCCTATACTGGGCAAGGCACTAAGGAAAAGCTCATACCCATAATCTTATGCCGTGAGAAAAAGAAGAGTACAATTTTGATAGCACTGAAATTTTTGTATGGACAGATATTGTCACGATTATAATCTAAGACAGACATTTATTCACTAACTCACATGTATTAGAAATGAATTCAGCAGTGTACTCAATAGATTATTTTGAAAATGAACAATATACAAATTGTCAGTAGGAATATGAGGGAAAAACTGGGAGAGAGCAAGGGAAAGGGTGACATTGTCCAAAAAGAAATGTATTCTTTACCTGACTTATGTCACTGTAACCCCTCCGTACATCAGCTTTATAACAATAAAAAATAAAAGGAAAAAATAAATGATGTGTTTTATAAAATAAATAAATGATAAATAAGTAAATGTGCTTTATATATATATATTTTAAATCTCTGCTTTTAGAGCCTTGATGGCAGCCAGTTACAGATGCCCTGGCATTGTTTTTAGCTCTTCTCCTGCCATTTAAATCTCACCCAGTGATTGCAAATCTTAGTTAACCTCAGTCCCCTTGCTCAAAATGATATTCTGCACTGGTCTTCTCTACAATGAACCTGACTAGATTCTACACAATAAGTACTACTTGGCCATTCCCTAGAGAATGTGTTCAAATACTTACCAGTGTTTGTTGGATGTTCACATTTCAAATGACATTTACGGATAGCTCACACCTATAATCCAACCTACTCAGGAAGCTGAGATCTGAGGATTGTGATTCAAAGCCAACCTGGCCCACACCCCCAGAAAAAAATCCCGAGACTATTATTTCCAATTAACCAGCAAAAAGCCCAAAGTAGAAGTGGAACTCAACTGCTAGCATCAGCTTTGAATAAAGAAGCCAAATGAGAGTATTATACCCTTAGTTCAAGCCCCAGTATCAGCACACACACACACACACACACACACACACACACACACACACACACACACACACAAATAAATAAACCAAGGCAGAAAAAGTGAATGTTGGTCAACAAGAGTCTTATTTCATTAACGGTTAATTCTATTCTTGTGCTCCTATCCCCACTCCAATTAAGTATAAAATACACATTTCAACATTTGATGCCAAACCATAAAGGCTGGAGACAAGACCTGCCACCAGCAGTAAATATTAAGGGAAAGATTTAATGTAAACGGCAGTGTATGGCAGTGTTGATGATTTCTCATAAACTACATGGACTAATTTAGAAAGAAAAAAAAGGCAGAGAAGCCTTCAAGGAAGTAATAACCCAGAGGTAAAAAATATTGATTAGGGAAAAATATTATCTTAATCAAAATATGTCTCTTAGCTGGAAGTTGTTTAGACTCCAGAAAGAGAAAACAAAGTAGATTTCTGTGATGCCTATTTTTCCTTATGGTAGCTGCCCAATAATAAGCATAGCCATCACTCTTTCTGAGGCCTTTGGCTGTGTAAATCAAAATAAAGGCTTTACAAATTCTCTAGGAAACCTTATTTATTAGTCTGATAAACACTCAGCAATAGTAACTATTTTAAATATCTCAATAAAAACCTTTGACTTCTGGTTATTTCTTCATGATATATTCTGATAAAGTTTACAAGGCCAGCCAAAAACTATATTTTCTTCTAATGAGAACTTGTTACCCCTGATCTTTTTCATATGCCTTCCACAAAAAGTGTTTTATCTTCATCATTTAAATACATTCTTTCTAATTTCCTTCCAAACTCAAATTCGACTTTTTACACATGACAATTACACAGTGTTAGAATATGTCACATTTTGGTTTGTATTTTAGGATTTATCAACTCAAACTGAATCTGAATCAAGTAAGTAAAAGCAGCCTCAAATGCAGACACCTCCTCTACTTCCCCTAAGTATTTTAATGCATGACTGTTCTTAATTTTTTATATAAGAAAATATGGATGTGGTATTAGGTGGCTTTCTGGAAACCAGGGAACTTCCAGGTGTTACATTCATATGGTAAATCTCAGGTCATTTATACAGAATAAGGCCAGAAAACAATAAGACAATAAAGCCATTGTCTGATGCAAATCAAGGTACAGTTTGATTTCACTCTGTCTCCCAACAAGAAACTATCTTCCCATTCTGCCCTCCAAGCCTGAAGTAGCCCAAGCTATGAGATGTGGGAAAAGCAAAATTAGAGCCTGGTTTTCTGACTATTCACTCTGTGTCCACATACACAAAGTGAGAAATTGATAAATTGCCCAATAAATTTACCCATTAGAGCCCAGAAAAGTTCGGTGTAATTGATGATCAATGACCCAAATCCTTCAGGGACCGAAGTCCCTTGGAACATCAAATATCCATTTTATATATAAATACTGATGCTCCCCCAGGCCTACTTCCCTGACCTCTGCAGTTGCTGACTTCAGTTCGGAACGCATTTGTGTGTGGGGGGGGAACCTTTTGTACGTGAGAACTACAGCCTTTTGCACCTGAAGTAAAAGAAAAATGAAACTGAAGATTTCTCCTCTCTTTTTTCCCCCTCATCAAAATATGTAGAGAGCACCCCCTATTGGCAGCCTAGAACCAAACACCACACTGCTGGGGAGCCTTGTCCTTAGCACACAAAGAAGCCATTGCAATTTGGACTCGTGTATCAAGGGGAGAGGAGGAAATCAATATTTGCTTAATGGAAAAAGGCAACATTGTTAGGGAAGGAAGTTTTACTCACAGGCTTTTAATAGGGGATCGCAAGCAAGCATTGGGAAGGAAAAGAATTCTTTTCCTTTCTCTTTTGAAAGCTTCAGACTGCTTGCATTTTCCCTGCTAGATGAATAAGAGGTTTTGAACAGAACTGTCAACAGAAAAACCTGAATTTTACTTTCTTTTTCTTAGTTTCGTTAGGTTGTGCCTTTCTTCTACTCAAATAAGGGCTAAAAAAGTGCATGGTAAATTCCAGACTCCTTTTCATATTTTCAAGTGACCCATAAAACGGGAGAAATGATTAGGAAAATAATGTACACATACATATGCGTGTACATATGTATAGGCCTATATGTACACAAATGTATACACACATGTGTATATGCAGAATGAAATCCTGCCTTCCTGACATATGTACGTATTGCATAAATATAAATATACATGTATGTATATTTATAAATTTATGTATATTTATAAAATATGTCACTACTACACTGTTGGTGGGAGTGCAAACTCATTCAACCACTATGGAAAGCAGTGTGGCAGTGCCTCAAAAGGCTAAACATAGAGCTCCCCTATGACCCAGCAATCCCACTACTTGGCATTTACCCAACCATCCAGAATCTAGGGCATACTAAATTCACTAGCACAACAATGTTCATTGCAGCATTATTCACCATAGCAAAGATATGGAACCAACCTAGATGTCCCTCAGTTGATGAGTGGATCAACAAGTTGTGGTATTTGTACACAATGGAATTCTATGCTGCTGTCAGAAAAAACGACATCGACCCATTTGTTAGGAAATGGAAAGACTTAGAAAAAATCATATTAAGTGAAGTAAGCCAGACTCAAAGGAACTTAGGCTCAATGGTTTCCCTCATTTGTCATAATCAGTAGAAACCTTGGGCTCTACTAGCAGAGATCTGCAATAGAGCAAAACCTTGATACATAAGGCCATATAGTATGAAGCTAATTGAAAGGACCTCCAGGATATTGAAACAAAAGCCATATAACGAATGATTGTTGTCCTTAATGTACTATGTTATCTCTCATCTCCTTTGCTGTTCCTTGGGTATCTCATATTGTTACAGTATCTCACTTTGTTATCTGATATATTGAATTTATTTGTATTTGGTTATTTGAAATTTGATAGGGAAGGGGGGAAAACCAAGACGGGTGGGGGGTGTGGGAGGGAGGGTAATGGGTACCAAGACATGTGAAAGGGTATCAATGTATGTGAATTAATGCACCTTCTATCTGGCAAATATCATGTAACCCTTTTATTAATTACAATAAAAATATTAAAAATATGTATATGTATAAATATACATGTATGTATATCTATGTATATGTATGTATGCATAGATAGTTTCATTTTGATATCTGGTATATCCTTACAGAATAAAAACAATATCCTTTATGTATTTTTGCCAGTCCTGGAGCTTGAACTCAGGGCCCGGGCACTGAACTTGGGTTTTCTCAAGGCTAGTGCTTTGAGAAACATAAAGCCACAACATCACTTCCAGCTTTTTCTGTGTATGTGGTACTGAGGAATCGAGCCCAGGGATTCATGCATGCCATGCAAACACTGTACCACTAGGCAACACTTCTGGTCCAATATCCTTTATATTTACCACAGGGGTTGTATGTCTCCAATCCCATCTAACCTCCCTGCTAGAAAACTTAAAATCTGGTTTTATTTGTCTATTGGGGAGCATAGATTTTGAAATAAAAATCTATTTTGAAACAAAATCTATGTTTCCCTATAGATGAGTCATAGAAAGGAACAGATGGATTGGAAAATATTGTAAACATGTATGGAACTGGAGGAATGAAATCTCTCTTGGTGTAGAACTAATGTGAACTAATAATTTAAAAACTACAATAGTATTTTTGTTCAAGTAACTGATATTTTGTCTCAATTTTTCTCCCCAGAAAATATCTTAGAGCATTTAAATATTTGTACTTTTATTCTTAATGATATCACAGTATAACCTTAAATTTTAAATCTTTGATTAGTGGTTACATGGAAAGAAAACTAGACTAGCCATCAAAGGAGACCTCGAGCAAGCATCTTCTATCCCTGTAACTGTGTAGGCCTCTTAAACTCCCTACATTCGGTTTCCTCATCTGAGCACTGGAAGTCAATTCTTGAATCATCAACTCAAGATGCATGGGATGTTGCTTGTGTGTGATTCAGTTCTGGATGTTCTTCTAAAGAGGGAGTTATAGTAGTAACTGCAAACTCGGATTGGTTTTCCTTATGTCCTTGCTGCTGTGACATGATCTTCAGTGATGTGTAGGAGCTAGCTCTGGTATCAAATAGACTATGTCCCATCATGGCAGCCATTCTCCATGCTAGTAACTTTGGAGAAAGTAACGAGTGTCTCTGAAACTCAGTTTCCTTGTATGGAAGCATTGGGGACTAGACAGGACAAGCATGCACTCAGAAAGGGGAATAGTACAAGTGAATGTATTGACATGCTACTCACATTTATTCCTTTATGTTCCATTCTACTTTTAGAGGGCCTAGGATGGCACACTGAACAGTTTGGACTTTATTTCAAGGATAAAGGAGCAATAATGCAGCACTTTCTGTTGAAATAGAACACGGTTTGCTGTAAATAAACATATAACACACTTTTATACATCCTTACAGTTATATTTATCAACAGTGGTTATATAGAGTCAAATGCTTTATGTATATCTGTGAAAATGAACCAATGAAGTGTGTGATTGGTTTAGGAAAGAGGGGATTGTAGAAAATGACGTAGTGGTGTGACTGATTACAGTACAGTTTAGGCACACACGGACATGGCAAAGATGAAAGCCCTGTTTTTACAAATAATTTATGCTAATAAAAATATGGGACAGAAAAAAATTTAAATAAAAATTAAAAAGTTATCCAAGAGACTGAGGAAGAAAAAAAAAAGAATAAGAACGAATACTTTCTGATACCAGAATTGTGGATGAGGATTTTGTGTAGGTCTTGTTTCCATTCATTGTCAGTATCCAGTTAAAAATGGTACTGTAATATTTTTATTATTATTATATTTTGAAGTTGATCTTTTTTGTCCATAGGGTTGTGGGAATTGAACTCTTGGCCTGGACACTGTTCCTGAGCTCTTCAGCTCAAGGCTACTGCCCTACCCTTTGAGCCACAGAGCCACTTTCAGTTTTCTGGTGGTTAATTGGAGGTAAGAGTCGCCCAGACTTTAGTGCTCAGGCTGGGTTTGAAGCATGATCCTCAGATCTCAGTCTCCTGAAGAGCTAGGATTACAGGTGTGAGCCACCAGTAACCACACCTGGTTGAAGCTGAAATTTTTACAAAGTGATTCTTCAGGTTTTTTTCCTTGTTTTCATAGGATCCATGTATTCAACTCTAACAATTTTAATATTTGTGTGCCATATTCTTTAGAATTCTTTTCTCAGTCATTCAGATCACTGGCTCTTTTGGGGGGTTCATTATTCTTGCAACTTGCACTTTAAGGAGAAAGTTTTGCTATATAATATCTGTGGGTGTTTTTTCTTCATATATATTTAGTCTGTGTTTGTGGAATTGGATAAAAAAAACCAATAATGTATTAAAAAAGTGTAGAAGACTCACATGATGTCTCTAACTCTAATGGTAAGCCATTGTGTTCTAATGTGATGTCCTTAGGGGCTAAAAGGAGATGAAGTCCCTACAAAAGATCAGACATTGGAAAGTGAACTAATGAATTAGTGGCCATAAGTAAACCTTTGTTATTTCCAGCCACTTCTCTTCTCTCTTTTTAGGCCTCTCTCTCTCTCTCTCTCTCTCTCTCTCTCTCTCTCTCTCTCTCTCTCTCTCTCGCTCTCGCTCTCTCTCTCTCTCGCTCTCGCTCTCTCTCGCTCTCTCTCTCGCTCTCTCTCGCTCTCTCGCTCTCTCGCTCTCTCTCTCATCTCTTTCTCTCCCTCAGTCTATCTGTCTCTGTGTGTATGTGTGTCTGTTGGTCTGTTTCATTATCTCTCTGTCTCTTCTGTCTCTCTCTTGTTTTCCTAGATTCTAAGAAAAGCCTGACAATTGTGTACATCGACGTGGAAAAATAGTCTCTGCTCTCAGAGGCACTAAGGTTGAGAAGCCAGATTTTTCCAGTTGAAAATTCTTCCTCCAAATTCAGCCTGAGAATAGGCCCCATGTCACTGCCAGATGTGTGAAGCAAGTAGTCAGGTTGTAACATTGATGTCTTAAAAGAGAACTGTACGTTCAAGGTAGCCATAATGCAAATACACATTTACAGTGGCATTTTAAATTCAATATCCTTTTCTTGACAATCAACAGAAAAAGTCTCACTTAATATAACATCTGATGTGTTAATATATTACCAAACATTGTGCCAGACTTCAGGCACAATTCCTGGTGCATTTAGCTCTGAAATGTATCCTTTAGTTCGCTTTGGGGCTAGGAGGCAGGAGGGAGGGAAGCTGTGGCTGCTATGGGAGCTCAGTGCAGCAATTGAAGCTTTTCTTAGTCTGGGTCAGAGGTTCATAAAGGCTTAAGATCCATCAAAAGAGCTTTCTGAATCCACAGAAGGAAAAGAAAGAATGTAGAAGACCATTGTTCAGGGGACTACTCTGCCTGTGATTAAGACGCCATCATTTCAATTAGTAACTTTTCTGTAGTGTAATTACCTAAACTACAATTGTCTTCTTAAGTCTTTAGAATGCTATGCAATCTTTTCAGAGTAGACTATTTTTCCATTTGTGAAAAATTCATTGCTCATCCATCCCTTCCCTAATAAGGGCAGACCACCTCCTCCAGAAAGCCCTTTGGCTCCATTTTAACTACCTTGGTAGGTGATGGCCTGTTTTTTTCATTCCTCAAAACCTACAAAAATACTCTCTACCTTGGAAGAGGCTCTTGGCTCAAAATTCTATTTCTTTAGAAAGTCTCACTGAGAATAAGTAGAAGGAGGGGGGGGGAGAAGGAAAGAAAGAAAGAAAAAAAACAACCACAAAGCCATGTACTTAAGCAGTCTCTTTCAAGCACCACTTAATGGTGTTGAGCTGAGGCAAGGAGATCAGGATTTGACGTCGGACGTTGTCACAGTGCAGCTCCTTAATTACCAGTTGCCCAAGGGTAATACGGGGACTGGGGCGCTAGGTTAGCCTCAATTATTGAAGACATTTGGAGAGGAAGAGAGGAAATCAGAAGGGCAGGTTATTTCTGTAAAGAGGAGAAAATTAATGCTGCCACTGGAGTGGAAATTGTGAGGAAGGAAACTGCCATCTGGATGGTAAAGTCAAGTGTGAGAGGAGAGAGACCCCGTGGGAAAGAGGAGAAATGACCAGATACTTGCAGTAGAATTTATTTATCAATGGAGGAAGCAGTGCTGGGATGATCTATAGACTTACACAAGTTATAGACTGAAAATAGAAAAGCTAAGAGAGAAGGTAGTAGAAAAGTTAGTAGAAAAGCAAGCACAGGAATGTGGCCTGTAAACTGATATAGTTGGCAGGATAGGCTGATATACCTAAAACCGCCTAATCATGAAATGGGGACAGGGGCTATCAAAGAATGAGGAAGCAGCTGAGCACCCGTGGTTCAATAAACTGAGTAGCCTCATTACTGGATGGTAGAAATCCTTTACCTTTTAGTGGGTGTCCATATTAGATTTCCTCAGTGTAGTAGGTAATATTAAAACAAACAACAACAACAACAAAAACAAAAAAAACCATTGAGCCTGGGTCTAGTGGCTCACAACTGTAATCATGGCTAATCAGGATGCTGAGATCTGAGGATCATGGTTCAAAGCCAGCCCAGCAAAAAACTCCATAAGCTTCTTATTTCCAATTAACCAGAGAAAACCAAAAGTGGCGCTGTGGCTTCAGGGGTAGGGTGGTAGTCATGAGATGAAGAGCTCAGGGACAACACCTAGTCCCAGAGTTCAAGCCCCATGAGTTCAAGCCCCATGACTGACCAAAAAAAAAAAAAATAAGAATGGAGAAATAAGACAGAACACTCAATCTTTGGTCTTTGGCATCACAGTTGTACGGGAAACAGAAAGGAGACCCAATAGTCAGAAAGCCATCTTCAAGATCTCCAATTCTCACTGTTTAACCTAAGGTCAATCTCTGTAACAAGAAAGATGACACAAGATAGCTGAGATGGGTTGCAGTCCTGTGCTATAGGACCACATCTGTGCCTTGTGCTCTCTTTTCTCCAGCTTAATTCTTTCTGATCACTTTTACTGTGTTTGGGTCTTGCCTAAATTCTTCTCTTTCCAAGGGTCAAGGTTGTTTAGCTGCCCTAAACTTTTTGAGAACATAATTTGGTGCAAGGTTCAAAAAGTGGGGATTAAGTATGTCTTTTCTTCACTTGGCCTTACCAAAATGTAACAAGATGTTCTTGTTTATATGATTTCTTTTCTTTTCCTTTTTACATTTTTAATCATTATTTATTAGGTGTCTGTCAAAGACTTTTTCGTTGAGGCATTTTTAAAATTCTTCTGATATTTATAGTCAAAGAGCTCTAACGGATACACACACACACACACACACACACACACACACACACACACACACACAGTGGATTTCTCCTGGAAGCAATATTTGTGTTGTGTCTTCCCTGCCCTTTGTCCTGTTATAAGTGGGCTCTGGTAACCAGGGAAACCATCTTGGATCTCCTCCCTAAGGGATTAAGGAAAGGTATCACAGAACAGATAGAAATGGGGCAAAGTCTCTATGCTTTGGGTTATGCATATACTTTCCACTTCATCTACCCCCTTCTCCCACCCCTGACATGTTTCTCTGTGGTAGTCACAGTTAACCATTCTTCTGATGATGGCTGAGTTATAAAGCAGCTGATTTAATTAGACCTTCTTTGGGGAGGTACTGGGACAAAAAGACTATGGAAGAAGCTTGGAGTGGTGTCACATGCTCACCATCTCATCTGTGACACCAAGTGTAAATAGGCAGATCTGGATCCAGACAAGAGCCTGGGGCAAGTGAGACATGATCTCACAGATACCCAGTGCACATAGCAGGGGGATAGTGTGGCTAGAGACACATATGGGGGCAAAGCATTTGCTTAACAAGCATGAGACCCTGAATTCAAGCCCTAGGAAATATGTTGTGCTATGATATCTAGCAGGGAATAGTTTGACCTCTTTCTCTCTAAATTTCAAGTCTCAGACAAAGCATAAGATTGATACAGCATATTCAGAAGTGGAGGGGATTCAGAGTCAGCATGATGAGCTGGGAGGGAGATAGAGCCTAGGAAAAGGGTATTGGACTGATAATCCAATAAAAGTTGACAGCCACATACCAGAACTACATAAAATGGGATTTCCCTGTGAGTCAGCTTGTAAGAATGATATGTCTGGTGGGGTAGTCTGTAGGCTCCCGACTACAGACTACCCCATGAAAGGAAGAGTGTTTCACATGATCTTGGAAGCAACAGAGAGAAGAAATGGTAGGAAGAGAAACTTAGGTGGCAGAGAAGACCATGATTTCTCAGCTGGAGTTGCTAGGCCTTTGGTTTGGGTACATGTCTCCGGTAACTGTGAAACCATATAAAAATATTGATATCTCTTAGCACTCACAGAAGATTTGTTCTAGGGCACTGATAGATGCTCAAATGTCTAGATGCACAATTTCTTTATATAAAATAGTCTAGTTTTGGATGGAATCTGGACACTTCACATCATTTAAATTACTTCTACATTATTTGTAATAGCTAATACGATGAAAATGCTATGCTACATAATGAAAATACATTGCAATTACACTATATTTTGGGAACAGTAATGACAAGGAAAATTCTATGTGCTCAGAACTCTTGGAATTACTTGATATGAGCCTGGTGGAGCCTGCAAATGCAGAACCCAAACTGGGCCACATTCGAGTCTTGTAGGGCTTATCTATGCAACTTCTTACTCTTGGCTTCATTCTCCAGTGTGGTATTAGCTTGTGTGCTCATTTTATGACCGATTTTCTTATGTTCTTGGGTCACTCCCTTTTTCAAGAGACACAACTTCTCTAGGATTGGTCAAACATTTCTTCCTTAAAGCAACCATCAAAAGGCTCTACACTTTATTTCTCAGTCACTGTCTTGTAACTAAGGTTCTGTTTTCTTATAACATTGTCAGAAATGACAGATAAGCTTCTTGGTGGTCATAGTCAACCCTTGCTAGTCCAAGAGATGTCAGAGATACTCCCAGAAACACAATAAGATTAAAAACTGAGTTCAATGACTCTCATTTGTAATCCCAGTTACTGGGGAAGGTAAGATTGGACATAGTCCAAAGACAATCTGGGAAAAATAAAAGAAGCTCTAACCAGTGCCATCTTGGCCATATGGTGGATGACAGGGCATGGGGTTTAACTGGTGCCATCTTGTCCTCGTGGTGGAGGCAGGGAAATCCCACCCCAGGTGATGAGTGTGCCTGACTTGTTGGAGGCAGGGGCAGGGACTTTGACAATAGGTTACTGTTCCTGCCAGTCTTGGGTAGTGAACTCTCAAGTTCCCTGTAATCCTGTCTCCTGACCTGACCCTATGACCTCCTGACCTGGCCCAGACCAGCTCAGACTTGGGTCTGCCATACCATATGTCTCCTATTTGCTCATGTTCTGTCTCCTGGTTCTCCTCTGGTCAACAAGGTGTCCCATTTCAACTCTCCATTGGAGCCGATCAGTTGGTATTGTCTTTCTTTCCTCTTCTGCTCTCATGTCTCACTGTATTCACGGGGCTGTAGGTCTTTGTGACAAGAATCCCCCTGCTTTCACTGGCCTTCTAATAAAGATTCCAGATTCTAACTCTCAAAATGGAGCTTCTCTGTTTTTTTACCGTATCATAATGTTAAATCTTAGAACATAATTGAGGATTGCCATTGTTTTCAGCACAGCAAAGTCTTTCCTTTTGTCCCTTCTTCCTCAACTGTATCAACTTTTTGCTGCTGTCTAAAGGATTCAAGATACATGAAACATACCTTGAAATTGAAAAATAGACCTTGCTTCACAAACCATATTTAGATCCAAGGGCAGAAATGCTTAAGTATTTTGTTTCAAAATTTTGATTGAAAATGAAAGATGTGGAGGCTAAGAAATGAGGATCATGGTTCAAAGTTAGCCCGGGCACTAAAGTCCTTGAGACTCATTTTCAGTTAACCACCAGAAAACAAGAAGTGGCGCTGTGGCTCAAGGGGTAAGGCAGTAGCCTTGAGCTGAAGAGCTCAGGCACAGCACCCAGGCCCAGAGTTCAAGTCCGACCACTGCCAAATACAAAAGAAAAAGATAGAAAGATGTACTTTGGAAACAATACATTTTCCTTGATTCTGAAAAGATAAGTTAAAAAATTAGTATTGTGCTTCTCTATCAAAAATATGAGAAAAGATTACAAGCAAGTTGGTTACTCATTTGTCTGAAGAGCAAATAGATGGATTTGAAATACTTGTTAGAAAAACATATAGCATGAATTCAGAAGATGAATAAAATTCAATAGTTCAAAATCACTGCATTACAAAGAACTTTCATGATAACTTCCTTCCAAGGCTACTATGACCAGCTTTTCCATTTCACCATAGTAAGGGGGTGTAGTAATGCTAATTATTTATGCTCAAATCATACAAAAAGAATAATTATATGGATTATAATTTTTTTCATAGAATACAACTATAACCTGTTAAAATAATGGTTTTTTTTTCATAGAATGAAGCTATAACCCTTAAAATGCTGTTTCAGGACATATTTTATAATGTTCTGGGAGGTGATCTTGATATATAACTAAATGAAGAAAGCAGATTAGATAATTTTTGTGTGTATATGCCAGCTTTGGGGCTTGAGCAGGGCCTGGGCACTCTCCTTGGTCATTTTTGCTCAAGGGTAGAGCTCTATCAGTGAGCCACAGCTCCACTTCTAGCTCTTTTGGTTGTTAACTGAAGATAAGAGTCTCAAGAACTTTCCTGCCTGGGCTGGTTTCAAGCTGTGATTATCAGATTTCAGCCTCCTGAATAGCTAGGATTGTAGGTGTGAGCCACTGACACCTGGTTTGGTGATAGAATTTTTGTTGGAAAAAGTAGAAAATCCAGAAGGGTCCAGAGTGAATAGTAAGCATCCAGGGGCTGGGAGTTTGGCCTAGTGGTAGAGTGCTTGCCTAGCATGCGTGAAGACCAGGGTTTGGTTCTTCAGTACCACATACATAGAAAAAAAGCCAGAAGTGGTGCTGTAGCTCAAGTGGCAGAGCATTAGTCTGGAGAAAGCCCAGGGACAGTGCTCAGGCCCTGAGTTTAAGCCCCAGGACTGGCAAAAAAATGGTAACCATCCAATTTAGCTTACATTCTCGTGAGGAAGTTGGGAAGTCACCCAGCAAAATCTGTGTGACAGATGGAAGGGCTACATCCCTTGAAGAATTTTTGGGAATGACCCTACATTTAAACCTAGGGATCTCTGGCTACCAGAGAGGAAAAACAAAAGATAGGAATGTCATCAATGGCCTTGGGAATAGTCACCAGGAGGAGGGGCTGATTTGTAGCCTCAAGGCATCATTTCTTTTAAGGCTTTTGACAGAGCCTTAGCAATGACTGTTTCATAGACACAGAACCAAATTCAGTTCTCTAGCAGAAGATACAGCTTTGTTGGCTTCAGAGGTGACATGAGGCTAATATTCAAGATGCCATCCCACAAGGAGAGATAGAAGCCAGCATCTTCCTCAAAGTGTGAAGGCCTCAAAAGTTTAAAGGGCCATGCACTGTTGGAAAGAAAAAAGAATTATCACAGAAAAAAAGCAAAATCTTGTTTTGGATTTCAGTGGCAATTTCTGCAACATTTAATCACTCTTTTTTTTTTCCTGGAGGTACTGCCTGGTTTTGCCTCTCCAAAATAAAATTGAGCAATAAAACAAAAAATACCTTGGGGCTAGGGAGGGGGAGACACCATAATAATCGCCTATTTTTCTTTTCCTTCCTTATCCTGATCACGTCTGTGTTTCGCCAAAGCAGAGGAAATTGTCAATTTGAAAAAGCTGTAGGCCTAGAAGTTTCTGGGTAGATCTAGCTAGTAATGGAAAAAGGAAATTGACAGTTTGTGGAGAAAGTAGAGAACAGCTAGGCTTATTTCTACTTTTTTTTTGAGACTGCTTAGAGTCTTTCCATAGAATCTTTGCTATACATATGTATCTTTCCAGGGCTTGGGGTTCATCTTAAGCAATGTTTATTCCTTTGTTGCTTCACAACAAATATGAGAAACTCTTAGATTGACAGGCCAAACTTCTGTCTACTGGTGATTTCCTATGCATGCCTAAATGCTTCAGAGTTTGTGTACCTTCTATGTCCTGTGGTTGGGAGATTAGCAGCCTGGAAAAGTGATCCCAGTAGAGTATGGAAATCATTCAAGAGAAGACAAGTGTCAGAAAGACATCAATGATCTGGTTCCTGAACCACAGAGAAATCAGTGGTTCTAGGCCACAGCTAGAGACTTGGAGAAACAGAATCCTGAGTCCATGTAGCATAGGAAGTCAAAACAGGCACAGAGTCATCTGTCATAGGCTGCCCTTTGTGAAGCACTCTGTGAGTAGCCAACTACTCAAGTAATTGTAGAGTAGAAATGTCTGTTTCTGGACAAGACATCACAGATTACTGAGGAATTAGAAAAGAGAGCTCATGATGACAGTGATATAGTGGTTTTACAGATCTTATAAATCATGCTTATATTTTATTTCAATATTTACCTGTAGATGGCAAATAAATAATATAGATTGTTAAAACTTCAATGTTTGTATGTCAAAAGAATGTTTTTATTAAGTAGCCAACAGTATGATTAACTATTATGTTGGCTTTTAAATGTAAAAAAATCACTTTACAGGGTTGGGAGTTTGGCCTAGTGGTAGAGTGCTTGCCTAGCATGCACCAAGACCTGGGTTCGATTCCTTGGTGCCACATACATAGAAAAAAGCCAGAAGTAGTGCTGAGGCTCAAGTGTCTAGCCTTGAGAAAGTCCAAGGACAGTGATCAGGCCCTGAGCTCCAGCCTAGGACTGGCAAAAAAGAAAAATCACTTTACAGTCACTTACTATACTTAGGAAAGGGCTTGGGGTAGGCAGTGGTAAAAATAAGCTGAGCAGCCTTTGATAAAAATGAGTTTTTGCCATCAGACAAGACCAGATTCTGACTCTAGTGTGACTCCTGGGACACGGTGTCCTTTCCTACAAATGGGGATAACGAAAAGGAGTTGTGGAGGGGTCTAAACAAAATAAATCCATAAACGCCACCCATAAATCAGGGGCTTGCTACTAGAGTATGCGCTTAATAAATTCTATTGTGACCACAAAAAGCAGATCAATAACGGGGCAAATCACAGCATCAGCAATGGTTCTGTCTGCATTCTCCAAAGCCATGGTTATTTTTGCCTTCTTCCAAAGCTCAACTACTTCTCCAAGCTAGACGGAGTGGCCGAGGTGGGTGCGGCTGAAACTACATTTCCCAGCAGGCTTCCGGCCAAGTGCCAGGGCTCCTTCACATCCGGGTAGGTCATGTGATTCTCCGGTCTCACCATGGCGGAAGCTGAGGAGCAGGTAAAGGCTGCGGCGCTGGTTCTGAGCATAAGGATAGGGTAGACCCACTGCAGACTGGGCATGGGGCCTCGGGCGGAGGTCAGCTGGAGGACGAGGCCGACCTGGAGCGGGACGGGGGAGGGCGGCAGAAGTTCCTCACCCGGACGGGAAGGGTCTGGGGGAAGCGCCCCGCCTCCCGGTCCGGAACCGGGTCCCCAGGTCCCGAGCGGCCTGCCCGCGGTCCCGTCCTCTCCTCGGCCCCGTCGTCAGAGCCTCTGGTGTCAGTCAGTCGTGGAGCCAGGCCCTGCCATCCCGGGACCTCCTGTCTAGGGGAACAGTCAGGGATGGCAGCAGGTTTGACGCCAGGTGACTGAAGTTGAGTTGCTTTCTACTTCAAGCACCATGACAGAGGGGAGAGGAAGTGCCGAGTGTTGTCTTGTACCTGTTGGCTTTAGGTCTAGCGCCAAGGTGGGTGACGGGAGGCGAAGCAGGGATTAAGTACTGATTCTGGAGCAGAAATGCCTTGGCTTAGAGCTGGTGCCCACTCTTAAGAAGGAGGAAGAAGAAGGTGTGAGTTTGAATTTTTTAGCTTTCAGATAAAAGGTGGAGATAATATTTGCACTGTCTCAGGGAGGATGTTGAGATGGAATCTGTTTATAAAGTGCTTAAAAGGGCTGGGCCCACCGGGCACTGGTGGCTCTTGCCTGTAATCCTAGCTACTCAGGAGGCCGAGATCTGAGGACCCAGGTTTAAAGCCAGCTTGGGCGTGGAAGTCTGTGGGACTCTTATCTCCAATTAACCACCAGAAAACGGGAAGTGGCGCTGTTGCTCAAGGGGTAGGGCCGTAGCCTTGTGCTGAAGAGCTCGCGGACAGCGCCCAGGCTGAGTTCAAGTCCTATGACCGACCCTTCCCCCACCCCCCTCCCCCCAAAAGGGCTAGGATCAGTAAAAGTTACATGAATGTGTTATTGTTGCTATTTTTTACATTAGATACATTTACAACTTATTTCCCCCTTTTCCCTCAAGCAATTTAAAGTTTGTTCCCTTCTTCCTTTATTTTCCCCTCCACAAGCCTCCCACCACCTTCCATTTTCTTCCCTTGCATTATTTGGTGCTTCAGGACATCACATGGCAATGTCCCGTCAACAACTGATGACATAGCACTGGAGATGTTTAATGAAATATTGTGTTGTTTTTGTGCAGTGACAATGGTGGCCACACATTAGATGAAAGGACAAAATGAAATCAAGATGTCAAAAAAAGAGAATACCTAGGCCAGACCTCGGGAGAGATCACTGAAGTTTCCATTTTCAGTATCATTTCACTTTAAAACAGGTTTCCCTCACTCGTCCATTAGTGATTGCTTCTAAAAAGTGATTTGGTGGTAAGCCACTTAGTATCAGACATTTACTTATTTAGTCACTTTTACCATTTGCCTAATACTTTATTTTGTAATGAAAAATGCCATATATACACTTTATATACAGTAATAAGAAATTTAGCCAAGTAAAAGTTTGGTTTGGTTGGTCTTTTTCATAACAAGAAAATCTCAAACATTTTGCTTCCCCTGTTCTATTCTGGGCACATCAAAGGAAAATGCTATGTGCAGGTGTGTGTGTGAGATAGTGTGGTTTGAACTTATAGCCTAGAACTTCCTAGGCAGGCAATCTACCTACCATTTGTCACTCTACGAGTCTGAAGGAAAATTCTGAGAATATACTATATCCTGTTATTGTTTAGTTTGATTAGTGATGAGATTACTTTTCACTTTGTTCTTTTTTTTTTTTTGCCAGTCTTGGGCCTTGAACTCAAGACCTGGGCACTGTCCTTGGGCTTTCTCAAGGCTAGAGCTCTTCCACTTGAGCCACAGCACCATTTCTGGCTTTTTTCTTTGTATGCAGTACCAAGGAATTGAACCTGGTTCTTCGTGCAAGCTAGGCAAGCACTCTACCACTAGGTCAAACTCCCAGCCCCACACGTCATTCTTCTTTATAATCATATTGAGTTGTAATTGTTCATGCTTTTCTATAAAAACACCCCCTCCAATAAAAACAACAAAAAACACAAGTTCCTTAAGTTCTTAAGATATAATGTAGTAGAAATGGAAAGATTTGCCCTTGGTGTTTACCACTCTTAAGCGGATGACAAATTTGCAATGCTGTCTAATGTGAGATATAGCTCTATCACTATCTTTATGTATCCATATAATATTAAGAGAGGATAATGTTTCCCTCATTTATAGCACTTTAAAAGCTTAGAACTCCCTTTCACATTGCATTTGTTTCTGCCCAAATAGAGGCAGATGTTTGCCCTGGTATGTAAATGAGATCCAATACTTCCTGTGCCCAAACCTTTCAGTGCTTTCCCATCCCATGCAGAGTAACTGCCAGTGTTCTTCAAGTAGCATGCTTGGCTGGAGGGCTTTGTCCCTGCCACCTCTTACACCACATTTCTTATTTTTCACTATGTTCCTCCTCCCCTCTTGTCACTGGATCAGCCACACAGTCTTCCTTCAACCAGGCATGTTCCTACATAAGGGCCTTTGCTCATGCTAGTTCTCCTTTAGGAGACGGCCTATCTTCGGGACTTTCTGTCATTTCTTGATTGAGACTACCTGGTCAGTCTTTGAAACCTCCTGCCTGCATTATTTTCCCCATAATAATGCTACTATTTGATATACCATGTTTTAAAATTTCTATTCATTTCTTGTATATTTCTGTAGATTCTGGCAAATTTGGAATTTTACTTGGTACTTAAGTTGTGTTTAAATGGCTACTTTTCACTCAACTTGAAGAATTTATTGAGGCTTACATTTGTAGTAGATTTTAGTCTTCTATCTCCAAAGCTCATGATTTTTTTTTTCCTACTATGGCACCCTGCTTTAAAAGTATGTAAGAATGAAACCTCTTTTGTTTTCACTGTTTATGAAATAGAATTAACTCCTGTGACCTTACTGATTATCCTTCTAGACATTATTTTACCTTTGATGTGTGTATAAGCAGCTGTACATGGCTGGCTAGAGTGAGCACTTGCCTTCTATTTAGTGTCAATGTCTTTCTTAGAAAAGACCAGGTAAATTGCAGAAAGAGACTGACATCCACATATTTTTTTTTTTGGGTGGGAGGGGGCACAGGAGCTTGAACTCTGGGCCTAGCGCTATCCCTGAGCTCTTCAGCTCAATACTGTCCCCCTATTCTTTGAGCCACAGTGCTATTTCCTGTTTCTGGGTGGTTAATTGGAAATAAGAGTCTCACAGACTTTTGTGCCCTGGCTGGCTTTGAACTGTGATCTTCAGATCTCAGTCTCCTGAGTAGCTAGGGTTATAGGCATGAACCACTGGAGCCTGGCTTGTTTTTTTTGTTTTGTTTTGTTTTAAAGGATAGTTAACACTTAAGTGTTCTTATAATGTTAGTCCTTTTAAGGTTAAAAATAGTTTGGCTTTGCTTACTGTGTGGTATGGGTGTATTTTGAATTTCATAGATGAAAGTTATTAAAATCTGATAGTAGGCTTTTGTTAATTTTTTGAAGATTAAAAGTGATGGCAGTGGAATACAGAAATTTGCTAATGGTTCTATTCTGGAAGTCATGACAGTGATACCTTTTTTCCTCCTCCTGACTGTTTCAGGCATTGTGATGTATAGTAAACGAACTCTGATGACAAGATTCCAAGGGCAAAGGAAGCTATTTTCCTTGGTGCCAAACAAAAACAGGACCTGTCAACACTGACTCTCCTGAGTTGTATTTTTTGTGATAGTTTCCTGCTTTTAGTTTTTGAAATGACCCAAACAGTGATATCTGCAGTAAGTTAGCACACTTACAAAAAAAACTCAAAAATGCCGGCCTCATGGCCTGTATATCTACTTAGGAGGTTAAGATCTGAGGATCGAGATTCAAAGTCAGCCGGGCATTAAAAAGTCTTGTGAGAGGCTGGGAGTTTGGCCTAGTGGTAGAGTGCTTGCCTGGCATGCACGAAGACCTGGGTTCAATTCCACATACATAGAAAAAAAAAGCTGGAAGTGGTGCTGAGGCTCAAGTGGTAGAGCTCTAGCCTTGAGAAAGCCCAAGGACAGGGCTCAGGCCCTGAGCTCAAGCCCAGGACTGGAGCACAAAAAAAAAAAAAAAAGTCTGAGACTCTTATCTCCAATTAATCACCAGAAAACCAGAAATGGCACTGTGGCTCAAGGGGTAGGGCAGTAGCCTTGAGCTGAAGAGCTCAGGGATAACACCCAGGCCAAAGGGTAGGTTGGTAACCGTGAGCTGAGGAGCTCAGGGACAGCACCCAAGCCCAGAGTTCAGGTCCCACCCACGACTGACCAAAAACAAAACAAAACAAAAAACCCTCATCGAATCTAAAACTAAAGTAACTGAGTATGAATAGATGTTTTAAAGCCATTGAGGAGTCCTTGCTTTTGCTGAATATATGAGGAAGATTGCAAGTGTTTATATTTTAAAGTCCACAGGAAGAACGAATACACTGCATTATGACAGGAAATCTTCTAACCAGCAGTTTAACTTAGCTCCAAAACGATTTATAGTTGGCCTTCATAATCATGGATGTCCAACAGAATTATTCACTTTTCTCATGAATAACGCTTAGCTTGACGTCTAGCTGTTTGTATATTTGTCTTATCTTTCTCCAGGGATTGCTGAGACCTCAAGAATTAAGGACTAGTGCTTACTCAAGTCTATGTCTCCCACAGAGCTGGTGGCTTTCCAAATTCTAGGTGTCTAAATGCATTCTCATGAATAACTCTTAACTGTCAAATTATAAATTAGGATTAGTTTAATTTAGGTGGAAATATTTTCTCTGACTTGAAACTAGAATATTAATAATTCAAACATAATATAGGTTACATCCTCTACATCGTTTTGCAGCTCTGGGTATCCTTTTTAAATGAGTATCTAATTATTTAATTAATTTAACTTTTAATAGTTGTATGCAGAAGTTTCCTTTCATTTTCTGGGCACAAGGAGCCTTGAATCCAGCCTATTACAGTATTTGTGCAAGCATGTAGTCATGGGCGAGCTTCTACTTTACTTCTCATTTTAGAAATTAATTTAATTCTATGTTTATTATATATACTTAAGGGTAATCCTGGAGCATATCCATGGTCATGCATACTCCCTGTTTATAAAAAATAAAAGTTAGGTTATATGTATTTAAGTGCCTCAGTTTTCTTCCGTCTAAATTAGGAATTTTACTAAGACTTCTAAGTATGAAATATGATAGAGGATGTTAAAATGGTTAGTTTATGGTTTGGACTTGGCTAATATATGTACAGTTATCTCGGCTTATATTTAAGACTTTTAAAATAATTTTACTACTGGGCAACAGTGGCTCATGTCTGTAATTCTAGCTGTTCTGGAGGCTGAGATCTGAGGATTAACTTTCAATGCCACCTTGGGCAGGAAAGACCTGTGAGATTATTATCTCCAATAATCATCAAAAAGCCAGAAGTAGAGTGCTAGTCTTGAGTGAAAAAGCCTAGGGACAGTGACAGTGTTCAGGCCCTGAGTTCAAGCCCTAGGACCAGAAAAATAATTTTTAACAGTAAAGGAAAAAGAAGTTATAAAAGCACAGGATCAGCAAATTTTTCTTTATCCTGTTATTAAAGTGTAGTCTCAAGTTAGTCTGTACTTAATGCTTTGTAAATTTTTCTAGTTCTTGTGGATTAGCTGAAGGCCAAGATTGGTTGGAGGCTCATGTTGTGCTTCTTGGTCTCCCTAGTACCCTCCTATGTTACCACTATGGAGAGGTAGCACCTATCTGATTAGTGCTTCTGTGTCTGGTTCAGGTCCCCTTTCTTGGTGGTTCATTCACACCTGCCTTGATCTGTTCCTGATGTCCTCCTTTGTGGTTTCTGTTAACTAAGCTGGGCTCCTTATTTTAGACACACTGAATCGGAATCTGAAGTATACGAGTGGATATGAATTAGCTTATCCTCCAGGGTGAGTTGATTGTAATGTAGAGTGGCTTGTCCCTTTCCACACTGGGGCAGATCACAAGGTCTTTGTTCCTTTGTACAGTAAGATGCATGAACTAGTGGATTGAGTGCACTGTACTCTTCTGTTTTTTTGTACTTTTGCCAACTCCCCATGTACTCCCATTATCTTTCCTACTCAGCTTGCCTAGTCTTTGTGCACACCAAAAGGCTCCTTTGAGTTTTGAAAAGTAGATCTTATGCTGGGAACTGGAGGCTCATGCCTACAATCCTAGCTACTCAAGAGGCTGAGATCTGAGGATAGCAGTTTGCAACCAGCCTGGGCAGGAATGTCTGTGAGAGTCTTTATCTTTAATTAATCACCAGAAAACCTCAAGTGGGAAACAAAAGTGGCCTGAGCCTTCAGTTTTATTCACAAAATGCATTTAAAATAGTTGTGATGAGAATAAGATTTGATATTAGGTGGTTTTAGCTGAACAGTCAGAAAAAAGAAAGGCCACAGGACACTACAAGCCTTATGCTTGTAGGCTGTACACAATTCACTGTAGGAGGCAAGTTCTAGGTTGGGCTGTGAACGAAGGTGAGCATTTAGAAATAGCTAGTGGTTTTTCAAACTTTAAACCTCAGATTGGTAGCATGAGAACATGAAACAGCTGGCTTGCCTGGCAGCATCCTCCCTGAGAGTTGGATCCATGAGTTAGCACAAGAGCTAAGATGGACCATAGACTGACTGGGTGGAGGGAATGAGGTCAGAGAAGCTTTGGCAAAGATCACAAGTTCAGAACAGCCGGTGGTAATAGTAGGAGTGGATTGTCTCCATATGAAATATTGGGAATGGCGGTGAGGGATAAAATACATTCCATCGCCAGTATAACTGCTAAGTTATAAGTGAAGTACAATGGAAACTGCATAGAGATTTTATTTATATATTTACATGGAGCCAAACACAATACCTGTGCACCAACTCCAGATCCCACCCAGGCTGTCATTTTGCTACCAGGTTGGTATAGAGATACAAGCAGGTGGTATCTCAATGAGAAGGGCACTTATGGCAGGAGGCCCATAGGTTTGTGGAAAGAGTACAGAGAAGAGCCAAAAGTCACTTGTGATCTGGATGCATTTGACCTTAGCCAAAAGGCTGAGGAGCAATTGGGGTCAGACTACCTTGCTGGGAAATCTGAAATCTGTTCTTCAGACTGAAGACTGTGGAGGGCTCTTTGAGGAAAGGCAGCGGTCAGCATAATCTGTGCTTTGGAAAGATAATGCTGGTGGCAGCTGATAAATATGATGGGGAAGTTGTATGTTATAGTACAGAGATGAATAATAGATGATTTGAGTCTGATAAATTACTTTGCAAAAGAAAACATACCTGTTTATACAGGTATGTTTGTTTCACTGGAAACCTTTGGCTTAAGCCTTACTGTCATAACTGGAACGATAGAGTTGCATGCCATTATACCTAGCCTCTTGCATTCAGATGGTCTCTCAGTGACTTTTCTCAGTTTGGGTTTGTACTCTTGTTCTCAGCCTTCTAAGAAGCAGCTAGTTCAATCCTGGGGATTGAATTTAGGCCCTGAGCACTATTCCTTAGCCCTTTTACTGTAGGCTGGTACTCTTCCACTTGAGCCACAGTTCTAGCTTTTTCTAGTGGTTAATTGGAGACAAGAGTCTTACGGACTTTTCTGCCCAACCTGCAATCTTCAGCCTCCTGAGTAGCTAGGATTACAAGTATGAGCCATCAGTGCCCAGTTTTCTCACTGACATTTGATACATGAAATAAACATAATTTTTAACCATTAGAATAGTTCAAGTAAATTGTACTTATCTTGCTGTTCAGTCCTAAGTGAGCAAAAAAAAAAAATGTACCCTTTTAAAAAATTTTTTTTTCGCTTTTTTTTTCCCTCGAAGAAATACTGAATCTAATTTGTCCTTGCCCATTTGTTTTTGTTCCTTCTTCCCTCATCTCATGGATTGTTGTAAAATGCTTACATTCTGTGTCAGCATATTAGCAGTAACCTTTTATTGCTATTGATATCTATAAATACGTTAAGTAAATCTTCATCTTGCTGACCTCTTGGAGGACGCATGGTGTCAGCAGATTCTGTCTTTCAGTGGACAGGTGAGAGATTAGCAAGATCAAGTCCATTTTTCCCTTTTTGCTTTGTTTCTTTCACAGCAGCAAGATTCATTGTCTAGCCAGAGAGGAACTCTGCTAAATGGCAGGATTTGTCTTGGAGCTAATGGTTTAAAGTGTTCATGTAAATTGCTCAGTCCTTTGATGCAGTAGCAGATAGGTGTCAGTGCAGGGAAGTTTCTTTATAAAAACAGTTTAAGCAAGATAGTTATTTGGTTCAACTACATTAACAGCATAATGATGAGTAATTTAAAAACATCTGTATAAAAATGGACTTGTGATAGTCTGTTGAAGGTTTTCTCCTCAAGGTCAGTAAGGCTACTTAGCTAGATGAAATGGTCATCAGGTGTGGAATTTCTGGGGAAATTTGTTTACCTGTTTATAGCTTGAAGAAAATGGAAGACCCTTGAGGCTGAGACAGCCCCAAAGTGTGGGTGATCCAAAGAGGTGTGTAGTAGGCCCGCATGCATGGTCCTCTAAAGTGCAGTTACAGATGCTTTCCAGAAAAGGGCAAGTGGCAGTTAGATGCTGGACACAGGCTTTTTTCGTCTAGGAGATGTGTTTTAGTTTTTCTGTCTTCTGACCATTTTCTTCTCTGTGCTTTATAGGACACTGGATCTCTTGAAGAATCCACAGATGAGTCCGAGGTAAGGTCTTCTGATCTGCCACTAACCTCATAACTGGTCTTGCTTTCCTTTACTAAATTTTGTATTCTCAAGGGCTGGGCTGGACTGGGCTGGGCCGGGTGGGTAAAGTAGGGCTATGTATAGAGAAGAACATGCTAGCTGTTTTTCAAGGTATTATATGGATTTGCTTTAAGAAAGAAAGAAAAAAAGAAAGAAAGAAAGAAGCAAAGAAGCCTGTAAAGAATCAAAACAAAAGTTTAATTTTTTTTTTTTGATCTGTCATAGAGCTTGAACTCTAGGCCTGGGTGTTGTCCCTGAACTCTTCAGCTCAAGGCTACCACCTTACCCCTGGAGCCAGAGCCCCACTTTCTATTTTCTAGTAATTAATTGGAAGTAAGAGTCTTACAGTCTTTAGTGCCCAGGCTTGCTTTGAACCTCTATCCTGACGTCTCAGCCTCCTGAGTAGCTAGGTTACATGTGTTAGCCACTGCACCCAGCTAAGAAACAAAATATTTTGTCTTTATCTTGAGCAATAGTGTAATTTGAATCATGAGGACATATTGGAAATTACTGTAAAGTTTTTTTTTTCTTGGTTAGTCTTGGGGCTTGAACTCTTGGCTTGGGCACTGTCCCTAAGTTCTTCAGCTCAAGGCTAGTGCTTTACTTCTTTTGTTTGTTTGTTTGTTTTTTTCTGTTGGTTAATTGGAGATAAGTGTTTCATGGACTTTTGTGCCCTGGCTGGCTTTGAGCCACTATCCTCACATCTCAGCCTCCTAAATAGCTAGGATTACAGGTGAGAGCCACGGACTACTGCAAAGTTTTAAAAGCAAATCTTGTCACTTTGAAAATGTTTTTTAGTTGTTTGTTTTTAATGTGTCCACTACAAATTTTACAGTATTTATTTCTCCTCTCTTCTACTGGATTGTGGATGCTGGGTAACCATGGTATCATTGGGCTGTGCTTCCAGACCAGCTAATGAAGAATATTAATTCTTCATTCTTGGCATGAAGAGGACATTCTCATATACACTGTATTCATTGTACTCAATAATAATTCCTGAATCACTGCAGTTGTAGTTCCTCCCTCCTTCCCTTCCCCTTCCCTCCCTCCCTCCCTCCCTCCCTCCCTCCCTCCCTCCCTCCCTCCCTCCCTCCCTTCCTGTCTCCCTTCTTCCCTTTTTCCATTCCTCCCTCCCTTCCTTCCTGTCTGTCTGTTTCCACATCTCCCCTCTATTCCCCTCTCTTTCCTTCTCCCCACTTCTCTACTCTTCCTCCTCTCTCTCTACTTTCTTGGTGCTGATAACGGGGGGGGGGGGGGGGGGGGGGGGCTGACCCTTAGCAAACTTAGGCCTAAATGGTGCTGCTTCTGGAGGTCAGGGCAGCACCCCTCAGACTTGGTGGTTCAGGGATGGAACAAAGACCAGGAAACTGGGTGTGACCAGATAAAAATGCCATCATAAGACCAGGAAACTTGCTGTTCCTCTTTCCTGTCACTCAAAGCAGATGCAGCCTAAAAAGGTACACTTCCTTTTAATGACAACATAGAAGCCTGATCTACCACCCAGACACCTGGCTCCATCCTTGTCTATAGTTGTTTCTAGAAAATCTCAGATATTTCAAAATGAATCGAAATGGCAGGAAACTTCTGTACAGAGTTTCTGGACAAAGCATACACAGAGGACCTAGCAGAAAATAATAATAAACATTCTATAAGTAGATGAGTGTCTTCAAGCATTTGCTAGGTAGACCTGGTGGCATATACTTGTGATCTCAGCACTGAGGAAACTGAGGCAGGAGAATCACATAACCTCAGGAATTTGAGACCAGATTAGGAAAATAGTGAGATTCTGTCTCAAGGCACCAAACAAAAGACAAAATTTGTAGTTATGATCAGTTACCTTCAATCTGAAATGCAAAAATTTAGAATAGAAGTGACAAAAATAACAAAGCAAGTAGAGATGTGTATTAACCAATGTCAGTAAAGAAGTTGGAAGAAAAGTTTGTTGTTTTAAAAATTGAAGAGACTTAAGTTCAATAGCTCAATTAACATAGTAGTTGTGACTCAACTACTCAGGAGGTAGCAATCAGGAGGAGATTTATTCGAAGCCAGTCTGGATAAAAAGATGGCAACACCTGTTTCAGTCAAGAAGCCAGTCATGGTGTTGTATACCTGTGATTCCAGCTGTGTAAGCCCACGACTGCCTGGGCAAAAGTATGAGACCCTGCCTGAAAAAAACATAAAAGGGCAGGAAGTATGGCTCTGGTAGTAGAATTCCTGTGTAGCAAGTGGGGGGCCCTAGTTCAAAATCTAGTACCACCCAAAACATAGCTGGATGTGGTGGCTCAAGTTTTTCATCTTAGCTACTTCAGAGGTGGAGATCATGGGTTTCCAGTTTGTGGCCAGCGTGGGTATAAAAGCTTAATGGATCCTACTTTAACTAATAACAGGAGTGTGGCTTGTGCTTTTGTCCTAGTTCCCGGGGAAGCATAATGACTCCTCTATCATCTCCAATGACACTTCGAAGCACAAGTAAAAAGATCAAAGTCCGGGTCATCTGGACATAGATCAAGTCCCAACCCAAAAATGAATGGAAAAAGGGGCTATTGGTGTGGCTCAGTTGGTAGAGCACCTATCTACTAAATTTAGGTTCTAAATTCAATTTCTAGTACTACCAATAATGAGTGAATGAATAAATGATGAAAGGACCAAAGGAAAAAGGAAAGGAAAGGAAAAGAGAAGAAGGGAGAGTAGCGAAGGGGAGGAGAGGAGAGGAGAGAAGAAACTGAGATCGGAGGATGGCCTGACTCTATAGTATGCATGTAGTACATACTAATTAGCAAAAGTGGGTTCCAGTTCTGGGCTTTTCTGTTTTGTTTTATTTTGTTTTTGGTTGCTTTGCCTTCTAGCTCTGATGCATTTTTCAGATGGTGTTCCAGAATGGACCCTGCCCTTGGCTGTCATCTGTACTTTGTGTGTGTGTGTGTGTGTGTGTGTGTGTGTGTGTGTGTGTGTGTAACTTGAACATAACTTGAATATAACCCCCCTGTTCTATAGCTCCTCGTGTGACAAATAGGCTTACAGTCTTGCTGTAGGGTTGCAGTGAGGGTTAGATGTTGATAAGTGATTGTCAACAGCTTATAGATTGCCTTGCACATAGGTAGTATCCCATAAATGGTGGTGGTCTTCAGCTTGTATTGTAGTTGTGGGGTTCTGAGGGACTCCCCCACTCTATGGGAATATTTATTCCCTCAGATGGTGCTGTTTCGAGGGAGTCCTTGTCCCAGCAGTCAGCTGCTGAGAGACCAGGTTCAGGTTGCTAAGTCTGTTCGCATTTGAACCTTGGGAGCCATTTTCTTGGGTTTCTTTTCTCAGTTTGATCACATTTCAGTTCTGAGAGTGAAATTTGGAGGCATCGTTCAGTCTGACCAGGAAATCTGTTATCCTTTTCTCTTCTTCCTCTGTATCTTCTTTCCATTAGCTTTCATAATTTTTTTTCAGGGCAGACATTTCCATTGTATACATCATCCTTATTCAAGTGCTGGGATAATTTCCATTTCTGTGAACAATAATGTATACTGTTTTCAACCATGTGTCTAACAATTTATCATTTCATTTTATGACATCATTTTATGTATCTCATATGAACTGGGCTTTTATATTATATCAGGAGAGTTATAGTTACTTTAGTTTATTTCATGCTGCACTTTTAATGTACATTTCAGAAAAGAATATTGTCCTCAATCGTCCATGTTTTTCACTACTCTTGAAAACTGCAATTAAATTAAGTGAACTAGGCAAGAGAAATAAAATTAATATAACTGAAAGTGCTATATGTGTCAATATGTAAAATATGAGATTTTTTAACTTGCATTTTGTAGTTGAAGTAGAAATTCAGAACTGGTATTCCAACCAAGATAGCTAAGTATGGCGAAGAGACTCCATTGAAGCAGGGTTGATCATATCTGTTATCCTAGCCACTCAGGAGGTTGAGATCTGAGATTCTTGGTTCAAAGCCAATCTCAGCAGAAAAATTTGTGGAACAGTTATCTCCAATTAATCAGAAAAAATAAGAAAATAAAGGCCTAGTTAAGGAGTAGATAGAACACCAGCCTTGAGCAGAAAGAAAGCTGAGCAAGAACATGAGGTCTTCACTTCAGACCCCAATAAGAGCAACAAACAAACAATAGACTTTCTTATTTAGGATCCTGAATTTATGTTAAACTTGGGTTAGTGGTGCCAGATTTGTAAGCTGTAGCTAAACTGGTCCTCCTGTCTGAGTCTTTAAATGCACATGCTGTATTTATTATAGTTTGATGATGTTTTGTTTTTGGAAAGCATAATAAAGAAGTAAATTTATCTTTAAAATGTTTTCTACTTCCACTTTGAAGCAGTAAGATCTTTCTGATACTGACTGTTGTGGTAATGGGTGTTAGCAGGGCCAGAAAATGGAACAGTTTGTCAGGAATGGTTTTAGTCTTGAAATAAATATGTCTGGATCTTTTGAAGATGAATATGTCTGGGTCCTTCGAAGATGATGTCCATTTAAATCTGTTTTAGTTCTTCCAGATACCACAGTTTCAGTTATTAAAACCGAAATACTGACAGCGATGTAAAATAATCCTATGTGCTTTTTATGTTAGCTAAGGAATTAATTTTAAATAAAATGCAATTTCTAGTTCATTAGCCTAAGGAAAATTTCCCCCATTTTGTTAAAATAAACCCAACCCTTTGGTTTGGGTTTTTAAATTAAATTTAAAAAATTTTTGGCAGGATATGTAGCCTAAGCTGGCCTTGAACTTACCATGCTCCTGCTTCTGCCTTCCCAATTCTGGATCACAGGCGTGCACCACCATGCCTGGCCAGAAGATAGCTTTTTAATCAGAAAATATATCACACAAAAATTGTTTCTTTCACCGATGGGCAGAACATTATGAATCATTTATTGGATCTTAAATTGATTCTTTACATGTATTTTAATAAATAAAGTTATAGGAACTAGTAACTAAAATGGTAATTATCTTGTTATGAGATTGATTGCTGAGAAAAATGGAGCATAGGATTAAATATTCTATCTTTCCAGATAGCTTTTAGATTAAAAACTTGCTCTTTTATTTAATGAGCCATTAATATTTACAGGTTCAGCTGATTATTGCATCATTCAGGCATAGATAAACATTCCTTTTGAAGCCTGTATTATAAAGATTATCCCATTGGAAGCTTGGTTGAAACTTTATGGATCCAAGGTGTTTTTGTTTTTGTTTTTGTTTTTGAGATAGAGTCTTGCTATTGCTACATAGTCCTGCCTAGCCTGGAACTTACTATGTAGTTCAGGCTGTGTTTGAACTCACACTCTTCCTGCTTCAACCTTACTAGTACTATTACTAAACATGTGCATTCCACACCTGATGTGGAGCTAGCATTTTAAAATCTCTATTTCTAGCATTCATTAAGAGTGAAAGGATAAACATCTCACTCTTTACAGTGTTTTATAATGTTATTGCCTAGGACAAAATGTTACTTTAGGAGGCTCCAAGATTGATTGTTTTATTCATTCAAGAAATATTATTGACTAGTAAGATGCTAGAATACATTAGCATAGATGAGAAAGGTGGATGATAAACAAAAAGCAGTTAAATATATGACATGAACTAGTAATACACATTGTAGATTTTAAAAAACTACATTGACAATGGGCAGTATGGAATAGGCTGAGGAGCTGTGAGGACTCATTGTGAGTCCTCAGAGAAGGCTTCTCTACTCTGGTGACATTGCAACCTTAGTTTGCAGATGGTGAGTCTACTGCTTTGAGAATGCCCTCTGTCAAACAAAAAAGAACCTCTCTTGGTTTCTGGGCTCAGACTGAGAATTGTGTGATTCTACACTGTGTCCTTAAAGTGAGCATGACTTAATTTTGAAGCCAGCGAGTGAAATTGTGCCTTAGCTTTAGGATTGTCTTTAGGCATCTGACCCAACAGCCCATCAGTCTTACCTCCAAAGATATCTAAGTCCTCATCCCTCAAACTTGTGAATGAGGTGTCATACAAAGGAAGGGACAGTTAAGGTTGCTAGTCGGATAGGTTATCCTGCAGCATCTGGGCAGGAGTCTTTGCAGGTGGATAGGAGGCAGAAGGAAAATGAGTGCTCTGATGGGGGAAGGACGCAACCTGCTGTTGCTTGCTTGGAAAGTGGAGAAAGGGGAGGAGAAGGATTCTTCCTTCACGCTTCCAGAGGTTGCCATCCAGTGCCATCTGTCATCTTCCCTACATAATTATAAGACAACAACAAAGTTTTATTTGTTTCAGGCTGTGAAGTTTATAGTTATTTTTTAGTAGCAATAGGAAACTAATGACAGGAAATTATTTGATTGGATGACCTTATCCCCTTTCAGCTTTTGTTTAGCTTTATTTCTCAGAGTTTGAGGAGTCAGTTTCTGCTGAGGGGGAGGGACTATATGTATAGAGATTGGTGTTTCTGTTTCTGATTATCATTCTCAAATGCTTAAATGATGATTTTATTTGTCAGATGGGGCTCAGTCTATACTGTTAAGGCTTTAGGTCATTCCTCTTTTTGTAGGATAAGAAATGCCACACAGATCTGAATAGCACACAGGCTTATTTTATCCACAGGCTACTTGACTTTTTAATATGACCAGTTTTAAATACAGAGATTCCTGGTCATTCATGGTCTTGCGTTTCTTTACTTTAGAATGTCGCTTTGCTCTAAAGACCTCAGTGGATTAAATAAATCTCTTAGAATGGTATTAGAGAGAGATGAGAGTGGAGAAACCTCTGATAAAGCCTGAGGTTTTAGTCTGTTGACATTGTTTCCATCACCAGGGATTGGGCAGTTGGAGGTATTGGCCTTTTAGTCTTCATAAGCATCTGGAAGTGCACTTGGATTTACCAAGCCAGAAACTGTAATATTTTCCTTCTCTTTCCTAATGAGAAGATTCAAAGATGCTTGAAAGTGTTTTTTAGGGGTGCTGAGAGTTGAACCCCAAGATTATGTATGTATTAAACAAGTCTTTATACCCAAGCTGCACCCTAGCTAATAGCGTTCTTTCTCTCTCTGTCTCTGTCTCCGTTTCTATCTCTGTCATTCCCCCCACCATAGTACTAAGGTTTGAACTCAGGACTAAGTGCATACTAGGCAGGTGCTCTACTACTGAGCAACATCTGGCCTATTTCTTCACTGATTCTTTTAAGGTAAGGTCTTGCTTCTTGTTTAGGCCTGAGGCTGGACTGAGATTCTTCTGTTTTACATTTTCTACCATAGCTGAGATGACAGTCATGTGCCACCACATCCAGCTTCTTCCATTTACATGCTGCCTCCCAAACTATTTTCCTCAGATTGGTCTAGAACTGATATTTTTCTGATCTCAGTCACCTTCTGTATAGCTCCTGCTGGGATGACAGGAGTAAACCACTGCACCCTGCTAAAAGCATTATTTAAATTTTTAATTATTATAAAAATGATGTACAGAGGGGTTACAGTCAGGTAAAGAGCACACTTCTTTTTAGAAAATATCACCTTTACTATCGTTTTCTCCCTAAAAGCATTATTTTTAATTATGTAGTAAAATCAAAATGTTTATCTTCAGTTTTTATAAATATAAAGCAAAAAATTAATTAGAAGTGTTACTATTTATTCAATTTTATGTGCTGGTGGTGTGATAGAAAGTTAACTTGGAAGGAAGACTGCATTCTGACATTTAAACTTGAGGTTGGAACACACACAGGGTAATGTTTTTAGTGACTGACATTCACTGGGTAATACTATATTCTGTGCTTTGCATTTACTTACTACTTTTAATTCTTGCAGAAATCCTCTAGAAGTATGTACCATCTCAGAAAGAGTATCCGAAAAAGTGAGACAACTCAGGTTTTAAATAGCCTGACTAGCATTTGTGGATTATGTATGGTGCTCTGACATCTAAACATTATTTTGTGGCTTTTTTTTTTTCCCAGTCATGGGGCTTGTACTCTGGACCTGGGTGCTGTCCCTGAGCTCTTCTACTCAAGGGTACCTCCCTACTCCTTGGCCTGGGAGTTGTCCCTGAGCTCTACAGCTCAAGGTCACAGTGCCACTTCTGGTGGTTAACTGGAGATAAGAGTCTCAAGAACTTTGAACTGTGATCCTCAGATCTCAGCCTCCTGAATAGCTAGGATTACATGCATGAACCACCATGCCCTGCTATTTTGTGACTTCGAGATGGATTCCAGTTGAACTTTGGATAAAGCAGCCTCCCTCCCTCACTTACCTAGCTGTGGTTTTTAATCTTCATTTCTGCTTCTGCCCTCTTTTGGATTAAATGACAATAGTAGATTTTATTAAGACATTTGACCATTTTTTCTCATGTCTCTTACAACATCTCCTGGATTATTTCTGTTATTTGAGTACTTCCTTGAACATACCTTTATTGTAGGATGAGATATTGGGCCATGGCTCTTCTGGAGCCTTGTGAAGTTCCCTTTAGAGCATTTGCATAGAAGGTGGACCTGGGAGGGAATTTCCTGTTCTGATTGGGCTCATAGGAGCTGAGGAGCAAATGCAGCCAGGCCAGTCCTCACCCTGGCAATTGGGGCTGGAGAACCTCAGGAATCAGGTAAGACTCACAGTGTCATACCTGTTGAACCTGAATCACTTCAGCTATGGCCCCAGGCAAGGTCTTTACTCTTCCTCCTGACTTCAGTTGCATCAAGGGGGCAACTTGGGAAATGTTTTCTACCATCTGATCTCTCCCTTTTCTCATTGAGGGGAAGGGCCAGCTTATTGTCTTTCTTGACAGAACCTGTCTTGCTCTTTCCATATTCATAATGCTTTTACTGGTAGTACTTTGATGGTGTTCATTTTCTCAGTTTATTCTGTGGTTATCTTAACTATTTTTTTGTTAGTTACCTGAGGTAAGCCAGGCACTGGTTCTCAGTCCTATTATCCTAGCTCCTCAAGAAGTTGTGATCTAAGGATCAAGATTCCAAGTTAACCTGGGCATACAAATCTATGAGACATTTACTCCAATTAAACAGACAAAACAAATAAAAAGTAAGCTGGAAGTACAGATGTGATTCAAGTAGTAGAATACCTGGTAAGAATGAAAAAGTCCAGCAAGAGTACAAGCCAAAACAAACCAAACAAATAAAAGAAGCTCTGGGATCATGGAATTAAAAGGAGGAAAGGTGACATTGCTGATGGTTTTAGAAATGTCAGTTGGCTGTGTTCATGGCCCGTGGCTGCACAGTAGTGCCAGTGTATGACAGAGGAGTCTGTTCAGTTAGGAAGTGAAAAGAGTGTTTGGAGTCCTATGTTCTAACTTTAAATCTTCTTAATAATGATTTCAAGAACCTGAACATTTTCCTTATTCATATAACAACATGCAAATTAGAAAGAACTATACGTTTTTCTGAATATGAAATTTGCTAGTACTGCTGGAAGATGCTAGAACCGCATGTTTGTGAACTTTCTATAATTCCCACTTGACTGTTACCCCTTTCTTCTGTCTTGATGCCCTGCCTCCACCCTCACCTCCCACCCCTCTGTGTCCCCTGACAGGGTTTACAGGAGCTTGGAAATTCTTGATGCTAGACTGATTTGGAGTGCAAAGCTAAATGAGAAGGTGTTAGGAGAACTGCTTAGCAAACTTGGTGTGCTGTTACCCCACATGTTTGTTTTCACTGGTCTTATTAGGTACCTACTGTTTTGTTAGGTGAAGTTCTGAACAATGAAAAGGCATAAACCCTGCTTCTTAGGCCCCTGTGATCACCACCAGCTATTGGGAAAAAAGGAAAAGAGGGTTATGTTGGCTTTAGTGGCGGAAATTGTCCACCTGAATGGCATATCTTGGAGATTGGGGAGTTTATTCCATATGGCTGCAAGGAAATGAAAAGCTTATTTGCTTTTCTCATTTTTCCCCCTCTTCTCTATATTCTTATCGCTTTCCCAATATAAAATAAATGATGAGAGTTGATCCTGTTTATGGTATGTGGCTTAGGGCATGGGAACTTTCACCTTATTCTTTTTCCTGCTTGAATTGAACATGAAATTCTAGTACTATGGGCAAAGGAGAGAGCAGGGTTTATGAAGACTGCATATCTTGTGAATCTTAAGTGCAGCTCTCCAATTATTATAGGCTCTACTTTTCCTCACTTTTCTCAGTGTATTACTACAGTGAGGAAAGCAGCTCTGAGAGATAGGGATCTCTTAGTTCAATTGATAGAGTTATGAGAAGGATGTTGAATAGCATTTATTTGGATTTTTATAAAAATAACATTTTTGTAATATGACACATTGGTTTCAGAAAATTTGGGAAATTGGATAATATCTTACTAATATAGTTTATATTTGCTCTGTGATGGTCAGAGTGATCTGTGATCAGGAGCCTGTCATCATCCCTTCCCACTTAGGAATGAAGAAGCTGAAGCTTAGGGAGGTTACTGATTATTGTGCTGTTTATTCTTAGTACTCCATTCCCATTTTTTAACAAAAAATAGGATCATGCTGGGCGCGGTGGCTCACACCTGTAATCATAGCTACTCAGTAGGCTGAGATCTGAGGATCAAGGTTCAAAGCACCCAGGACACAAAAGGACCTGAGACTCTTGCCTCCCATTAACCTCCAGAGAATGGGAAGTGGGGTTTGGCTCAAGGATGGGGCAGTAGCCTTGAGCTGGGACAGCACCCAGGCTGAGTTTAAGCCCCATACCCACCATGCAAAACAGATTTTATGACTTTCTTGGGGCAGGGGACACTCCTGGGGCTTGAACTCAGGGCCTGGGCACTGTCTTTGAGCATTTCTACTCAAGGCCAGCACTCTAGCACCTGAGCCACAGCACTATCTCCTCTTTCTCTGTGTATATGGTACTGGTACCAAGGAATCAAACCCAGGGCTTTATACATGCTAGGCAAGCACTCTACTACTATAGTAATCCACACTCCCAGTGCTATGACTTACTTTTTACCTAATGACATCATGAGCACATTTCCTCTTGCTATTTAGTCATTCTTCAAAACACTTACAAAAATGGGGCCGGGAGTTTGGCCTAGTGGTAGAGTGCTTGCCTAGCATTGCACGAAGACCCAGGATCCATTCCTCGATACCACCTACATAGAAAAAAGCCAGAACTGGTGGTGAGGCTCAAGTGGTAGAGCTCTAGCCTTGAGAAAGTCCAAGGGCATTGCACAGGCCCTGAGCTCAAGCCCAGGACTGGCAAAAAACAAACAAACAAACAAAAACACTTACAAAAATGTTTTCTTTTTTAAGCTGGAACCAGTGGCTCATACCTATAATCCTAGCTACTCAGGAGGCTGAGAGCTAAGAATCCTGATTCAAAGCCATCCTGGGTAGGTAGGAAAGTCTGTGAGACTCTTATCTCAAACTACTCAGAAGAAGTTAGTTCTGTGGTTCTGTGGTTCAAGTGGTAGAGTTCTACCTTGAGCAAAGGGAAGTTCAGAGACAGCACCCAGGCCCAGAGTTCGAGGCCCCAGGACAGGCCAAAAAAAATTTTTGTTTCTCTTTGAAGTTTCATCAAGAATTTATTAACATATCAAGCTTATAAAGTAGGGAAAAGGGCAGAAACATTTCCTGCTCCCTACGTAAGATATGGGAGCATAAGACCTCTCTAACAGACCCAACTGTGCATGTGATATTTTTTCTTAGGAAATTCTGCTTAATTAGGGATTCTAACTTGGGCACTATTGGCATTCTGGGCTGAATAATTGTTTTTGCTGTGGGGATGTCCTGTGCACTGTAGGTTGTTCAGCATCATCACTTGAAAAAATTAATAATTTTTCCTTAATAGCAACATTGCTTGGAAGTTACAAGTTTAATGAGTTCATTTGCATTCATAGAGAATGCAAGAACATAGCTGTCAGCAGTCTCACAAAAGGCAGCCTGGGAGCTTTTACCACTGTAGTTTGAGTGGAGATGAATTCCATTATCTCCATGTCACTTTCTTTAAAAGTTTGGTCATTGAGGCAGCTATAATACCTGTGTTCCTAATGGAAACCAGAAGTTACTCTTTCAGCCTGCTTATGTACTTTTCTTGATATGTTTTGACACTTCAGAAGGATCTGTAAAGCCATCTTTTCCACCAGATACTCATCTTTTCGTATAAATAAAGTGATCTTTTTGTGGTAGAACTGAAGCATACAATTACTAATAGTCACAGCTATCCTCTTAAGGAAGAACACAGTGTGTACTGGGGAGGGGCACTGCTACAGCAACGGAAAGCCACTCAGATCATTAGTCCTTCATCCACACTGAGCCTTACTTGCAGGCCCTTTTTCCCTCATCAGGGTTCTCTTCTACCCTTTCTAGAAAAGTTCAGGTTCAATATCCTGAATTTGAAGCTAACATATTTTGTACATGTACATTTAATGATAACAGTATAGTTTCAAATAATTATGTATACTCCATAATATACTCCATAATAAATAAGTTTCTTCTTCTCATGTTGTCTTTATTGATGAGACCCAGATGAGACCCAGCAGCAGTGGTTAGAGCTATTGCTTTAAATATTGTTATGTTCCTTTTTCTTTTTCTTTTTTGCCAGTCCTGGGGCTTGAACTCCGGGCCTGAGCCTCTCCTTGGGCTTTCCTCAAGGTTAATGCTCTATCACTTGAGCCATAGCGCCACTTCTAGTCTGAGGACTTGAATCCAGGGCTTCATGCATGCTAGATGAGCACTCTACCACTAGGCCACGTTCCTGGCCCTTCATTAAATTTTTGAGTGTCAAAGTATGTGTCTTTAATGACTTACAGGATTCTTTTTATTTATCCATTAAATTTACTTTTGTTTATACTGGAATTATTTTTCATTTTTTCTGTTCTTCCTCTGCCTTCTCTAATAAATGGTAACTGAAAAGAAATATTTTGTTGGAAGGTAGAGATCATGATTTGAGGCCATCCTGAAGAAAATGTTAGTGAGACTTTGTCGTAACCAGCAAGCCTAGTGCTGTGTTTCAAAGCTGCAGTCCCAGCTATTATGGAGGATCTTGGTTCAACGTCAGCCTAACCAAAAACTTACTGAGGTCACAGTCTCAATCAGCTGGATATAGTAGTGCATGTCTGAAGTCCCTCCCTAGGGGAAGCAATAAGTGGAAGGATCTTGATCTGAGGCAGATCCCAGGAAAATATGAAACTCTACCTGAATAATAACTAAAGGAAAAATCAAGTTGGGATGTGGCTCAAGTGGTAGAGCACCTGTAGATATGTGGCTCTGAGTTTAAATCCTCATGATGGATCTCCATTTCCATTAAAAAGGAGAGGAAAAAAGAATTTATATCATAGGGCTTTAATGAAATGGATTACTTGTAGTGAAAGAGAATTTTTAAAATGCAAATTCTCTAAATTTCAAATGCTTAACATTCCATTTTGATAGCTATTTTTTTCTATTGTTTTGTTCTATTAAATGTGTAAGATTGACTGATTTTGAGTATTTCAGTTCTCTTGGAGGTAATTAGACTTTTAGAGAGAATGTCCTAGAGGAAGCAAGCCTTTATTTTATATCTTCAGACCCATGCTTGATTATTGATTTGCTTTTTATTAACAGTTTTTTTTGTGGAAGTTCAAACTGCATGAAAACTTTGTTTTAAAACAACGAGAATTTCTTTTGAGGATGTTATTGTCTCCCTATTGTATGGAGCTTTCAGAACATTGGATATTTATTAAAAGGATTTGCCCCTGGTCAGATGTACTTGATGGCGCAAAAGCAAGCAAACCACTCATGATTAAAATGGCTGATGCTTTAGTCCAGGTGTTTCTTGAATAGGAAGCTGGTTGGGGAAAGGCCATCTCCCCTGAGAGGCGGTGGACTGTCCAGCAGTGGTCACCTCCACTGTTGTCCCTCCCCTGGCCTTGTGTGTTCTTGATATGGTAGCTCTTTTTTTTTTCTTCAGAGCAGCTAGTACCCTTTTATTTTGTCAAAACCAAGCAAAACTGAATTTTAATGAAGAAATGGTATCCAGAAACAAATACTGGATGAATAGTAGCAGCAGTAGTACAGATTAGGGTTTTCCTGTCAGAGCCTCTAGCATTTATGTTGATACTTTGAGTTAAAATTCAAGTTCTTATTGAACTGCAACTTCTGTATCAAAAATGAGAATGTGTGGATGAAAGGTGCTGATAATATTGAAATAGGATGAGGAATGTGAAAACCATTGGCTAAACATACATGTGCACATACAAATTTTAAATGACTTTGTATTTTTGATGGTAGAAAAGCCCACCTTCAGCAGCAGGGTTTCCTGGAAATTTCGTCCAAGGGAACAAATAAACCAAAGTTACAAACTACCGAACAGTTTTTCCACAAAAGTCATTAACTGATACCCCCCCCCCCCCATTAAATTCAAACGAGTGGTCATGATATGACATTTATTTTCAGGTAGTGTTCTAGAATTTTATAGGGCATTTAAAGAATTTGTCTTTAATTAAAAGTGCTATACACTTAGTGAAAATCCATGTTCGTTGAGGAATTGATCTTCTGAAAGGAAAGCTGCAAGGTTTCCTTGCGTGGGTAAATGTCACTCCGCTCATATCTTCTCTTAGCTGCAAGTCAGGACTTGTTCTGTTCCACTGGGTTGTCATAGTAACGCCGTTAGCTGTCATCTCAACTCAGACCGTTGATGGTTTTATTTGTAGGTTTGTAAGATTATTAAAATTTAACAAAAATTATTGATTTGCTTTTTATTAACACTGGGTTGTTTACCATGGTAGTTCAAACTGCATGAAGGTCTTTCTTCTGTTTAAATTTTTTTTAAATTAAAGTGAACCTATATTAAATCTGTCTGATTTTTTAAGTGTTATTTTATATAAAATGTGATATCGAGTCTGCAGCGGCAGAATAACCTCTGCAAATTGTATTTTGGAGCCACTTGCTATTTTCTTTGTTTGTGGCATGGAGGGGAAAAAAAAATCTCAAAAACTCACCTTTAGCCTGCTTTTAACTTAACATAAAAGAAAAGTGTGAAATGGTACATCAGGTGCCTAATATTGGAGTTTTCATTTCATTTATGGTTTTTCAAACCTTGCACGAATGCTTCAGTGAACTGTGTTGTGAAAGTATTTATTTTTGTATATTTATGTGAGAAATTATTTTGCCTTTCACTTATAAATAAGACAGGCAAACCTTATTTCTGGTAACTTTATCTAATGGTCCGTGGATGAGTGCTTTTATGCAAAATAGTCAAGAGGCTAGAATTAACTTCACAATGGATGCACATTTGATGTCCAGACTTGAGCAACATGTGGCATCTTATTATAGAGCCCATTGCTGGGGATTTAATTTGTATTTAACACATTGACTACAGAATGCACACATCTTCTGTGTTACTTACGTTAATTTTGTGGTATTTTCTACTTCTTCCCTGAAGATATATAAGTAAAAGTGTTTTTTTTTTTTTCAGGATTGTTCTCCTCCTCCTCCTCCTCCTCCTCCTCCTCCTCCTCCTCCTTCTCCTTCTTCCTCTTCTTCTTCTCCTTCTCCTCTTCCTCCTCCCCGTCTTCCTCCTCCACTTCCTCCTCCTCCTCTTCTTCCTCCTATTCTCTTCCTCTCTATTTTTGCTTGAACTGAGGGCCTGAGCACTGTCCTTGGGCTTTCTCAAGGCTAGAGCTCTGCCACATGAGCCACAGCACCATTTCTGGCTTTATTATGTATGTGGTACCAAGGAATCAAACCCTGGTCTTCATGCATGATAGGCAAGCACTCAACCACTGGGCCAAACTCCGGCCCTATGAGTGATTCTTATTTTGGTTTGGGATGTAACTGGTTCTTGGGTCATCATATCTTTTAAAAATTGAAACTTAAAGCATCCTTACTTTTGTTGTTATTAGTTCTTAAAATATTACTAGAAAGTTAATATAGATATACTACCTTTGATTGTAATACTATTACTAAGTAGCTAATAGCTTTTGTGTCCTTGGATTTGATTTATCACTGTTTATGGAATAATGATTTATAAAAATTAGGTTTATTGTTTCTAATGTTTTACTACTGTTTTTTTAGCTAGATAACCTATTCATGTCCTTGTGTCCTTCTCTCACATATTGGAATCACGGCTGACCTCTAGGATCAATACATTAACCTAGAAATGAAGTGTGTAGTCTCAGGCTAGAGCATAAGGCTTTTGTTTTGTTCTCTATTGGGTCACTCTTTTGGGTGGTTAGAGGAGGAGAGTCTTGTATGTCTTTGTCTGAGAATACATAAACAAATCTATGGAAAGGCCTACCAGCAGGGAACTAGAGCCTTCACCAACAGCTGGCACTATCTGGCCAGCCTTTTGAGTGTGCATCTTCAGAGAAGATACTTTGACTTGAGTTAAGTCTTCTCATGATTGTATTTTCATCTTACATAGTGCCTACAATACTGTGAGATTTTAAGAGAACTGCCTTTGGCTATAGTTATTGATATCGGTTTGGGTGAAAAACCATTTCTTGTTGCCCTTTAAGAGGTGTCGTTAATGAGTTTTTTAAAACACCACAGTGATAATCATTTTTCTGTGCTTTTCATGCAGGAAGAAGAGAGTGAAGAGGAACCAAAGCTGAAGTATGAAAGGCTGTCCAATGGAGTGACTGAAATTCTTCAGAAAGATGCAGCCAGCTGTATGACCGTCCATGACAAGGCAAGTTGACACTTTCCAAGCATTCTTGTTTTTACTCTGTACTTAAGAGTTTCAGTGCTCCTGATGTTTGTGTGTATATGTGCCATGTTCTATTGTATTTTGAATGAAATTATATTCCCCTGCCCTTTTCCCTCTCCTCCCATTCCAATAAAAATGAAACAGACTATTGAAAATATTTTTTATTGTAATTAATAAAAGGGTTACATGATATTTGCCAGATAGAAGGTGCATTAATTCATATACATTGATACCCTTTCACATGTCTTGGTACCCATTACCCTCCTCCCACCCCCCAGACTATTGAAAATACTTATGCCCATATATTTACCCAAGTACATTCCACACAGTGCATCCTAATGCCATATCAAGTTGACTTTAGGTAGTGATTGTTGTGAAAGATTATCTGAATTTGGGAACCCATCACTTAATTTCTTACATTGTAAGTATTATGTTCAAGACACTGTGGGCCTCAGTGCTTTCATGAGGGTAGGAGAGATTACATTCTTGATCTTGGGACTACATGTTAACTATATATTAAACAATGAATATGTCTACCTATATCTTGGTCCTTCCTTGCTATGGCAACAGTCCCCCTATCAGAATCCAGGCTAGCCTTTTTTAGACCAGAACTGTAGGTGTTGTGGTCATCACAGTGGAGGCTCTGGAGTTTCAGCCATTGCTCTCTGTTTTCCTTCCACAGAAGGCCACTTTCCCCTGGGATCCACCAGCTGGCTTGATGCTGTGTTACATCATTCTGTCCTTCCTCTTTAGATAATCATTCATTTTTACTTCAGATTTTGTTCCATTGTAAGCAGAATCCTTTTCAGAGTACTTCAATCAAAGATCTGGCCTCTCGTTTATCAGAAACCAATCCTGGAGGCTCTGCCCTTTGACTGCAAACAGCACTGTGTCAAGCCCTTCCTATTGCTTCCATACCTGGGTTTCCTGATACTTCCCTTCACTCAATGAAGATTGGCCTTGCAGTTCTTCGGCCTCATTTAATGTCAGTGATCTTCACCTCTTCCCTGTCTGATTTTCTACTCTAAGGCCACTCTGGATGATATCACTTGCCAGATCTTAAGTATCTTCTTTCAAATTCATTTAAACTTTTGTTCAAACTGTCTGTTCACGTCTATGTGAACTACCTTACCTCTCTGTCTTTTCATTGTGCCGGACAACCATACTCAACTCTGAGCTACTGCTGTCATAACCCAGGCAGCCATGTTGTGGTGTGCCAGGTAAATTTCTCCCTTCAAATTTCCCTGGTTTACTCATTCTTTGTCAGTCCTATAAGCCTCAATAACATTCTTTCTCTAAGATAAGGTCTCATTAGGTAGCCCAGTTGGCCTCAGACTTACCACCCTCTTGTCTCAGCTTGAGTGCTGTGCTGGAGTTCCAGCATGTACTCCATTTTCAAAAATGTCATTTCTCTTCATGAATATTGGAACTATGAGTCAGGATCATTTCCTTCCCCCTTTCCATCTGTATAGATCCACACCCATCTTTACCCACAGAAGTTTCCTCCTTCTCCTTCAGGGATAGATTTGTCCAAGTTTGTTTTAAGCTTTATCTCATTTCCTTCCTTCTCTCCTAGAAGTACTTTCTGTGTATGGGATACACCAGACTTAACCAGTTTACTTTCTGTCTCTATAGACTTGCCAATTGGTACATAAAGTTACATGGTATTTGGCCTCTGGTGCCTGGCTTTATTTCTTTTCTTCTTTGCCTTTTTTTTTTTTTTTTTTTTTTTTTTTTTGGAGCTTGAACTCAGGGCCTGGGTGCTGTCCTTGAGAGGTTTTTTTGTTTTGTTTTGTTTGTTTTGTTTTGTTGCTTTGCTCAGGGTGAGTGTTCTACCAACTGAGCAGTAGCTTCACTTCTGGCGTTTGAGATAGTTAATTGGAGATAAGAGTCTCATAGTCTTCCTGCCCAGGTTATTTTTCTATTTTATTATTATTATTTTTTTGCAAGTCGTGGGGACTGAACTCAGGGCCTGAGCACTATCTTTGGGTTTTTCCTGAAAGCTAGAGCTCTACCAGTTGAACCACAGCACCACTTCTGGCTTTTTTTCCTGTGTATGTGGTACTGAGATATCGAATCCAGGTCTTTGTATATGCTAGGCAAGCACTCTACCACCAGGCCAAACTCTCAGCCCCCCAGATTAGTTTTGAACCACAATCCTTAGATCTCAGCCTTCTAAATAATTAGGATTGCAAGTGTGAGCCACTAGCACCTGGCTCATTTCATTTTATTGCTGAAATTGTATTCAGAACTCATAGGATGTACCAATTTTGTCCATCCACTCAGCAGTTGTGGATATCACCACTTTGAAAACTTAATCACCATAACAGTGTCTTTTTTAACTTTCTTGATAATGTCATGTTCCCTGTTTTTCTTTCTTCCCCTCTTTTTTTCCCTCCTTCGTCTCTCACTTTCCTTTACCTCCGCCTTTCCCTGGCATGCTAGATCTGCCATCATCCCACATTTCTTTTTGATTTGCACTTCTTTCACTTCACATTAAACCCCATGATTTTTATCACTACACACATGCTGACCCTCAACAGAATGCTGTGTGTATCTATCCAGATGCCTCCTAAACATTTCTATCTTTTGTTCTCCTCACGTGAGTCTCTGCATGCCTGTATCTGTAATGAGTTCATCTTATTTTCCTCTTCAGTTTGCTTCTACTGCTTAATCTGCATCCATGTGGTAGCTTCGCCATCTCCTTTGTCACCCAACCCAAAGGTGACTCCTTCCTTCCCGTGCAGACTCCTCCATTTTCTTTCTCCTCTGCTCTGATGGTGGCCCTCACCTTCTGTATGTGCTTGGTAAATAGGGACATCTCTTATGATTCTCATTTTTGATCTTTAAACCCATCCCATCTCCTGGTTACCTGTATATGATTTTCGTCATCTACCAAAGTATAACATGGGAAATGGTTGCCTCATTTACACCATACTTAAGTTGGACAGAGAGCCTGAAAAAAGGGAAAATCAGTGTTGACTTTTGGACATGCATTCTTTTGTGTATGTGGGTGGGAGGTGAGGCTTGAACTTGGCCTGGGCACTGTCCTTGAGCTCTTCAGCTCATTTTCTAGAGGTTAATTGGAGATAAGAGTCTCAAGTCCTTTTGTGCCTAGGCTGGCTTTGAACCTCTATCCTCAGATCTCAGCCTCCTGAATAGCTAGGATTATAGGCGTGAGCCACTGTGCCCAGCTTAGCACAAGTATTCTGAATTTCTAAGGTTCATGTTTCTGTTAAGAGGATTCTGATCCAGTTGAAAGTGTTTTAGTTTTTAATTTTATTTTTGCAGTGCTATGGATGAATCTAGGGCGTTGTACATGCAAGGCAAAATGTTCTGCCACCAATGAGCTATACCTCAAGCCTATAGTTCAGTTTTTAATTCTGTCCCTAACCCTGGACTGTCTCCAGGCCAGTCTCATCAATTGCCAGAACTTGTTTCCTCATGTGTAATTGAAGACCATCCCTGTTCTAATACTTGGAATACTGTCACACACTGGGAGGATGGAGATGATGTTATGGGGTTACTACCTCTTCTGTAGTTTTCCTGCATGCAGTCCAGCCTTGCAGAGTGAAAGCATGTTCCTGGAGGCCCAATCTGAGAGTTTATAAAGCAATCAAGTTTCTGTAATCAAACACTTAAGGGACCAATGCAGTTGTATTTATTTGTTGCTCAGCCTAGACTTTTAAGTACATTCAGGATCCACAAAGAAATGCATATGATTCAACAAATGCAAGTTAATGGCTAGAAGAATAAAATCTGAAGGGTTTAAAGTTATAGTCTAAAATAAAGTTAAAATATAAACTGAGGATCTCTAGGATATGAAAACAAAAGTTTTATGTGACTGTTGTTCTTAATGTACTATGTTATTTCTCTTCTCTTTTTTTGCCCTTTGTTTAATCTCATATTGTTACTGTATCTGAGTTTGTTACCTGGTATATTGTGTATATGTTTATTTAAAAAAGGAAAGGGAAGGGGAAAACAAGATGATTGGGAGGGAATGAAAAAGGAATATGGGGACAAAAACATGAGAAGGGGTATCAATGTGTGAGAAGTAATCTGCCACCTACTACCTAGTGAATGTAACTGTAACTCCTCTATATATTATCCCAACAATGAAAAATAAAATAAAAAACAACAAAAAATAATTTATATGCTAAAAAAATATAAACTGAATGTCCTGTCTCTTATGGCCAGTTTGACATTTTCTATTTTCTTCTTGTTTTTAAGGAGTCAGAAGCTTTAGTACATGAATATAACTCAACCATAATTTAAGCTATTACATATGTATGATCATTTCATTTACTTACTTTGAACAGCACCTACTTGCTTATTTCTAAGAGTAGCCGTAACTAATATTTATGATTAAACGTTCTAAATAGAAGGGGACTCATCATAAAAATCATAATGAATTTAAAAGATTCTAAAGTAATTGTACCTTTAGTTTACAAGTATGAAATAAAAATTACTTTGTTTTCCTTCTATCTTAAATATTAAGTAAATAAAATGAGTAATTTGGAGGAGGTTAAAGAGAAGGAATATGTGAGTAAACACCCTACATAGACTCCTTAAATCTCTCATAAGATGAAATGAGATTAATTCAAAGTGTTCTTCACAGTGGTATCCAAGAATGACATAGTGTTAAAGTATTTTAAGGATCCAAGCTCCCTTAGTTTCCTAACAAAGTAAATGCAGTATTTATGAGGAAAATCAATGCTGTGAGATACTTGGGGTGCAGTGAGGTTTTATAACGCATTCTTTTTACCACAGAGAGCCATAGCGTAGCGTATCATGTGTTTTTAGTTAGTATTTTATGTGATGTTTTTCTATTTAAATATTGTGAGAGTGTCACTGTAGAGATAAAATTACAACCTTTTGGGTCCTCTAGTTGTGATTTGCTTTGGAGGAGCCAGTCCTGTTGGATTTACATATCCAGACTAATTTCCCTCCAGATTTACCTCTACCCCTTTCCCTTCCAGGGCCCGAGCATCCTGTTTTGACCAGGCTTGCTGTCTGCCCTGGATGACTAATCGTCATGGCACCCAGTGCATTCAGGCAGGCCTGTGCAGCAGAATCGTCATACCTAGTTATGTCTGCACACCTGATGTTTTATTAACCAGTATTGATTTTCTTCCCCGGGGGACTTTTTTCTTCCTGAAAAAAGGCAACCTTGCAGGAGTGAAAGACATTGCAGGGAGGAATTTCTAATGAGCCCCTTCTTTCCCTTTTTGTGGCTACTCTTTAATGTAGCTTCAGATTTTAAGTGCCTGAACTGAAATTTCATCTTAAGCAATTCCATTTTGATAAATCCTTTTAAATCTTGACTTTTTCTAAGGTTATTATTACTATTTTTTTTTTTTTAGATTGTGCTGCTTGACTGAAATGCTTAGTAGTGCCAGTAATTTTGAGCATTTCATTATAGGTTGCAATGAAGCATGCTCACATGCAATGAAATGCTGCAAATTCTGGACTATTTGAGCAATGCTTCAAGAAATAAAAAGGAAGAAAAAGCTCTTGTCATATTTCAGGTGGTCCTCAAGCTTCTGGTTTAGGATCAGCCTGACGAGTAATGAAACCATGGGAGTTATCTCATAAAATGAATATGTAGCTCAATAGTTATTTAGTGACAGAAAAGGAGGTGTGGTTTTTTTTGCATCAGAATATAACATTTATACTGAGTATTATATGGTAACTTTTATGAAGGTGTCCTAAAGCTAAGTAACAGTACAGGTACATCTGAGGGATTCATTCTTCAATATGGCAGAGCTTATCCACTCAGAAAATAATACTGTGCTGTTTGTATGCATTTTTCTTGTGTTGAACTTACATGATAACATAGATTTATACATTTGCCAAAAATTAGAGGGAGTTTCTTAATCATTCCCCTCTGACTTTTGTTCAACTGTAGGTTGGTTTTGCTTTCCAAGCTGCATTTTTAATTTACTGCCTCAGCCGTCAGGCATTGTGTACAGACTGCATACACACTATTAGCTGTCAGTAGATGAGGGTCCTCATGAGTCATTCTGACAGCTAGCTTGCACTATCACAATAAAATAGGTCCTGTTCTGTCATTTCCCTGAAGCCAGAAACAAGCCTTCTCCAAGGAATGAATATCTCTGAGATACTGCAGATCATTTACACATTAAGTGTCTTCACTTTCAAAGGGATTTTATTAGAGATTCTGTATTCCTAAGGATAGCATTGATTAACTGGCCCCTCTCTTCTTTCCACAGTTTTTGGCACTGGGCACACATTATGGCAAGGTTTATTTACTTGACGTCCAGGGAAACATCACTCAGAAGTTTGATGTGGTAAGTATGTGCTGGAACGCAATGGATGTGTTAAACTACATGTTGAAAATTTGTGCTATACAATACTAGGGTTAGGAGCGGTGGGAGGGAAATGGGGACCAAGACATGAGAAAGGTTATCAATGTATGTGAAGTAATGCACACTCTATCTGGTGAATATAATGTAACCCTTCTATTAATTACAATAAATTTGTTAATATACTGTCTATCAAATAAATGAGAGTGCTGAATATATATGAACACACTTAAAGATGAACTTAAAGGAGCCACACACAATCTATACACATGCACACACACACATAATCTATATATCTGTATAGATTGATACAGTTTAACCAATACCTTGTGTGTGTATGTGTATATATGTAGATTTATAAATTCCATGTAAAATCTAGTTGTATAACTGTTTAATTGAAATTCTTTAATTATAATCATCCATTAGACTTTTAAGTAGCCCATTTACCATGCTATGTGTATTCTTTTAAAATTATAATTCTATAGAATATCTAGGTGAATTGTAATTAAAAGAAAGAAATAATGTTTTTTGTTTGTGATTCATGGTACTGATTTACTATTCTGGGAATTCATTGACTCCCTCGTTTGATGACTAAAATCACTTGAAAGTACATGCCTTGTCATCTTATTGAGATGCCAGATTGTAATTGAAAATTGATTGATCACCTTACTGGATCAGTTGATCCCTTCAAAATATATAAAGCTAATACATTTTGGGTGAATATTTTGATGCTTGGCCTTTTAGGAGATTACATTGATTAAAAGCAAATAATCAGGCTTTTAGTTTTTTAAATTGTGATTTAGAATCATTGAGGAGGAAGGAAATGTTAAATTTAAAGTTGAATTTTGAACTTTAAGATATAAAAGTGTAAAGAGTTTCCATTTTTCTGTGAACATGAACATTTGGGATCATTGAAAACCTCAGCGTGTGTTCCAAGATTCATCATAACTTACTGGTGTAGTTTACAAAGGAAACTGTAGCTTCTAAAGCTGACACATTGTGTATGAAACCTAAGGGATGCCTTGTTTCGCTGGAAAGAAATGGATCCACAGGAAGATGACAGAATCGTTGGAGCAGCCCAGAAAGTGAAGTGTATACTCTAATCACCCTGATCCATCAGAACAGCTGTGGGCACTTCATTTGCTTTAGCATCTCTGTCAGGCAAGAGGAATCGACTTGTGGTCTCCCTTCTTCACCTCCTAGACACTAGAATGCATGTTGGTGACCTAAGCATTTGTTCTTGCAGTTGCCGTCCATTCACCTGTATCCATTAAGTTAGTAAACTGTGCCTGACTCCTGTTGACTTTAAGTAGGACACTTAGATATTCTTGTGTGTATTCTTTTAAAATTATGCTGTTATACGTGTCTCCTCATTTCACTTTGTTTCTTTTCCTTTTCTTTCTTTCTTTTTTTTTCTTTTTTAATACATGGGATGTCATGCTGGCTCAGCTTGCTTTCTTGCTTGTGTTGTTGGCACTCTACCCTTGAGCCATGCCTTTAGCTGGCAGTTTGCTGGGTTTTTGGAGATGAAATTTTGTAGACTTTCATGCTTGGGCTAGCTTTGAACTGTGACCTCTGGGTCTCAGCCTTCTAAGTAGCTAGTATTACAGAGGTATGCTGCCTCAGTCCAGCTGAGAAATGACTTCAGGTAACAAATTTCAGATTGTCACTGTCTTTTTTAAAAAAGAAGTCTCAACCTCATCTCGTCTATGATGAGATATTTTTTCATTATTCTTTCCTGTTTGACATGAGGTGGTCATTTTTGTTAGCTCTGGATCATCCCTCTTCGAAAGGAATTCTGTCAGTGCTAAAAGCATCATTATGTCTTGACTTTGCCAGTTTTCTTAGAATGTAATGACTGCCGCATTGAATCAGAACTTTCATTAGAAACACAATGAGAGAGAAACAGGACTTCACTTTATTTTCATTTATTTTTTGAAACAGGGTCTTGTTGTATAGCCCAGGCTATCCTCAGACTTACTCTGTAGCCTAGCCTGACCTCCAATTTGTTATCCTTGTGTACATTCCTCACAGACTGGATAGTCTGCAAATTTTGGAATGACAGATGAATACCACCATACTCAGCAGAAACAAGAATTTATTTAAGATTATATTAATGCTGATTTTCACATCATATTTCAAATGTCATGTTTAACAAATAAGTATTCAGGAAGGGAATCTGTATACGGTCCCTGGCACATAGATTTTAGAACATAATTAAAATTAAGCTGAGATGAGCTGGGAGTGTAGCCTAGTGGTAGAGTGCTTGCCTAACATGCACGAAGACCTCAATACCACATACATAGAAAAAAGCCAGAAATGGTGCTGTGGCTCAAATGGTAGAGCTCTAGCCTTGAGAAAGTCCAAGGACAGTGCCCAGACCCTGAATTCAAGGCCCAGGACTGGCATGCATAAATAAATAAATAAATAAATAAATAAATAAATAAATAAATAAAATTAAGCTGAGGGTTTGTATATCATAGATACATTACATATTAATATATGTAAGAAAACATTATAGCCCATCATAGATTTTTATGTCTATGTGGTTATGTTTATATCTCCAAGACCATATCCATAGCCTTGGGTGCCCAAATATTGAGTCATCGCTCTTTTGTACTGTTTGGATCTAATATCCACATATTAAGGATACCATGCACCTTTTCTTCCTTTGGTCTTGACTTTTCTCATTCAACATGACTTGCTCTAGATTCATCCACTTCCCTGCAAATGCCATTATTTTATCTTATCTGTTGGCTGTGTAGAATTCCATGGTGTGTGTGTGTGTGTGTGTGTGTGTGTGTGTGTGTGTGTGTGTGTATGTGTGTATATATATATATATATATATACATATATACATATATATCATATTTTTTGTATCCCTTCATCTGCAGGCGGGCATCTAGGTTGTTTCTATCGCTTGTGTATTGTGAATAGTGCAGAGATGAACATGGCAGAGCAGGTATCCTTATCATATCCTGGGTTATGATGCTCAGTGTAGATGTCCAGGAGTGGTATGGTAGGATTGTAGGGAAGGCCTATTTTCAGTTTTTTTAAGAAACCTCCAAACTGCCCTCCAAAGTGGCTGAACTAGTTTACATTCCCATGAGCAGTGCAGTAGTGTTCCTTTTTCTCTACAACCCCACCAGCATTTGTCATCTCAGTTCAGGATATTTGCCGTTCTAATTGTGGTAAGGTAGTATCTTAGGATTGTTTTTATTTGCATTTCCTTTATGACCATGGATGATGAACATTTTCTCATGTTTTTCTGCCATTTTAACCTCTTCTTTTGATAAGTGTCTCTTTAGTTCCCTTGCCCATTTAGTGATTGGTTTGTTGGGCTTGGGGGGGGGATTAGTTTCTTGAGTTCCTTGTAGATATTGGATATTAAGCATTTGTCTGATGTATTATTGGTAAATATTTTCCCCCAGTTGGTTGGATGTCTTTCTACTTGAGTAGCTATGCCTTTGTGCAGAAACTTTTTATTTTTAGGTAGTCCCATTTGTCAAGTCTCTCTCCAATCTGTTGTGACCCTGGGACAGGGACAGAAAGTTTTTGCCTGCGCCTATGAATTCCAGTGTCTTTCCTACTCTATCATGTAGCAGTTTCAGAGTATCGGGTCTGATATTGAGGTCTTTGATCTACTTTGAATTAATGCTTGTGCATGGCAATAGGCTGGGACCCATTTTTAGTTTTCTGCATGTGGCTGCCCAATTTTGCCAGCACCAATCATTGAATAGGCTGTGTTTGTTCCACAGTATATCTCTGGCTCCTTTGTCGAATATAAATTGATTAGAAACAAGAATTTTTAAAATATTAATATTAAAATATTAATCTGATTTTAATTTTCTTCTCAAGAATAATTGAAACAAATTAAGATTGGCTGAATACCTTATAACTGCATAACTTTCCTTATTCTCCCAAGAATTAAATTTTCTCTCCTTTCATTATTGCAGGTAATTCTGATTATAGCAACAGATTTATAAGTTCCTAAGTCTCAGTGATTGGTAGATTTCCTTTGACAAAGGGCAGGGCCATCAAGATTTCCTAGGTGATTCTGATACTTGGGATGAGATAGAATCATTATATCAGAGTCTAACTTTCCTTTAAATATATGTGCTATATGGGAAGAAAAAAATCTCAACAAATGATTCTGCATGTTGATTAAAGTTATTTATTTTCTCAATAATACTTCAGGAGAACTGCTATTTGGTAGAACTTACTATAGCTGAGTATATGCTATCTAATGAACCAGCAGTTGCATTTCTAAGTATATAGTCAAGAAAAATGCATAGACTACATATGTCTATCCAGACTTACAGAAGGTAGACTAGCAGCCAGTGGCTTAATTCACAAGCCCACGCTAGAAGCAACACAAATGTTCATTAGTAGTAGAAAAGACAGATGGATTGTGATGGAGATAAAAGATGATCAGCATATGCATACAGCAGCATCACTGTATTTCACAGACTTAATGTTAAGTCCAAGAAGCCGGATACCACTGTGCAGTTGTGTGATAACTGTTTCTGTGGTGGTTAAGGAAAGATAAAACTAAGCTATGATTAATAATAGATGCCAAATAATAGTCTCACCTGGGTAAGGGCACATGGAAATCTGTATTGCTGAAAATGGTGTTATGATGCTTTCCTAGATATAAAAATATATAAATATGTAATAAATATTTTAGAATCATTGAACTATACATGAGGTTTGTGAACATTATCCTATGAAAGTTGTACATCAATAATCTGTATACACACACCCATACATGTACCTTCAGTTGATTTTGAGCAAAGCTTGTCTATTACAGCAAGCCTTTTCATTAGTCTCATATATACCACACAGTTTTCTGGGTTGGTGTCCTGTGCTGAGATCTTTATATCAATGAATTGTGGGACTGAGGTTAGTCCTCTGACTGGATATTCATCTACAGTTACAGAAAAGGTCGATAAAGCAGATTGTGTGTTATCCAGCTGCCTATTGTGAGCTGCTAAGAGTGTCACTAAAGGTGATGCCTTCTTATGCATCTTGATATTCAAATTCCAGTATTATGTTTGAAAAAAATACCCACATATACATTAATGAAAATGTTGTAATCACAATTGTTTTGGGGATTATGTCTAGACATAGCTGTTAAATAACTTCTTGATAAAGCTCAGTTTTATTTAGTTCAGAGTAACAGAAAAATATGCCTCGCTTATCACATGCAATTCCTGAAGTTACTAAGAGATAATAGTAATAATATCAATCAAGATCTATTCTTCTTGGGGCCGGGAGTTTGGCCTAGTGGTTAAAGTGCTTGCCTAGCATGCATGAAGACCCGGGTTCGATTCCTCGGTACCACATATATAGAAAAAAGTCGGAAGTGGTGCTGAGGCTCAAGTGGTAGAGCTCTAGCCTTGAGAAAGTCCAAGGACAGTGCTCAGGCCCTGAGCTCAAGCCCAGGACTGGCAAAAAAAAAAAAAGATCTATTCTTCTTGAGCTGGGAGTTTGGCCTAGTGATAGAGTGCTTACCTAGCAGGCACAAAGACCCAGGTTCAATTCCTTGGTACCACATTCATAGAAAAAGCTGGAAATGGTGTTGTGGCTCAAATGGTAGAGCTCTAACCTTGAGAAAGCCCAGGGATAGTGCTCAGGCCCTCAGTTTAAGCCCTAGGACTGATAAAGAAGAAGAAGGAGAAGGAGAAGAAGAAGGAGGAGGAGGAGGAGGAGGAGGAGGAGGAGGAGGAGGAGGAGGAGGAGAAGGAGAAGGTGAAGGAGAAGAAGAAGAGGAGGAGGAGGAGAAGAAGCAGAAGAAGCAGAAGAAGCAGCAGCAGCAGCAGCAGCAGCAGCAGCAGCAGCAGCAGCAGCAGAAGAAGAAGAAGAAGAAGAAGAAGAAGAAGAAGAAGAAGAAGAAGAAGAAGAAGAAGAAGAAATTCTTTTAAACAGTGGTTGTCTTGACTTCTAAAGTCCCTTTAACTTCCCATATGGTATTATGCCCAGATAATGTCATTAATTAAGATGGTTAACTTTAATATTATTTATTTTCTTTAAGCAAATTAATTTAAGCTTAACAGAGTACTTACTTTGAGTAATTACCAATGATGAAATTAATGTGCTCTATGTAATGTTTTGGAGCATTGTATCATATGCTTTAAATTGTTTTATGTTATTAGGATTGCAGTGATCAATAGAACTGTACTGAATCAAACCAAAGTGTTGATTGAAATGCTATGGCAGGAGACATTAGGTAGATACTTTTTAAATGAACAGTTGACAAAAGCATAAGAAAAGAAAAAACAACAAAAATCAGCTTTGGGGCATTTTATGTTGGTCATATTCAGTAGTAATCTGTAGAATAAGGGGTGGCTTAAAGACTCTTCATAAATACCAGGGAATTTTTTGTTGTTGTGCCTATTTGTGTTATGATTAAATGTAGCAGTTTCTACTGTAGTCATGATTATATTAAGATAAAAACCCAGATATCTATCAGTTTTCACAAGATTGCTGGAGAGTTCACTCTTCTAGGAGGTGCCTTTGTTTCTGGTCACCCTCCCTACCTTTCAGCCTAATCAATCAGTGTGTTTTCAACATTCTAGGAACCTTCTAGGCCTCATCCTGTCACTTGTAACTGAAGGTGTTACCGCCTATCTTACTCTGCCTCTCTTCTCCCTCTTCTTTCTCTGAGGTTCCTTTTTACCCAGTAGGCATATATGGACATACACTGATAGTTACGCTTTGTTTCTCTTTAACCTTTCTGGAAGCCATTGCTGTCTTGTGTGTCATTTACTTCTCAGTTCTTCATTGTATTAGAACTGCCATTTGTATATCACAATCTGCTATACACTGAATTCTCTTCCTCTTTTCCTTAATTCTTATGTTCAAGTCCTGGGGAGTGACTGTTCTCTGAATGAGCCTTTGGAGCATATATAAAAACTTAAAGCTATCTACCCTTTAACCAAAAAAAATCCCTGCTTCCCTATTTTTCTAATGATTCCTGCTTGTATGCCTTGATGGCATTGGAAGGTACTGGGTTACGATAAGCTCATGAAAGGGGCCAGAGGTCCTAACAGGATTAGTATCCTTATAAGAAGAGACATTCAAGAGCACCCCTTAGGCCTTAGGCCCCAAAACTTTGCAGTCTGTAAGCTAGGAAAAGACTTCCCATCAGAATCTAGCCACACTGGCATTCTCATCTGGTACTTCCAGCCTATAGAATGGTCAAAAAGCAAATTTATGTTTAAGTCCTCATCTCTCCATCTCTTGGTACTAGGATTTGAGTTCAGGGTCTCAAGTGTTCACATTGAGCCATGCCTCCATTTTTCTTTTTTGTTTTCCCCTCTCCTCCCCTCCCCTCCTATACCCTCCCCTCTTCTCTCTTCCCTCCCCTCCCCTCTCCTCTCCTCTTTTTTTGATAGGTGCTATGTTTTTTGCCTATGAAATACTGCTCCTGGTCCCAGAGTGTGGCATATTTTGATGGAGATGATCTAATAGATGATGTGGATCAAATTGCTGTGAGAATTTTACAAAATATGCATAGTTTAGAATCTCATACCTTAAAGGATTGTTGTAGTATAACAGGTGCCAAGTAGTTGTATATCTTTTGAGGGAAAGTCGGCATGAGCTGTTCTGGATAAGGGTGTGTATTTTTTTTTTTTTCCTATCCACTCTCAACCTCCTCTTGTGGTGCACAGAAGCCCTTCCTTATATGTCTAGACATTTTTGCCAGGTCATGTCCCTACTAGGTTTCAAAGGACATTTTTATGTCCAGCTCCTTCTCTGTGAATGATTATGCTTTTATTTCACTCCCTGGACTTTGGGATGTGGTCACCATTTGTTCCGCACTCCTGACCTTTTGTTTCTTCTTTGACATCAAAAAATTATCTCCAATATAAATAGACTTTGCTGTTCCATGTATTGATCTATAAATGTTGTTTGAGGAGTCACCCATCTTTTCATGTTTCAGTAAAGAAAATGCTTATCTTACTTCTTCCTTATCTCTCCTTGATAGTCCCCAAACTCTCATGGTCTTTTTAGCTTCTTAAGTTGCATTTCTAATAGTTACACCTGTTTTATGTTTTAGATATCTTGATCTTTTCTGGCTCCACTTGCACAGTTGGCCCACTGAGGTTATTTCCCTAAATTCACTCTCCCCATAGAGTGCTAGATTGTCGAAGATAGTATCTTTTATACTTTTTCTTCATTTCCACAGTGTGCAGTATAAAACTTGCTGAAAGTGATAGTAATTGATAAAAGTTGTCTGATTTAATGCAGCCATATGCCACATGAGGACAGTTGAGTTAAGGATGGACTTCATAGGCTATTTGGTCCTGTAAGGTTGTATCTCTTGAAGCTATGCTAGCCAACCTAGTTTATCAAAGTGGATTTTGTAATGTTGAAGCTGACATGAAGTTGCCTAACAGAATACCTCTCACAGTGTGCCTCCATTATTAGTGACACGTGAGTGTTCATCTCTGTGAGAGTTAACTGTGTGTGCTCGTTATTTCATAGAGCAGCTCGAGTATTTGTGGCTTCTTCATCATGTGGCTGGTGTCAAATTGAAATGACTTCTCATTGAAAGAATCTTTAGCACACCTAAAAGCCCTCAAGCAAAGAATCCCTTCTTTCCTATGGGTCTGACAGGACCTGCTTAGCAAATACCATCTGTAATGTACTATTATAGATGTGGCATCATTAATTGAGAAGCAATTCATGGATCTTCTGATATGATCAGAGTGGTACATTGTTGGCCCAAATATGCCAGTGCCTGTAATGCTTGTCTAAGGCTGATTGACAGCTCTCAGTTTCTCCTGTGCTTAAAGGACATGTTTTCTATATTTGAGTCCAGTATTTGAGTGATAAGAGATATGTCAAATGAGTTGAGAATTACTTAAATGAGAATTGCTCAGGCTCCTGATAAATGATTCCAGGTAATTCATTCTTCCAATTTTTCTGCATTGAAAAGAATCGCATTTGTGAATTAAGTGTCTTGATATCTTCAGGGGCTTCTATTCATCTAAGTGGCTAAGAAAATGTATACAGTGTTAATGTTTCTCTCATTTGGAGTAAAGTATCACCACAATTGTAAAACTGCATCTAACACTGTTGCGGGGATCATTCTTGAGTAGCTATTCCTTAAATAGCTGACGTTCAATATTTCTTTACAGAAGGAAGTTTCCCTGGCATTCTACTGATTCCCAAGTCAGAGTTAGAGTAATCAGAACTTTGTAAAAAATGACTCTAACCATAGCAGTAGACTGAGACTTTGGTATTCACAGTCTGTAGATTTACTTCCTTCTGCTCTTGAGGGTACCTTGGTACTCTTTGGAGGGTACTACCTTCTGGTGGTTATATTCTGTAGTGCTGCCTAAGAGCTTGAGAGAGATAGTAAGAGGGAGAGTCTGAACACATAGAAGGCGAAACAGATGAGGGCATTTTTGGTAGCTCAGTGATGGAACATGTGGGTCCCACACTAAGACAGAGCTGTCTTCTCAAAGAAAAATGTGGATCTGTTATTGCTCAGTGGCAGAGCTGCTCAACAGCCAAGATTTCTGTGTTCCCGCACCTAAATCCTAGAACAATTTGAGAGTGACATCCTTGGGCAGGGTAGGAGATCTTGTGATAGGTTGTTTTTTTCCCAAATAAAGTCAGTGAGGTCATTTCCCATTGAGACTCTCCGGTAATTAAGGTTCTACCAAGTTATAGTCATACCAGCACCATTTGAAAACAGAGTCCTTTGTCTCATCACCAGCATTAGCTGTTATTTTTCAAAGCTTCATTGCAAATGGAAAATATATTGATTTGGTTTTTCTGGTTACTACTGACACTATTTAGTCTTGAGGGTTGTTTGTGTACTTTGTCACTGTCTGTGTATAGTTCTAATTGATTTGTAATGAACAAGTTCATTATCTACAAGCAGAAATGACAACATTAAAAAGTAGCAACATTGATTAGAATAGCTTATTTGATAACTCAAAATCAGAAAAATTAAGCCACGAGTAACTTAAATTTATCACTCACCCATGTTTTTACTATTGAAGACAATACTCACAATTTACTTCTAAGAAAGTATCTGCATTTACATCAAGTTAATAATCAAAATGTCAACTTTATTATTTTCAATAGTTTATACAAATTAATTTCATTATTTGGGAGGATTAAGTATCTTTAATTACACAATGAAATAGTATTTAAGAACTTGTTTACATAGGTAATTAGGTTTTTACAGTGGGACCAATGTAGATCTTGTTTGTGAGTTAAGAAATTTCTTTTTTTTATGTCTATATAGTTATGTTTATATTTCCATTACCATGTCCATAGCTTTGGGTATGCAGTTATTGAGTCCTCGCTCTTGTAAAGAAATTTCTTTTTAATAGAGACATTATAACTTGGTTTATGAGATGCTTTTCTGGTTCTGGGAATTGAATTCAAGGACTTAGGATCACTTGACTTACTTGCAGGGCTGGTGCTCTACCACCTGAGCCCTGCTTCCAGACTGGCTTTTGCTGGTTGTTTTGCAGATGGAGTATAGCAGATTCTATTGCCTAGGCTGGTCTCAAACCTTGATCCTCCAGATTTCAGCCTCTTGAGTAGCTAGGATTATAGGGGAGAGTATATATAGATTAGATTGCCTGAGAACACCTAGGATACAATAAGCTACTTAAAAAGTGATCTATCTAGAAGTTAGTAATTGTATATAGAGATTCCCTTTTTGAATACTTGTTTGTTAAACACTTTGTTTAAAATATGATGTAAAAATCAATGCTAATAAATTCTTTAATAAAAAAAATCAAAAAGTATAGCTTTGAAAAAAGCCCTTTTTATTCCAGAGAGCATTTATAAGTCATTTTTATGTGAAAGTATAACTAAGTTCTTATGTTAGAAAAACAGGCATTTTTCTCTTTGTTTTACAATTTGGTTTCAGTTATTTAAACTAGTTATCCCAACTCTTTTTAGTTAAGTAGTTTTTTCTAACTTGTAGAAAATAAGGAATTTGCTTTCTTGTAGAGTATGTTAGCATTACTGCTGCTGTTGAGTTCAAAACAGAAGTGAGAAATGTACTCCTAACAGACTTCTTCCTTTATCATTGACAGAATGGTTAACTTGTGGAGTGAGAAATTAAACAGTGGTGCCTGTGGGCATCTGCACTGTTGAAGGTCTGGGGTTGTGTTTGTTAATGAAGTTCATCCTCAGAGGTACCCCTTAGGACATGAGAGCCCAGGGGCCTCTAAGACCTAATTGTAAATTACAGTGATATGTTCATGATTCCTTTTATACTTATCCGGTCTACTTCCCATTGCCTAACTCTCACACACACAAAAAATTATTTTCTAGTTAATGTTCTCTGGAAGAATGAGATTTTTGTTCTGGAACTATAGCATTAGACAGTTTATTCTTTGGGAATCTTGGACCCTGACTGGCTTCAGAAGCCATATATCTGCCATGTCAACCTTTCTCCAATCGTATTTTCATGTTAGAACATTTTGTTACTTTAAATAATTCAAATCAGGTGGGTCATCTGACTCAAAAATGTGTATGTGCTGGGAGTTACTGTTGGGAATGAAGAATGAAGAGACAGTGTTGGGCCTTCTCTGCTTAGTGCCAGTCCACAGGCAAAGAATATAGCTTCTTGCAGGCTCTTTCCAAAGGATAGCCTTTTAATTAGATGAAAAAAAAATTGTGTTTTCCTGTTCATTTCTTTTCTTTCTTTTTATGCAGTCCAGTATACTTGTAAAACAAGGTCTCCTATCCTTTCTTAATCTAATTATGAAAGCCAGGGGAGAAAATAATTCTGCGTAATTGCTAAGACCTGGTCTTTGCAGGCCCCCAGTAACTGCTCTCTCTCCCAAAGACTCCATTCCTTCTGCCTTCTGTGTTTACTTCCAGCTCTGTGGCTTTGATCTTTGTCATCTGCCTCCATTATTCTCTGTATATCTGCCTGATGCTCTTTTAGCTTGTACTTTCCTCCGATGGTTCTGTTTATTGCCACCACCCTTGTTCAAGTCTTTATTGAATCTCACGTGGGTTATTGCAGTAAAACCTGACTGATCTCCCCACTTTATGTCTTTGCCAATCCATCCTTCACATAGCCGCCCCAGTAATCTTCCCCAAGTGGTGCTGGGATTTTGTTCCTTTCCTCACTGAAAATGCTCCAGTGACTCCCTGCCACCGGTGGAATAAAGCAGCTCTCGGGTGCCACTTGCTGGACTTCTGCCGCCGGCCCCAGGCTGCTTTGCACCACAGCGCCCTCTGTAGCCACACTTTGCCCTTCAGCTCTGTGCTTTCCTGTCTGCCTAAAGTCTCATTCGGAGTTTGATTTTCTCTGTGATGTTGTCCTCCTTTTTGACTTCAGCCAGAAAAATCCCCTCTCCCCCCCCTTTTATGTTTAAGAGTTGCTTTTTTCCCATTTAGCAAATAGTCTCAGAACATGTGCTAGGGAGGTAAGAGGAGTAAAACCAAGCTCCTATTCTTGGTTTGCTCATGTGTACATCTAGTCATATGAGGGCCTGGGGTGTAGTATGCTAATCAGAAAATAGAGGGGTCACAGATGGTACCCACAGATTTCTTGGAGGTGGCAGGGTGTTTGTCCACTTTGTTACATTCTCTTCCTGCTACTAAGGGTGTTTGGTGATATTTGCTCCTTTTTCGTTACATGCAGTATTTAGAGAATCTCTTTCCTTCCCTCAAAATAATTTCATGACAGCCTTTCTTTTCCTGTCATTTTCCCTATATATCTTTGATGGATGTGTGCATTTATCTATATATCTATCTGTAAGCTTCATCTCTAGATTTGATATTCATCCATCCACCTAACTGCAGAGGACAGTCATAGAGTTTGTGGTACCCAAATACTATTTATGATTCATGGGCTTAATGAGGTCAAGGTCCACAGGTACTTGATATACCATCAGGTTCCTGGTGTACAGCACAGAACTGTGATGCTTTTTTAGCATTACCTGGTGGTGTACACTGTAAAGAAAAAGTAGTGTGTTATACTAATAGCCCGTTCTTCTCTTTTCTTGAAGAAATTAGTGTCCAGATTGTGAGTAGCTGTCTCCAGGACAGTTATGGTCTTGTGTTGTATACAAGTTACCCTCCTACTGTTGTCCAGAGGGTTGTGGCAGGCAGAAGCAGAGATGAAGTTTAACAAAAGGAAAACTGCTCTGGGAATCAGCAGTGTGCCAGCTTCTTAGGAAGCAATCCTTTCCAAATCCTCCCTGTGCGTTTAAAGGTTGTTAGGATTTAGAAAACGAACATCCATCTAATAAGTCTTCTGCAGGCGGAAAGGCCTCTCTGTGCCCGGCTTCTGCTAAGGTTGTAGTGTCCAGGCAGGGCAAGCAGCGGGTGAATGGCTGAGCCTTCTCCTAGCCAGCCATGCACTCAAGGCTATACTGGTGTTGAGTACAATGTAGTCTCGTGGGGTCTTGGCACAGGGGAGTGAGATGGCTAGTGCCTTTGCTTGTATGTTCTTGGAGGGCAAGAGGTTAAACATTTTTGATTACAGAATACTTTTAAAAGCTAAGAAAAACAAAAACAACCGAGGTGTATCTGAGTGACTAGCAAAAACTGATGTTAAGCATTCTCTTAAATGTAGGACATGTAAACTCAGTCATTAAACAGTGATGACATAATGATTGGGGGAAATGGTTTTATATTCTTTCCTAACAGAATGACCCTTTCTCAAAATTTCTTTCCATTTCTCTTACTTCCAGATAAGTTTATTTGGTTTAAATGCTTTTCAGGATATTAATTTGAATTGAAATGTTTTTCTCATGAGTATTTTGATTTTTAGATCATTACATTTAAGTGGTAAAATAAAGACACCTAACAAAGTTAATTGTTTCTTCAAGCAAGTTAGAATATTTGTTAAGGCTACCTAGAGATCTGTATAAATAATTGCAGTGTGTACATACTTTAACCATCTGTGTTATTCACATTAATTTTGTAGCATCAGGGGACTGCTCTTATGAACCATAAAGCTGCTTTGCTTGAAGCACCTCAGCTTTGAAAGCGCTGGGAGGGAATTGTGTACAGTTGAGTAGTTGTGATATTTGGGAAGCATTTGTGAATTCTTGGATTAGCAGCGTGGCTCACATCTCCCAGTGGAAGACATGTAATGTATTAAAAAGGCAATATTGAGATGCTCAGTTTTTAACTACGATGTACCTTAACGTAAGTACTTCTCATTTAGAAATCAGCTTTCCTTACATATGTAAGAGTGAACTTCTGAAAGGATAAACTGATGGTAGATGATGAGTGCTTGTTCATGAAATAACAGGGCATTTCAGCCACATCACCACACACAATTTTAAAGGTAACGCAACCAGCTATGCCATATTTTACAATTCATTTGTTCAACATGTTGGTGGGAAATAAATGACTATTCTACTCTATGGATTTCCTAGTTATTTCTCAAGTTGGAATGGTGAACTCTTGGTAAAGAAAATACTGTCCGTATCTGCAGAAACAACAGTTTCTGTTAAAAGCCAGATTACCAGTTCAAATTTACATCAGATTACCTCAGATTTACATCCTTATTTAAGTCTTTAAACATGGTCTTGAAAACATCCTAAGAGGACACCTGCCTTGAATATTTGTTTCAGTTAGGAAATTTCCTTGTAGTGGTGTGGTTGGCAGAGTAGACTGGCAAGTTTTCACCAGCTACTTGAGAATCTTGTGGCCCAGGGGGACCAGGGCCATGTCACCCATGGACACTTTTTTGTTGTTGTTCTTGTTGATAGTGGGACTTGAACTCTAGACCTGGGTGTTATCTCTGAGCTCTTCAGCTTAAGGCTACCACCCTACCCCTTAAGCCTCAGTGCCCAACTGGCTTTGAACCTTGATCCTCAGATTTCAGCCTCCTGAGTAGCTTAGGATTATATGGGTGGGCCACCAGGCCTGGCCCATTTACTCTTTGTACTGAACTTACTTTGACGTTTTACTAGTCTTTAATTTTTAATTATAGTTAGGAAAGCATTGCAACAAAATTGTTTCTGTTTTCATCTGTTCTCCTCATTAGTTGTCTTCCAGCTCCCATTTACTTATTTAGCAAGTTGTGGTAAACTGTGAGCTGAACCTCAGAATAAAAGACTCTTTCTTACTCATTCTTTTGATCATCCTCACTGAACTTTTAGATGCAAGCTACCCAGTTTATGTTGACTCTACAGAAAGAACAGGAATTTTCTAGGAGGGAGAAAGGTGGAAGAGGGATGCACCTAGCCTGTTCTAGGCCAAGGACATGGAGCTAAAGAAGATATTTCAAAGAATCAGGGTGGTTCATATCTTTTGCATCTGGCTAGAAATGAGCCTGGAGAGGTAGGTGGAGCCAAATAATGAATGGCCTTGCCAGTAGAATCATCATGTAATCTTTTAAACCAGGACATGAGGGTGAAAGGGGTAGCTCTAAATTATCCATAGAGCCTAGGAGTGTAGCTCAGTGGGAGTGGATCTGCATGGAATGCTGGAAAGTCCTGGGATCAATTCCTAGCACCTATGTGCGTATGTGCAGACGTGTGTACACAGACACACCACACACCACAGTTTGTTTGCTTGTTTGTTTTTTAAGAAAGGTAAGTGATCTTGAGACAATAGCCCCACACAGACACTGCTGAGGAACAGAGAGGTGTGTGGCTGCTTTGTTCAGGAGTTTGTGCTTTATAACTCAATTGCAGAAGGGTGATTTTAGGGTTAGTGGTATAATGAATGGTGTGTTGGAGGTAAAGTTTGGGAATCCAGGTGTGTGTAACTTGTTTAGGAAAGTGACACCTGCTAGGAGACTATCTGCTTCAGGTATATGGCTATATCATAATGTCTCAAAAGAGACATTGAAGGGGCCAAATGATAGGACTTGGTGACTTGTTTTCAAGGTAGAGTATTGCTTTATTGGTGGACTGTGATCCTCCTCCTGTACTTCTCCATGTTGCCAGAAGGGACAGGCACACACCATTGCCCCTAACCATTATGTTTGTCCTGTATCTGGGATAACAGGTGTGTACTACCATGCCCAGCTGTTAGTTGAGCTGGAGTCTTGAGAACTTCTTTTTACCTGGCTATCCTTGAATCTTAAGTGAGAATAGTTTTTTCTTATACATGAAGCAGTGGGCTCATGCTCTCAGAGCCTATTGGGGGAATGGAATTGATGTGTTAGATGAAGATGACTTTATTCAGTTTTGTCATTGCATCATTAATCACAAAATGGTCCATATTGTTTGTTTCTTCCTTATCCAGCAGTGTTTATATCACCTATTTGTGATCAGTTCAACAATGGATAATGGGTTTGTCACTATCAAGAGACGAGAAAGTTGGAAGGAAGCAGTGGTCAGCAATGTCCATTTTCAAAGCAGTCAAAGCTGGAAAGGCTGAATGAGCTTCTTATGCATCTGCCTTAGGAAGGTCTCGGTGACTTTGGCAGGAGCAACTGACTCTTTAGAGGTGTCCTAGTACAACTGAGCAACCCAGGGACACAAACCTAAGGATGTGTAGTCAGCTCTTTTGAGGACCCACCTGGAGTCCTTACACATCTTCTCTTGTAATACTAAGCAAGTAGTAGTTTGGGATGTTCAGGAAAGCTTCACAAAAGTTTTCTGGTTTCAAAAGCCATATAATGAATGATTGTTGTCCTTAATGTAGTATGTTGTCTCTCATCTCCTTTGCTGTCCCTTGATTATCTCATATTGGTATAGTATCTCACTTTGTTATCTGATAAATTGAATTTATTTGAATTTGGATATTTGAAATTTGATAGGGAAGGGGGGAAAACCAAGACGGGCGGGAGGTGTGGGGGGGGAGGGAAACGGGTACCAAGACATGTGAAAGGGTATCAATGTATGTGAATTAATGCACCTTCTATCTGGCAAATATCATGTAACCCTTTTACTAATTACAATAAAAAAAAAAAGTTTTCTGGTTTCCAGATTGCTTGATGGTTGTTTATCCCCCATCTTAAATCGAAGAAGAGTTTAATAGTAGAGATGAACTCTTAGTGAGAGTTTATAGTTAAAGATTGGGCCCTGATGGGTTTTTTAAATTAAGTCAGGGAGAAAATCATCATATTTGTTTTTGTTTGCTGGTTTGTAGAATACCTATGATCCACTTCTCTATCCTCATGGGTTCTTGCCAGCCCTCCAGGGTGTATTCTCAGTAGAGAGTAAAGTATGCTGAAAGATGAGCTTCTTCAAGGACAAAGGGACAGGCATTTGCTTTTCACACTTAGAATGAAAGTGTGGCTTGCTCACTAACTGTGACTAAACAGCATGAAGCTGCATAGGCAGCTGACTTAGGCCTTGAGGTTGCTAACCAGTGGATCTCTGAGAGCAGAAAAATGAAATCCTGTCTCCTGTTTCTTATTCATTCCACTCTTTGTCCATGGGGATGCAGCATTTGTGAAGGAATCAATTATCCATTTGTTAGTCAGAGGAGCCTTACAAATTATACATTAGCAGATTGATTTCTTAGGTCACAGTTGGGGGCCCAATGGCTTAGGTGGGATGAGGGGCAGTGGGGGGGAGGGGGAAGAAGTTGCCACAAAGAACACTATTAAAAGTAGCTTTTCAAATGACCATGAATTTATTCCTAACTGAAGAGTTGGCATAATCCATACTAAGTGTGTTTATTTCAAGCATTTTTTATTAGGTAATTGATTATCACATGAGGTGTACATGTTTCTTTAAGAACTTGAGACCACCTGTAGTGGAGTTGGATTTAGTGGTATGTGCTGGCTCTCACTCCTCCTGCTTCCTCGGACTTCTTTCTTTATTCCATTGAGGAATATGTTCTATAGTGTCAGCTTGACATTATTGATTTTTGAACAGACTCCCTTATATTGTCCAGAATTCCAAACATATCTCCATTAGGAACAAAACTGTAGCTAATGGAAAGTACAGCTGAGACCATTTCTCTCTAGTCTTCTTTGGTCACTTTCCCTTTTCTATATCTGCTGCAATGTTCCACCTTTGCAAATGTGCATTTCAAATTGTGTGTTAGGTGTGACTGTCTGCCCCTCAGCTGTTATAGCAGACAATCAGGATCTCTGTCTGCCAGGTTTATCTTCAAGCTTGTGGGCATCCTGCTTCCTTTCTTGTGTGTGAACCTTTGTTTCCAGATACAGATGAAGCAGATATGTCAGGCAGTTGTTCTTGTGCATGAAAGCAATGATGATGGATGTAGTCTGGTTGCAAGTACCACTGACAGTTATAATTTAAATCTTATTATTTATTAAATCTTATTTATTAAATGTTAGAGAATTTTTATATAAATGGAATATGTATAGTGATGACTCAAAGTAAAAAATATGTGCTGTAGTTCCCTGGAATGATGGCTTTAAAAATTCATCTTGATTTTTGTTTCTTTTTGTTGTGGGAATTAATGAATTTGCTACTTAATCAGGTTTTTGAAATATTTATCTTCTGATTAAAAACACCATATATACTTGTAGAGCACTAGCAGAACATAGGAAGGGGAAACTTTACAATCAGATATAACTGGTGCTAATATTTCAGAGTGTTATAAAGAATACATACATAAGCAAGGTAGTATTTGTAAACATTGGGTCACACACTCAATCTGCATCGATCCTAACTTCATGATTTGAGAGCACTGTTCCTCGGTGATCAGATTCAGGACATGCTGGCCTCATGGAAAGCTCTTACACTTTTGTGAAGGTTGACTTCTGGGCAAGGCTACAGGTCAGAAACCAGCCAAAGAGCATTCTGGATAAATTTTGTCTGAAGAAGCAACAGGAATTGCCTACAGATCCAATGAGCATAGCAAATAAGATTAGGAGTAAGAAATGTCTCCAAAGTTTTTTGTTGTTGTTTTTTGTTTTGTTTTTCCCCTAAAGAAACCAAAAAGATAAAAGGCATTAACTCAGATGCACAACATATTCACAAGTCTCTCAAGGTCCTGGAGGTTGTGGCTTAAATGATAAAAGTGCCTGCTTAGCAAGCATAAGACTCTGAGTTCAAACCGCCATACTAGGGGGAAAAACAAACCAAAACAAAGAACCCCTCTATGAAGGAATGTGAGAATTTTGGTTTTAGGAAACATTTTAATTTCAATGCTTGCTAAGCAAGCATGCAAGACCATAAATAAAATCTCACATGTTGGTCAGGAATATTGAAAGTTCAGTTAGGAGCTAATGGTTTAGGACTCATTTCTGCCCTCAAGAAGAGTACTATTGTTGAGTATAGGTGTAAAATATAAGGAAGATAAAGACTAGACTGCGATAGAGGATCAGAGATAAGGACTATCCAGGAAAATGACTGAGATGGAATGGCCAGAAATTTCAAAGGACAACCTGACCCCTGTGGCATCATGTCATGAGGCAAAGAAGAGGAATTCCCAGCAGTGTTACATGATCTGATTGGATAAAAGAAGTTAGAAATCAGTTTGGACCATCAACTTGAGCAACACTGGGATCATCTTCTCTTAAACTTTCGTAGAGGATTAAAAACTTGAGAAAAGCTGAGGAAACTATGAAAACTGGCCAGGCCTCATCTTACTAAGTGCCATGATGTCTGTATACATATTGTATAATTAATTCACTGCGGAACATGAAAACTAAGAAAGACTAAATTTGGAGCCCCCTGCTTGCTAGGCAGGCATTCTATCTCTTGAGACATGCCTCTAGCCCCTTTTTGCAGATAGGGGTTTTCATAATGCCCAGTGGACCTGGGCTGCAGTTCTTCTATTTGTGCTTCCTGTGTTTTTACCTATCCCTGTAGCTGGGGTAATGGGCGTATGCTATCATGCTCAGTCATTGATTGAGATGGAGTCTCATGAAATTTTATACCTAGTCTGATCTTGAGCCGACCTCTGCCTTCCAAGAAGCTAGTATTATAAGATTGAGCCACTATACCTAGCAGAGAATTATCTCTGTGTATGTAAATATTTATTACATGATAAATGTTTTTAGGAGTAAGATAATTATTAATTAGTGCTAGCCCAAATGCATATCTGTTTACAAGAAAATAAAATGATTTCTGAAAAGGTTTAAGACTTGAATATAAGAAATAAGGTAAACCATGTGACAAAAATATAGAAGACCACATATGTAAATAATGTCTGGGTGAACATAAAACAAGAAACATATTTGTAAGGAAAAATGGGCAAAAGATGTGAATGCGCATTTTATACAAGAACAAATTAATTGGTCAGTAGACATAGAAAAATGTTTATTAGTAGTCAGGGAAATGAATCAATAAATATTGATCACTAACAGAAGAAAGTTTTTTAAAAATCTGTTGCTAGTAGAAATGAGACAAAGAGGATTGTTCTATCCCATAGTTATGATTTGTTTTAGTGTTGCTAGTATGTGCTACAAACTTTTTGTTCCGGGAGCATGGTGGTGTAATGATGTTTGTCCTCAAAATATTGTATGGTATAGCCACAAAGTGTTGCTGTGTTTTTGGACGGGATGTCAGGACATCCTATCTATTCTGTAGTTTCATCTAGATTCATTTGCCTTATTGGGAGGTAGGGATGCCATCCTGAGAGTACCACTGTCTTTAGAAGGTACATGCCAGGTCTTTGGAAAGGATACAGGGTGATTGAGACAAAGTAAGGACAGACTATGAACCTTTTGGTCACAGAGTCCAGGAACAGAGTAATTACATTCTGATACGTGTATGGAAATGAAATATCCAATGTAATCTGGAATGATGAAATACTCAAAAATGTAAGCTGGAATGAAGAACTTTGCACTGAGCATTCGATTTCTTTTTTTTTTTTGGTAGGTCATGGGGCTTGAACTCAGCCTGAGCACTGTCCCTGAGCTCTTCAGCTCAAGGCTATCACCTTACCCCTGGGTCTGGGCGTTGTCTCTTAGTTCTTCTGCTCAAGGCTACTGCCCTACCCTTGAGCCAAGCCCCACTTCCCACTTTCTAGAGGTTAATTGGAGATAAGAGTCTCAGGTCCTTTTGTGCCCAGGCTGTCTTTGAACCTTGATCCTCAGATCTCAGCCTCCTGAAAGCCAGGATTACAGAAGTGAGCCACCGCACCTGTGAGCACTCTATTTTTCTTTTTCTTTTTCATTTTATTTTTTATTATTGAAGTAATGTATAGAGGAGTTACAGTTACATTCATCAGGTAGTAGGTGCATTACTTCTCACACATTGACACCCCTTACCCCATCTTATGTTTTTGTCCCCATTTCCTGCCACCACCCCCTCCCAATCATCTTGTTTCCCCCATTCCCTTTCCTATTTCAACTACACAAATATAAAATACCAGATAACACAGTCAGATACACTAACAATATGAGATTAACCAAAGGACAACAAAGGAGAAGAGAAATAGCATAGTACATTAAAAAACAATCACTCAAGATAAAGCTCTTGTTTCCCTATCCCAGACATCCTTTCATTTAGTCTCATCATATATGACCTTATGTACCTAGGTTTTGCACTATTGTGATCCTCTGATAGTGAGCACTCTATTTTTTTGTCTGTATTCTGTAGCACTGTACAATAGATTTCTCTGCATGGAGAAGATATTCTGGGAATTTTAGCTCCTAGTCACATATGGTTGTTTTAGCTCCTAGTCACATATGGTTGTTGAACTACTGACACATGTATTTCAACTGAAGAACTGACTTTTGAAATTGGCTTAATTGCATTAAGTGTTTTGGCTTACAATTTAAATAGCCATGCCTGTACAATACCCTAATCAAAGGCACAGGAATTCCAGACTATATATACCAAAGCTACATTCATATTTATGTTGAACATAGTCCATGTTTCTATTTCGATTTGCAAAACAAAATATGTCATGAACTCTGGCATGTAAACAAGCCACTGATTCAATCATGTAAATATTACAGAATGAAACAATTATTGTTGGTACATGTTTTTCCTGAGGTTTTACATGTCCATTTGGTTTTTGTGTGTTTTTCAGAGCCCGGTGAAGATAAACCAGATTAGCTTGGATGAGAGTGGAGAGCACATGGGCGTGTGTTCCGAGGATGGCAAGGTATGGTTTGAGGTAGTCCCACTGCTCTAGCAGTGACACCAGTGACCATGCCTGGCCCCAGGTGATCAGAACTGCACTCAGCTTCCTATTCCTCTGCCTCAAGAGAACCTTGATTATTCTCTTCGAGTATCGGACTTGCTTCCGATTGCTCATAATTAAAGTAAAATATATTTTGCACAAATGTGCCTTAGGAAAAGTAATTACAAGAATGTCAATAATCTAACTAGTATTAAGCTGATTAACAGCCATGGCAGCGTGACGTGTCACCTTAATCATTACTGGGGTGCCACTTAGACTTCAGTGACTGGCCTGCAGCTCCTGTAAGACAGTAGTTTAATTCCTCTCTGCCATAAATCCACAAAATTGGATTTTGTGGGCATGATTTCTGTGGGCTGGTGGTTTTCATTTTCGCACTGAAGTTATGAATGTTACTCTTGAATTATAGAATCTTTTGATAAGCAATCATAGTTTATCAGAAGAATAAAGTGTCTTACAATGGCCACATTAAATAAATGTAAAATCAATATATGTACAGTTTTCTAAAATCTTGGCACCTACTTCCATGGCTGAGGACATACATCATTTGCACAGTGTATAACTAACAATTATCAGTGCTTCTTGCTGATGTTGAGTTGTGGCATTTAGTGCTTGTGGTGATTGATTTTCCACTTAGAAGAATGTCTTTTTTGTTTTTAAGTCAATGGAAGTCTTTTGTAATGTTAGTTTGCAATGATAAAATTCTAATGCATAGTGTATTAAGGCTACTTTTGTAGAGTAACTATTTAAGAAGAGATTGCATTAAGTATCATTATAGAGCCTCACATACTCCTTACTGAAGAGAAATTCCCTAATCTAATAAGTATATTTTAATGTACTCCAAAGTCAGTGGACCATTAAGGTAAGTAAATTAAAACAGTATACTCAGTGTAAAAGCGATGCCCATTCCTCTCTGTTCATAAAAGCAACACAGAGTCCTCCTGACACATAAGAAATGTTTTCTATATCTCAGTCTAGTGTAGCCCAGAGAGTCTTCTAAAGAGTACCCAGGGCACCAGCGCTTTTATAAAAGCACATCAGATTGTACAGGACTTTGTAAAATTCTCAGGAGAGCGTGATAATGAGGGAGAACCTGGTTTGTGTAGAAATTGAGAAGAATCAATCACATTCTTAAAACATTTTTTTTTATGTTTCTAGTATTTAACTGCAAGGAAATTTAATCTCAATTTTTTTTTTTAATTTGAGGAACTTCTTTCCAGAATGATACCAGGTTAATTAAAACAATTTAACAAAGGAGAATATTTTTTATGGGGTTAAAAACACATTTTCCTATATAGACTATACCCTCATTAGTCCAGCCCCCTCTCACTGATACTTACCTCCCAACAGAGCCAGTTTCTCTCTCCTTTACCCTAGCTCTTATGGATAACAGCAGTGGTTGAGGTTGTGCATGCTGCTTTCACACGTAGTTGCCGTATAGCTCAAAATTATTCACCCTCTTTCTTCCCTTCCCCTTTCCCTTCTCCTGAGTGGTCCCATAGACTCTTGTTCTGTCTGTCTATCTAACCATGTATAGAGGTATACTACATATATAGGTTCAGGTCCATGAATTCTCTTTTAATTGTTAGCTTCCTCATTGTTTTGTTCAATATGATACCTTCCAGTTCCATCCATTTTCATGTAAATAACAGAATTTCCCTTTTTGTATGGTTACATAATATTCCATACTATTTTTTTTTTTACCACATCATCATCATCCATTCATCTACTGTTGGGCACAATGGCTGATTCCATAGTTTGACTGTCATCAACAGTACTGTGATAAGTATATGTGTATTGGCATCTTTCTTTTGTATTGATTTACTCTTCTTAGGATATTTGCCAGTACTGGAGAGGTCCTAGGGTAGTCTATTGTTAGTTTTGTTTGTTTTTTTTTTTTAAGAATATATTTTGATGGGGCCAGGAGTTTGGCCTAGTGGGAGAGTGATTACCTAACATTCACAAAGACCCGGGTTCGATTCCTTGGTACCACATACATAGAAAAAAGCTAGCAAGTGGTGCTGAGGCTCAGGTGGTAGAGCTCTAGCCTACCAAGGACTGTGGTGAGGCCCTGAGTTAAAGCCCAGGACTGACCAAAAAAAAAAAAAAAAAAGAATATATTTTGAAAAAACAACTCTGTCATATATTTTATTAGCATTAGTAGAGCTGAAAATCTTGCAGTGCACATATTTGTGTAAAGGGTCCTTAACCACAGGTCAGCCATTATTGTGAAAATTGAAGAGCTCATTCAGACAGATGTAGACACAATGGTAGTGAAGATAAAGTCAGAAAGGTCATGGTCTCCTGATCTAATATCCAGAGCTTTCTTTTCTTATTCTTGCTTTCCAATACACCTTTGAGGGGCCATTGTAAGTTGTACTTGTTTGGTATAGTAAGACTCATGAGCAAACAGTTGTCAGTATTCCAACAACTTTTGATGTTTGCATTCATTTGTAGAGTTATAATTCTAGCATTTGATTAAATTATAGTTTACTGAACTGGTGCTCACTTGTGGTCTTTTTCTCTTATAACTTTTCTCTGTTTGAGTTCTAAATTGGGGGATATACAAATGCATACATTGTATACATTGTATACATTGTATGTGTATCTGTGTATCTTCAATTTCACCTAACATATCTTTATAAGTAACCTTTCAAGTTCAACTTACTGACATATAAGTAACCATTCAGATTTACCATCTACCAGATTTATTTCTCATTTTTCACATATACTACTTTTATATATAAAGTAGCCTGTAAAATTCTGGGGCCAGGAGTTTGACATAATGGTAGAGTGCTTGCCTAGCATGCATGAAGACTTGTATCCGTGTATCCATACATGGATACATACATACTCAGTACTACATACATAGAAAAACAAAGCCAGAAGTGGTGCTGAGGCTCAAGTGATAGAGCTCTAGCCTTGAGAAAGTCCAAGGACAGTGCTCAGGCCTTGGCTCAAGCCCAGGCTGGCAAAAGAAATAAAAAATTTTAAAAAAATCTGGTGGGAATGGTTTCAAAGTTTGGGAGATGATGTTCACTTTTTTCTGACCCTTTGGAGACATTTCTAGTGTAGTCTGCTGCTTTAAGAAATCTCAAAAGTCTGTATGCAGCTTACACAGCAGCATTAATAAATTCTCCTTATAATTGTGGTTAAGTTATGACTAGTTTTGGTCTTGTCTCGAATGCAGTGAGTCTTTTTGAATCATATACTGAGATATTGTTTACTTCAGTTACAATTTTGGTTATTATTACTTCAGTTCCATGTGTTCTCATTTCTTCAAAGGAATTCAGTTCAGTAAAGCCAGAGGCAGTTTCGCCCAGAGGCAAGAGTGTAGTCCTGTGGGTTTTTTTTTCCATTTATTTTTTATTGTAATTAATAGAAGGGTTACATTATATTCACTAGATAGAAAATGCATTACTTCACATTGATACCCTTTCTTATGTCTTGGTCCCCATTTCCCTCCCCCCACCCTCGCCCCTCATCTTGTTTTCCTTCCCTATCCGATTTTAAATAACCGAATATGCATATATCCAATATATCAGATAACAAGGTGAAATACTGTAACAATATGAAATAACCAAGGGACATCAAAAGAGATAGGAGATAACATAGTACATTAAGGACAACAATCACTCATTATATGGTTTTTGTTTCTATATCCTGGAAGTCTTTTCATTTGCTTGGCTGGCACCTGCTCAGCTGCCCTCCTTATCTCAGCAGGCAGTGGTTGGCCCACCCAGGAGCATATCAGCTGTTTTTATCACCATGTAAAAATCACCTCCATTCTGATGCTTGTAAGTGTGTGAGGTTTATTTTCCTGTAGTCAAGCAAGGAGAATGTTACTTAAGCAGTCATAGAAGTTAGCTTCCTTGTTTTCTGGTTGGATTTTGTGGTTGGTTGTGTTTTTGTTTTGAGATAGCATCTTGCTGTATAGCCCAGTCTGGCCTCAAATTCTTGATCTTCCTACCTCAGCCTCCAGAGTACTGGATTAAAGAATATAAGCCCAACTTTGAGCTCATTTTGTTCCCATCACCAGATACTCTTTGGGTTTTGTCTGTTCTTTTCATCATTTTTACTTGATTCGACCTGCCTACTGAGAGCGGTTGTGGGGCCATTCTCTTTTCTGTTCCTTCTTCTGTGATTATGTCTTACTCTCTTATTGTCTACTGTTGTGTCTTCCATGTAAACTCATGACTTTTTGTTGTTGTTTTTTGTGGGGCTTGAACTATGTATGGGCTTGGGTTCTGTCCCTGAGCACTTCAGCTCAAGGCTAGCATTCTACCACCTGAACCAAAGCACCAATTTCAGTTTTCTGGTGGTTAATTGAAGATAAGAATTTCATGGACTTTTAGGGGCTGGAAGTTTGGCCTAGTGGTAGAGTGTTTGCCTAGCATGCACAAAGACATGGGTTCAGTTCCTCAGTACCACATACAGAGAAAAGCCGGAAGTGGTGCTGTGGCTCAAGTGGTAGAGTGCTAGCCTTGAGGAAAAAGCCCGAGGCCAGTGCTTAGGCCCTGAGATCAAGCCCCAGGACTAGCACCAAAAAAAAAGAGTCTCATGGACTTTTATGCCTGGGCTGGCTTTTATGATCCTCAGATCTCAGCCTCCTGACTTATTAGGATTACAGATATGAGCCACTGGCACCTAGCTAGACTCATGACTTTTAAAGGGACTTTCATCCCTGGCAGTTTATAATTTAATTTTCTCCACTTGTCTCAGTCCTTTTTTCTAAAAATTACCCTTACTGTCTAGAGGCAGAAGGCAGAATAGCTATATAAATGAGTAATCTGCTTCATTTAGTTTCAAATTCTGTCTTGAAGCTTTAACCTCAGTAGTTTGGCAGACAGTTAAGACTTTTCTTTGTTATTCTTTTCTGCTCTTTTAATCCTTCATGTGGAATGATGTCTTTCTTACTTGTAAATTTTAGGCTGTCTTATATAAAGATCTCTTGTAGAAAAAACAGGCTTTGCTGCTCACATATCTTGTGATTACAGTTTTTCGGACCTTAGGCAAGTGGTTTATTTTCTACAGAATCATCCATTAAGCAAACATGGCAGTGTTTGCTACTGGCCCTCACCATGGCATTGTGAATGTCCTATGAGGACCAAGGTCAGCAGCTCTGGTTGAGCACTAGGGCAAATGAAATCATTTAATTTGTCTAGGGTGGGGTCCAGCCCTTAGTGTTTGAACCATGAATATAATCAGAGGTGGAGCTTGTTGAAGCATTTAGTTAGAGATGTAAATTAGTAGTAGTCTAAGATTTCACCCAAGACCTGTTGTGGCATTATGGATGCTAAGAAAGACAGGTTGTGTTAGCATAGCTGAATTTTTGAATTAAGCGGGAGATCACACTGGGGTCTGTATTGCTCTTGAGTTCTTGTGTCTTGCTGGTAAGAGTATAAATTACTTAAAACCACTTCATGAAATGGTTTGTTCTCTATTCATTTGAAAATCTTCATAAATTCTGATTTAACATTTCTTTCAGTAGTTACAGCCCTGTCATGAGTGTGTATGAGTAAGTAGGCCAAGAAATTGTAAAGAGTGTTTATAGCACTTCTATTCCTAACAGCCCCAATCTGGAAACACGGAGGTAGTTGTCTGTGGAAGGAATACATGAATTGTGATGTAGTAATACATTGAAATACTATGTAGCAATGATAAAGAATGTGCTACTGCTATGTGCAGCAATATTCAAGGAATATGTTCAATACAGGAACCAATGAAATAATATGTGATTCTATTTATATAAAATTCAAAACAGTAGCATGGCTTATTTGTGGTGATAGATTGCATGGCATTGGTTAAGATGAAGGTGTTGTTTCCTGTAGAGACACCAAGGGATTCCTAGAATGTACTTTATATACTGGACTGGCCTTGAATTCACAGTCTTCCTGCCTCAGTGTCCCAGTGCTGGAATGCAGGTGTATGCTACTGCACCCAGTTGGATTTAATTTGGCTGATGATTGAATGGTTATATTTGTATCATAAACATGTGCTAAGATGTATAGAAAATATATCTGAAAAAATAGCCTGAAATAGCTTTAAGGTAGGAATTTGTAAGCAGGAAGTTACATCTTTCACTGATCTACTCTCAGTATTTTCCACAAAAGATTGTAAATGAGTTCATCTCATCTCATACCACATTGATCCAGGTGCCTGAGTTAGATATGTATGACTCAAGAAAGAAGCTCCCTTCTCCTTAAAGGGTGGAAAGAAAAGATTGCTTTGAGGATAACCAATGAAATGTTCATTCAAAGAGTATTAATAAGCTTTGCATGCCTGTGTGATTTTTAAACGCTGGCATCCATTTATTAAACCAGATCTGTAAGGTAGCAGGACCTCCTCTGTCCATGGAATCCTATAAAATCCTAATTGTAGTGACCTGCTCTCTCCCTGATGGGGTTGAGTTCATTGGCTGTGCAGTAGTGGATACAGGAACTCAGAATTATGACATGTCCCACGGTCTTCCTAAAATTATTGGTCGTGTTCTGCTGACTCAGCAGCTTTTACCTTCCTGTTGTGATGAAACACTGTCTGTTTACAGGTACAGGTTTTCGGACTATATTCTGGAGAAGAATTTCATGAGACTTTTGACTGTCCCATCAAAGTAAGTATTTGCAGGCTTTATTTTTTCTAAGAATTTCTCAACTAGGTGATTGAGATTACAGTCATTCTATTACTACTAGTCCACTCATCACTAATACCTTTGACTAGCGTGAGTGCTGCAGGAAGCATGTGATGACACTGTGCTCTCAGGCTGTGCTTGGAGACTTACAGTGGGTGGGGGGTGGGGTTTCACTGAGAAGTAGACTTTCTCCATGGAAGAATAGAAGTGCAGAAGCTGGAAGTTCAAGCTATGTTCAGAAAGTAGCAAATGGTGTTGTTTAGATGTGGCATCAAGCACTGATTTGGCAAGACAACAGTAGAGGAAGGTGGGAGCTGGCTCTGTATCAGCCTGAGAGATTTGGATTCCATCTGAGGGGCATGGAGAAATTGACAAGTGTTTTAAGAACAAAGAGTGACATAAACTGATCTAAGCTTAAGAAAATAATTATAGTGGCTGTATGCAGTATAGATTGCAGAAGACCAGTTTTAAGTAACTGTTACACTGAAGTATTAGACTTGTTAGAGGATAGGGACCTTGTTGTTAGTTTTCACTTGTTTATTCAAACATTTGCTGACCTTATGTAAAGGAGAGATAAGATCTGAGATGTGTGTTAGAAGTCTGGATAGAGGGTGGTTTATATATGAGAGGGATGGGAGAGAAGAGACCATCTAGTACCTGTGAAACTCCACACAAGGTGTTACAGGAGCTCGATTAGAAGAATGATGGCACATGTTCTAAATAGAGTAGAGTGCACCAAGAGAGCCTTGCCTTTGTAAGACTTAGTGATGGCCTGGCTCAGTGTGATCGCAGATGGAGTTGCTGAGGGTGAGGCAGGTGCTTGCCTGTGTGAGGGGATGCCATCCAGTGGAATAATGGACAACTCGTGTGGACTTGAGTTTAGATTAAGTAGTGTATCCAATAGAGATGTTAGAGTTTTAGGACCTCATGATGGAGAGTCTCCCTTAAAGACAAAGTGGATAACCACAGCTGAGTAGGATGGGGACATTTTAAGGATATACCCAGTTTTTGAGTATAGAATGATAAAAAGTTCTGGAGCACTCTGCAGACTCTTAGGTGGAAGAAACAAAAAATGGAAGGGCCAGAAGACATTCAGAGATCAGTGTAAAAAGAGACCAATAGAGAGGTTTCCCATAGAAGCAGCAACAATGCCAAAGACAGTATGGAGGGTAAATGGCAGGAAGACAGTTCAGGGGTACACTATCTGATAATTACCAAGTTACTGACCCTGTAACTGAGGACATCATAGAGTACATTGCAGGTCAGGGAGGTGAAACACCACTGAATATGCTTCCTTCAAAAAGTCTTATTAATGAGGCAGAACAATACCTGGCAGGTGGCAAGGAGAGGAGTGATGTAGAGGTAATTTTTGTACATTGTGTTTGATTGTCAGTAAGAATGAGTAGAGGTGGAGTAAAGGAGAGGGAATACTTCTGGGAGGGAAGTGCTATGCCTCAGAGCTGGAGGGGGGGGGGCAGGGTAGGAGTTGAGGCTCAGCCCATCTCCAGTGCTGCAGAGAGGATCAGGCCCTGAACAGGAACACTCTGAGCATTCTGAGCCAGCTTTTCCTACAGAGGGGAAGGCTGGTGTGCTGAGGCAATGCAGAATGTTGCTACCAGGGCATTGATGATGCACATGGTGCTTCTGCCGGGACTCTCACACCAGGCCCTTGTTGTCTTGTAGATCGTTGCTGTGCACCCCCACTTTGTGAGATCCAGTTGCAAGCAGTTTGTGACCGGAGGAAAGAAGGTAATCTCAGTGTGTCTGTACAAGGGGTGTGTATGTAACCTTTGAGCAGCATTTTGTTTTTTCTCTGATATATCCCCAGTGGTTTTCAGGTCTCAGTCCTCTTCTTATTTTGACAGTAGTAAGGTTTGAACTCAGGACCTCATGCATATATAGGCAGGCACTCTACATGTAGTCTAGCCCTTTTTGCTTTAGCTGTTTTTCAGATAGGATCTTTTGGGGGGTTTTGTTGCATTTTTCTTTTCCAAAGAGCCAGTCTCAGATTGAGCTCCTCCAAACCAGTGGGGTCACACTTAACTGGGCTCACAAGAATACAACAGCATGCACAGTTGTTTGTAGATGTAGGTTCTTACTAATTTCTTTGTGGCCAGTCTGGCTTCAAACCATAATCATCATCCTGCTTCCCAAATAGCTGGGATTACAAATTGTGCTCCACCACAACTGACTATAGTATCTGATTCTTTTCTAGAAGAAAGTTTGAGAAAGTGACAGGTAATGAAACTACAAGACTATCCTATATTGGAATAGTTATAAAAATGTCCGTAGTACTAGTATATGGGACTCAAAGCCTTAACCTTACATTCCTGGTCCTAGATTTACAGCTGATCCTCTTGTGTGAGTGACAGCTGCTCCTCCCTGTGTGTCAGCTGATCCTCATGTGTGAGTGACAGCTGATCCCCTTCTACATAGATGACTGCCTTTCTTTTCTCTGTCTTGGGAAATGATAGCTTTAAAGTTCCTCTTGTATTTCTTTCTTTTTAAAATTTTTTTATATATTTTTTTTTAATTTTTGCCCGTCCTGGGCTTGAACTCTGGGCCTAGCACTGTCCTTGGGCTTTCTCAAGGCTAGAGCTCTACCACTTGAGCCACAGCACCACTTCTATGTATATGGTACCAAGGACTTGAACATGGGTCTTTGTGCATGGTAGGCAGGTACTCTATCACTAGGCCAAACTCCCAGCCCCTCTTCTTGTGTTTCTTCATCAAATAGTTTTTGGTTTGGAAGCATTCATTCACTTGGCTGGAATAGAAATCAATGCATTTTCATTTAAAACTGAGAATAGAGATTGGTGAGGTGTCACCACATGAAAAATAAATGCATTTGTGATACTTTGAAGCAAAGCAAAGTATCATCTGGTTACACATGCCAATGTGATATTAAGTCATCTTTTAGATTATTTTAATATCTTCATTGGTAGATAATTTGTATGCTATAAAGTCTAGTGGTTTTTAGTATATGTTCAATATTGTATGACCATCACTGTCATCTCCTGTTAGAACATTTTCATCACCCCCAAAGAAGTCCTGTGTCTAATAGCCATGACTCCTTCCCTTCCACCCTGCAGCAAGGACTAATCTATCTTCCTTATTTGTGCTGGCTATTTCTTAAAATTCTAAATACTTTCTATAAATGGAAGCATGCAGTATGTGATCTTGAGTCTGGCTTCATCAAAGTTTTCTGGGTACATGTATGTTTTAACATGTATCAGTCTATCATTTCCCTAAGTGGGTGCATATTATTCCATTGTGTGGATCTGCCATAGTTTATTAGTTCAGAGTTTGAGTTCTTTCCAACTTCGGTGACTGAATAAGTTTTCTTTGAACATTTATTCGTAACTTTGATTGTATGTTTTCATTTCTCGGGTGAAATTGTGTTTAGCACTTTGAAATGTTGTCATTTTGAACTTTAGCATATGTAGCTGAGGGTTTGGACACATCCACAGCCCCCACGTTCAATAGATCTGCCTTTTTGCTTCCAGCTGTTGTGGTGCAGGCTCACTGTAACCCAGTGTGGTTCTGACTTGAATTTCCTGCTGACTCACAGTGCCACGCACTCTTCCTTGTCTCACTTGGTCACTTCCTTATCTTTTTAATTTATGTGCTCTGGATTTATATTTCTTATCAGAAAAATGACTTGTTAATATTTTTGCAGCCTATGAATTCCATTTTATTGATAGTATCCTTTAAAACACAAAAGTTTTTAACTTGGACAAAGTTCCATTTATCTTTTTACGCTTACACTGTTGTATAAAGAAATAATTGCTTAATCCAAGGTCATAAAGATTAATGCTGTGTTCTCTTTAAAATATTTGGAACTGGCCCTCCCCTTTACTTTATCTGTGCTAGGGAATGAATTCAGGGACCAATGCTGTGTGTTCTACCATGTAAGCCACGTCTTTTTCTTTAGTTTGTTTTTCAGGTAGGAGCTTGTGCTTTCACCCCTTTGTTGAAAATCACTTGTCATAAATATCAGTTTGTTCCTGGGCTCTCACTTGTATTCTCAGTTCTTATGCATGTTCTTCCTTTAGGCTTTAGGACCACTAAGTGTTTGGTAATTATTTATGGGATGATATGTTACTGTTTTTAAACATTTTTTCACATTTTTCTTTTTATGAGCTATTATAAGGCTGGGCACAATGTCTCAAGATTACATTTGTAATCCCAGCTGCCATGGAAACAGATTGGGAGTCCTACAGTTTGTGGCTAGCCTGATCAAATTTAGATAGACCCATCTCAACAAAAACCTGGCATGGTAGAATATACTGTAATCCCAGTAACTCAAGAGGCTAAATAAGTAGGGCCGAGAGTTTGGCCTAGTGGTAGAGTGCTTGCCTAGCATGTACGAAGACTCAGGTTCAATTCCTCAGTACAACATATATAGAAAAAAGCTGGAAGTGGTGCTGTGGCTCTAGTGGTAGAGCTCTAGCCTTGAGAAAGCCCAAGGACAGTGCTCAGGCCCTGAGTTTAAGTCCCCAGGACTGGCAAAAAAAAAAAAAAAAAGTGGCATAAGTAATAGGAGTTTGGTCTGGGGCCTGCCTGTATAAAAAGTGTGAAACCCTATCTAAAAAATAGCTAAAGCAAAAGGGCCTGGTAGAGCACTTAACCTGTCAAGTGCAGAGCCCTCAGTTCAGACTCTGGTACTCTTACCAATTCGGCCCTCACTTCAAGCCTCAGTACCACTATAAAACATAAAAAGCACTGGGCACTGGTGTCAAATGCCTGTAATTCTAGTTACTCAGAAGACTGAGATCTGAGAATCACATTCAAAGCCAACTAGAGTACTAAAATCTTGGAGATTTTAGCCATCTGAAAGCCAGAAGTGGAGTTGTAGTTCAAGTGGTAGAGCTCAATCCCAGACCCTGAGTTCAAGCCCCAGGACCAGAAGAAAACAAAAGAAAAAGTTGTTATAATTATCCCAACATGTTAGAAGACTTATAAATATGTAAATATAGCCTCTATTTAATGATTGATTTCTTTGGATCCATTGAAGTTTATTATGCAATATGTATATATATATATATATTAAGCACTAAAAGTAGCATTATTTAGTACACTAATGTACACTTAAGTGAGATTTCAGAAATAGGCACTAGGTTGACATGGTTTGAAGAACCTTGAAACTTGTCTCTCTCTGTATTGCATAGTCCTTTTTTTTATATGTATTTTTATTATAATTAATAAAAGGGTTACATGATATTTGCCAGATAGAAGGTGCATTAATTCACATATATTGATACCCTTTCACATGTCTTGGTCCCATTACCCTCTCCTCAACCACCCCCCACCCCGTCTCGGTTTTCCCCCCTTCCCTATCCAATTTCAAATAACCAAATATAAATAAATCCAATATATCAGATAACTAAGTGAGATAGTATAACAATATGAGATAACCAAGGGACAGCAAAAGAGATGAGAGATAACATAGGACATTAAGGACAACAATCATTCATTATATGGCTTTTGTTTCTATATCCTGGGGGTCTTTTCAATTAGCTTCATAATATATATATATATATATATATATATATATATACACATTTTTTTTTTTTTTGCCAGTCCTGGGCTTGAGCTCAGGGCCTGAGCACTGAGCACTGTCCTTGGACTTTCTCAAGGCTAGAGCTCTACCACTTGAGCCTCAGCACCACTTCCAGCTTTTTTCTATATGTGGTACCAAGGAATCGAACCCGGGTCTTCATGCATGCTAGGCAAGCACTTTAATCACTAGGCCAAACTCCTGGCCCTGTATTGCATAGTCTTTTAAAGGTCACTTAGGATAGATGTTTTTGACAATAGTACGTGCTGCATATTTTGAATGGATTTAGTTAAAGATATTTTTAATGTCATAACAAAGAATTTATTTTTGAAATCAAAGATTTGCATTATTATTATAAAGGTGATATACAGGGGGGTTACAGTTATACAAGTCAGGTAAAAATAATAATAATTGTTGTTGTTGTTATTTATCCATCCTAGGGCTTAACTCAGGGTCTGGGCACTGTCTCTGAGCTCTTTTGCTCAAGGTTAGCACTCTACCATTTGAGCCACAGTGCCACTTCAGCTTTTTCTGAGTAGTTAGTTGGAGATAAGAGTCTCAGGGACTTTTCTGCTCCGACTGGCTTCACACCAGGATCCTCAGATTTCAGCCTCCTGAGATGCTAGGATTACAGGCATGAGCCACCAGTGCCCAGCAAGAGTGCATTTCTTTTGGATAATGTCATCCCTTCCTTTTCTTTCTCCCAGCGTTTTTCTCATCCCTTTCCACAAGTTGTATTGTTCATTTTCTAGTTGAAGATATTTTAACAAATGTTTTACTAACATCATTGAGAAAGAGGGCTTTGATTTTCAAAACTAAGAAAATACTTGCAAAAGATTCTACTAAACAAAGGGGATGATGGTGAAACAGTTACTGTTCTTGTAACTCAGCAGTGGACATTTGTACCTCTGAAAGATGAGATTTTAAACAAAGACTACATTGGCCCACTAGCAACTCTCACTATTTCAACTTCAGTTTAAACTAACACCATAAATAAACAGAAGAGTTGGCTCAACATTTCCCTGTAGTAATCCTACGTGGTGAATATAAGACTTTCTCCGCAGAGCACATGGCAGATCAACCACAAGTGACATAGAACTGAGAGGTTCTGACCTTCTGATTCTAAGAAGTAATTTCAGCCACTCTGAGGCTAGAGCAAGGATCACCCAGATGGAGTTGAAATGTGGAGTAGAGGCAGCCTTGCTTTAGTCTTAGGAATACTGATGTATAAGCTGACCTACCTATGATCCTTGAAATTCTACGAAACTTCTGTAAGCACATGTCCAGATAGGGAAGTGGATGAGATAGATACTCATGATGCTCATAAGAATAGCTGGGAGATAGGTATCTCATTTAATGTTTTAGCTACTTTTTCTGTTTGTGAACATTTTGGAGTAAATAGAAGGTAAATTTGAAAATAATGCTACAAACTATAGAAATGCAGCAGAAAAACCATGAAACTTAGACACTTTTTCTTAAGGTTCTAGATTCTTCAGTCTATAGAGAAAGCTTGTTTAGGCTATAGCTGTGTCTGGTGTAAACTTCTGTTTTAGCTTTTCAAGGTAAGTTCTTAAGAGCTGAATGTGACAGTTGGATTTCAGGACTCTAGTGCTTGACACATGAGCATAAAAAGCTTATTCTAAATTCTGTTTTGTTTCTATGTTGAACTTTTTAAAAAGAAGGGAAAAATGAAAATACACATCTCAGAGTTGCCATTGGAAAGAGAGCTTTAAAAACATAGGAACCAGTGCCCTCTCTCTTTTATTTTTTGTAATGTAACCTTGTATAGCAAGAATTCCAGTCATGAGCATAGCCAATGAAGTTTCTGCTTTAGAAATAAACCTGCCAAGTACATCTTGTCTGGAGTGTTGCTTTCTAATTGTACAACTTTCTTTGTCAGCAAGATAAACTTGAGTTTCCTTATGACCTTTACCTTTGACCTTTGCAATATACTTCATAATCACTGAGTGCACTACTGTGAAAATTATTAAATTGTCACAATGCTGTGTATGGTGCAGTTTATTTTAGGAACAAGATAGTCAGCTGTTTGGTGGTAGTATGGAACAGAATAAGGAGGCCTGGCTTCAAAGACGAGTTGCTTTGTAATCTAGGAAACAGCAGACGGCAAACACGGAAGGATCTCGTGAATAAACTGAGGACAGCAGTCATTGTTGAAGGCTGGAGCCATGTTGGAAATTTACCTGGAGGACGGGTCTGGTGACAAAATGCTCGCCTATGTTTCTCTCTATAAGACATTCATTATGTATACTGAACACAAGATATACTCTTGGAAAACTTCAGTTATCCCCTGTGGTATTCCTGTCTATACTCACCATACTGGACATGAGCGCCCCTAGAAGTCAGCCATCTTTCCATTCTCCCACCCCTAGATGAAAAAATTTTTAAATTGAAGTTGTCAAAAAGAAACTTTCCGTCCTCTGTCTGACACTTGCCTCTCCAGGATCTTTCTGTGAGTTGTCAGGTGCTTGTTCCTGGGCAGCTCCTGGTGCATACCATCCTCACTGTCCTGACCTTTGAACCCTTCAACTGAATCCAGTAAACATGTTTTAATAAGTAAAATCACGAAATTGTTCCAGATGTAGGGAAAACTAGCTTGAGGAATGTGTCAGGGCGAGTTTAGTAGGAGAATATTAGCTTTTTTTCCCTCTCATAACTACACTCCAGATAGCTCAGTGAGTGTTTCTAAGAGTTAAAAAAAGCTGGGTATTGGTGGTTTACGCCTATAATCCTAAGTGCTCTGGAGGCAGTTTGAAGCCAGCCCAGATGCACAAAACCTTGAGACTTTAACCTCTAGTTAGCCACCAATGTAAATGGTAAAGCACAAGGTGCCAAGTTCAAGACAACACACGCACACACACACACAAACGTACACATGCATGCATGCAAAAATCTACTTTAAAATGTGATTTCCTAGACAGTTCAATTTTAAATCATAGGCAACCACCAAGTTCATGTTCTAATGGTTGTATGTTGGAGTGACTGTAGAAAAATATCTTCACGGAGCTCCAGTTGCACAATCGGTTACCACACGGTACTTATAACAAAAATATCTTCACATTATTTTTTGGCATACTGTATTAAAAGTTGTTGTTTAGTTCATGCTATCAGTATACCTAAATTTAAATACTACCAACTAATAGCAAGCAAAATGCAAAATAACCCTCAGAAAACCCTTACACTCAAGCCACATCTGGTTATATTCAAAGTTGTACTCTTAGTCAGGGCACTATGAGTAGGTTGCTGGCTGCTTGTTCTAGGCTTCCCATTGTGGCTAGGATAATACACATGCACGGTGTCCAGATCTCCATTGACAGCAACTCTAGAGAACTTTTCTGCTCAGGGTAGCCTTTAACTTTTCAATCCTCCCAACTGTGACCTCCCAAGTAGCTAGGATTATGGGTACCCAGCTAAACTTGGGTATTTTAGTGAATCATATTCTGAAGGACCAAAGACTAAACCTAGGATGAAAGTTGTAATTGGTCAAGAAATAGCAATCTCCCTTTTTAGCTACAGTGTCAGTATTAAAAAGTGTTCTCATGTAATTATGGAATGGTCTTATTTTTGGTTATGGAGTGTTCACATCTGAGTGTTCTGTGAGGTTTGCATTCCTCAAGACAGCACCTTTTCCTGCTGTGAATGTCAGCATAGCTCATGGATATGAGCTTTTCACTTTTTCATTTGGAGCAAGAAGAATGTCCAATATTTGCTAGATTGTTTTTTCTTTTTTTTTAATTGTAATGTATAGAGGCGTTACAATTATATCTGCCAGGTAGTAGGTACATTATTTCCTATACATTGATACCCCTTCTCATGTTTTTGTCCCCATTTCCCTCTCCCACCACCTCCCAATCATCTTGTTTTCCCCCCTTCCCTTTCCTATTTCAAAGAAACATATTTACAATATGTCAGGTAACAAAGTCAGATACTATTACAATATGACATTAACCAAAGGGCAACAAAAAAGAGAAACAGCATAGTACATTAAGAACAACAATCACTCAAAGCTCTTATTTCCATATCCTGGAAATACTTTCATTTAGCCTCATCCTATATGACCTTATGTATCTAGGTTTTGAGCTATAGTATTACTCTGCTAGGAGAGTCCTAGGTGTGTACTAATTATTACAAATGAGGGAAAGGATTGAGCCTTATGTTCCTTTGGGTCTGGCTTACTTCACTTAATATAATTTTTTCCAAGTCTTTCCAGTTCCTTACAAATGGGGTGATGTCATTCTTTCTGATGGCAGCATAGAATTCCCTATTTCAAATTAATAAATAAATGAATATACAGTATACCAGATAACAAGGTAAGATACTATAACAATATGGGAATAACCAAGTGACTACAAAAGAGATGAGAAATAACATAGGACATTAAGAACACCAATCACACATTGTATAGCTCTTGTTTCCATAGGATTATGAATATTCTTTTTATCTTTTTTTTTTTTTGCCAGTTCTGGAGCTTGAACTCAGTGCCTGAGCACTCTCCTTGTATTTTTTTAAGGCTAGAGCTCTACCACTTGAGCCTCAGTACCATTTCTGGCTTTTTTTTTTTCTATGTATGTGGTACTGAGGAATCGAACCCAGGTCTTCGTGAATGCTAGGCAAGCACTCTACCACTAGGCCAAACTCCCGGCCCCAATTTTCTATCTTTTATTAGCATTTGTCTTTATTTTTCTTGTAGTTAGTAGTCACTACTAATGGTAATAGTAAAAGAATGTATAAAACTTCAGCTGTTTTAGGTGTTAGTTATAACTTCACATTGTGCAGCCTAGGAACTGTATTACTGAAGTTGCTAGCTCAGTGTTGTGTAGTAAGTTCAGTGGCTGGCAAACACTATGCTGTGGCTAACTGGAGATTTTTTTTCTTTAAATTCTAATTCATTAATTCATGTTGATTGTACTAGATTTCACAGTTACACGTGCATAAGTGAATATATTGTGCTTTGATCGTGTCTACCCTCCCTTCTCTGCTCTCTTAGCCTTGCCTCTCCCTTTCTCTTCTCTCTGTCCCTTTCTTCCATTTCTGTCTCCTGAATCCTGCTGGCTCATGCATGTGGGACAAACATGCATGCAGTGCATGTATTTCTGTGTTTGTCTTATTTCATTTAACATGACATCCTTCAGTGCTACACATTCACCTAAAAATGCTGAGTTCATTCTTCATTATGGCTTGTTTATATATACTGTACTTTAAAAAAATTATCTCCTTGTGGGCACCAAGGCTTATTCATAGTTTGAAATAAACATGAGTCTATGAGTATTTTGTGTGTGTGTGCTAGCTTTGTTTTTTTTTTTCAGTTATGTATTCAGGTGTGGTATAACTAGATCAAATCCTAGTTCTATTTTTAGTGTTTGAAAGAATTTCCGTAGTGACTTGATTACTTTACATTCCCACCAACAGCCTGTTGGGTTTTGGCTCGCACGTGCTGGGCAGACCTTCTACCATTTGAGCTACACTTCCATCCCCTTTGACTTCCTGTTGGTTATTTTCATGGTGGGTCTCACTTCATGCTTGAGCTGCTGTGGGCTGTGATTCTCCTCTCAGGGTCATAAGGACTGACTGTTCACTTGATATTTATTTCCAGTTTGAGCACAAAAGATTGCTATTTATTGAGTGGTCTGCAATCTTTTCTCCACGTGAGGATAAATCTAAAATGATTATCCTTGTTCCTAGGGAGTCACCATATAGAAGTCTGATTGAAACTTTATGTAGACACTGAAGTGCATAAGGAGAACATGGGAAACAGAACTATTAATAAGTATGTCAGTCATTTATGAAGTCAGGTTTGCAGTTGTAAGTTTACATATGCAGAAATTAAAGAATGAAAGTTTAAATAACCTCAACTACTGGGTATAGCTGATTGTATAACCCGTAAAAGTGACTAAGTAGGTACAGAGACTTATATATGTTGTGTCTAATTGTTTTTCTTAGTGTGTATGAATTGTGCAGACTAGTGGGTTTCATTGAGATGTTTTCATACATTTGTATTGGGTACTTTGATTGTATTCATTCACTGATGGCTGCCTAAGCTGACCCCAAGGCTTATTAGCTCTTGAGACTAGTGTTGGTATGAGCATGGGTGTATAGATAGTACTGGATTTTTAATACAGAAGATAGTGACCCTGGAGTCTAGATCTCTTTTATGCTAATTGACTCTCCTTAGAAATAGTAAAATTATTGGTAATGTGTAAGAGCTATGTTTTAACTTTGTCTTAAGCAGAGAGAGGGCTTTTGCTGGTCCCTTGGGTTCTTGGCCACACTCACCTCTGTCAAGGTCCCAGGCTCCTCTCTGCTGAGAGCCATCCTCCAGGTCTTCTGTATACTTACTCTTGCATACTTCACCTGACTTCTTTGCTCTTTTCAATTTCATGCTGGATTCTCTCCAGTTTTGAATATTTAAACTCCCCCTTCTATGACAAGAATTCATGATGCTCCTTGTCTGCTTTTTCCCTGAGATTGTCTTACTGGGTTCTAATTTGCCTGGGTTTATGCTTCCTTCTTTATTTATTTTTATTAAGTCTAGCAGTATTCTCTTGACTTAGCAGAGGTCATCTTTCATAGATTCTTCCTGCATAACCATGTCCTAGTGTCTAAGACCTTGTGTGGCATTAATGCATCTACCTTATCTTTCCTCCTTCTTCCTTGTTGTCCTCATAACTAGCAGCATTGCTGGTATTGAGGACACCTGGAAGAATCAACTTGAAGTACCACAGATGAACAAAACAGGGCCAGTCATGCTCTTTTCCCGCATCAGGGAAAAGTTGATGATAGGTGATGACAGACACTGGGCTGCCAGAATCAGTGCCTTTATTACACAGGGTAGAAGACTCTTGAGATGTACATCCTGATGCCTTGTGCAGTGTATGAAAGCGCTGGATAGATTTATCAGTACAAAACATAGGAGAATAAAGTATGTTGCTGGATATGAGGGCTCCTATTGAAATATAAGTACTGAGAGTGCTGACTGCCAGAATGTGGATTTATGGGAAATAAAGCCTGAAAATACTTGCTCTAAGAAAAAAAAAATAGTCTTCTTGGAAAGGGCTTTGGTTCTCTATGTACTTAGCTCCCATCGAGCTTAAATTGCTCTCAGTACTGTGATAATGACAATTCAATATTACAGGATGTGGAAGATGAACCAAATAAATTAGCCAACTGCTTTTAAGGGTGGTTCGTTCAATGGCTTACCCCTAAAACGCTTTGTAGGACATTTGTGCTCAGTAGGTCTCTAGGCAGTTTTATATCTAGAAGAAAGAAATGGATTTTATTAAATGTCAGTGAAATAGAGGTAGATAGCTTTGTGGTAGTTAAATTAGTGTAGAATGTTTGTGAGAAAAGTCATTTATCTTTTCTTAAATCACCAAAACACAAGGTTCCTTGGCATTCTTGCTAGAGACTGTGTTTCTGCCTCACTTTTCCATAGGTTAGGATACAGAAGCAAATAGAAAACAGATTGTTGACCAAGATGGGTGGGGGGTATGGGGGGGGAGGGAAACGGGTACCAAGACGTGTGAAAGGGTATCAATGTATGTGAATTAATGCACCTTCTATCTGGCAAATATCATGTAACCCTTTTACTAATTACAATAAAAAAAATAACTTTAAAAAAAAAAAAAGAAAACAGATTGTTGGATCCTTCTGCCTGTTTTGAGAGGCTCTATGTCCCCTGAAGTAAATATCGTATGTCCCCTAGAGTAAAGTATCTCATCTGAGGACATGGAAAACAAGCTAACATTCAAAGCTTCACGTGAGAGTGGGAAAACCGAACTCACAGATGGAGGGTTGGAAGTAGACTGTGGAGGAAAGACAGAGTAAATGTTCACATGATTCACAGTTCCATCCATAATATGAGGTTGTGTCTTTGAAGAAGTGTCAGCTCCTTTGGCTCTATTTCAGAGCAGGGTCTACAAGATGTTTTGAAATCAGCCTTCAGATTGACTGAGTTCAGAACTCATCCCCTTCCTTTTCTTCCTGCCCTCTTCTGGAAGTCTTCCTGGGACCAAGGGCAGGAGACACAGCAAAGCAGAGCCTGGCCTGCCTCAGCTTCCTCCCTTGACCAGAAACATGCTGTTTGCAACACAAGGGCCCTGTGAAGTGAGGCTGGATCTTGTTTGAATTACAAGTGGGTTTTATTGACAATTTTCTAAAGAAATTAATGTTTTATTTTAAAACAGCATATTGTTTATGTAAATTAATGGTTAATATATATACCATATGCCTCAAACATTTCCTTAAGCTCTAGTGTTATTGTTTTATTATTTCGTTTAAACCTTTTACCTAAATCAGCCTGATTGTTAATAAGAGAAGGAATGGATTTTCATCCTCATTCTTGAGAATTGAAAGAGCACATTTGTTCAGTAGAGGATGCTTAGAAATATAGTCATAAAAATACCCTGTCACCCACTTTTAGAATTATGGTCACTTTGCAATGTGTTTTTCATATTTTATTATATTTATATATGGATGTGTATCCATGTTTTATTTAAGAGGCATCACTCTTTATTTAATATGCCCCAAATGTCTTTATACTGATAAATATACATATATAAAAATGGGTGTATACTCTTCACATGTCCAACTCTGTTGCATTGTGTCAATCATCCTCAGTTCATTATAGCTCTTATTCACTGCTCTGATTGTTTCTTAGCTTTATTTTGTAGATATGGTTTTCCTAAGGTCATTTCTTTTTCTTTTTGATAGTACTAGAGTTTGAAGTTAGGGCCTTGTTCTTACTAGTGGGCATCCTACCACTTAAACCATACCCCTTACCCCATAGGTCTTTTTTTATTTTTTTTTTCCAGTCCCAGGGCATGAACTCAGGGCCTAAACACTGTCCTTGGGCTTTCTCAAGGCTAGAGCTCTACCATTTGAGCCACAGTACCACTTCCAGCTTTTTCTATGTATGTGGTGCCAAGGAACTGAACCTGGATCTTCGTGCATGCTAGGCAAGCACTCTACCACTACCTGGTCATACTCCCAAGCTTGTGTTATTTCCTAGCTAGCTTGAACTACCATCTGATTTATGTTTCCTGCCTACGTGGGCTGATATGCTTCATTTTTTTATTAGTTGAGATAGGGTCATGCAAACTATTTTTGCGAGGCTAGCCCTGAAGCACTATTCCCAAGTGACTGGGAGTACAAGCCTGAGCCCATGCCCTTCATGGGGTTATTCTTCAAGTTTCAGGACCAATTGTTAAGTGATCCTCTAGGAAAATAGTCCCAGTGGTTTGAGGGCTGCTGTTTCCTACCTATCCCTCTCTCTACCTCCAGACCTGATGGCACTGTTTTAACTCATCTCTATCTGCTGTTTCTTTTCTTTCTCTTTCATCTGTTAAATCTGATATCTTTGCTGTACTGTTTGACTTGGCTGTTTTATAAAATGTCACGTAAATCCACCCACAAAATGGCTTAATTTGTTAAAAAAAAAAGATTCCTGGTATTTAATATTTTGTTCATATGAAATTTTCACAGTTCTGGATTTTCTTTGCTGCTGATAAAATTCCAGGATAATTTAGTGCAATGTAAGCTCTTCAATCACTTTTGGGTCTTACTACCCAGGAGCATAATGTAGCTTTCTATTTATTTAATTCTCTTTTTACAAACCCCACTGATTTGTTTTTAGGTTTGTCACTGGCCAGCACAGCTGTAGCTGATTCTTCCTCATTGCAGCCTTTGAGATCTGTGGTCTTCCTCTGCGTTTATATCTGTAGTATGTATGGGTGCTCTTGTTCCAGAGTCCTAAGCTTGTACTTTGATTTCCTCTTACAAAGGGTTGAAAGAATTTTTAAACTTCATGATGTTGCTCTCCTTGTCCTTTATTATTTATAAATAATGATGAGTAGATTTTTCTCACTCCTAGAGTGGGAGATTTTCTTCTTTCTGGAGTGGTTTCTGTTTGTTTCAAATAGAGAAGCTTTCCATGGATGCTCTTCTGTTTTCAGTCTGCCTGCTTTCCTTCCCAGCTGGGCTCTGCACCTGGCAGTTCGAGTGCTGGCAGCCCCCACTCTGTCCCCCACTCTCCCCCCCCATTAGTATTCACTTAAGGCTTCTTGCTTTCCAGTGACTTCTCCCATGAACAGTCCTGTTTTGGAGTGTGGGAAGGATTTTGCGTTCTGGCATCTGATTGGCCAGCTGCTTCACAGGCTGGGTATTTCTGAGGCCTTATTTTTAGCTGTTTTTCAGGATTTTTAACTTGAAAATTGGAGTATGTTTAATTTTCTTAATGCATTTGTTGATTATTTCTCCTCCTTGAATGCTGCTTGGTTATTTCTAGGCAAAATTGGTAAGGTAGAGGAGTGTAGTGCCAGGTTCTACCAACCAACCAAGCAACCAATTCCTTGGGATTGATCAGGCTCTTGGGATTTATCAGGCCCTGTCCATTTCTAACAAGCACTTCTTCCAGACTCAGCCCACATTTGAAAGATGTTTTCATCTTAGCACTTCCGTCTCTTTCTTTTAGTATTCATTAGCTGCCTGGTTTTAGTGACTTCTTTTCTATAGCAACACCTGTCCTCAAACCTCAGTTCCTTGCTTATGACATTATGCTGAACACATTCATCATCCCTCTGCATTTACCTGGCCACAGTGACTTCTTGGCCCTTTGCTCTGTGTGATAACAGAAGAGGCTAAATCAAGGCTCTCTGGCTGAATAGCAGATGTAGGGAGTATGACACCTAAGTGGGAGGGCGAGAGAAGTAACAGGCCTTCAGCAGTAGAGGAGGTATCTAAGATCTAATAGGAAGACTGGGCAAAAGGTGGTTGTGAACATCCCTGATTCTAGGGAAGGACTCTTGCCGCTATGGAGATAAGGACATCTTACTCAGGAACAGTGAGAGCTTCAAATATTTATGGCATATTAAGGAGACTAACTGTATTTAGTTGTGAAAGTAGATACTCTGTAATTTTAGGGTTTATTTTCTTTTGTATTCTTTCTGATTGTAGAAGGATAAACTTTGAAAAATATTTATAGGAAGTACAAATAAAATGTGAATTTACTCATCCTGTGTTATGTTTTCTTCTCTACTTTTCTAGAGCCAAGAAAATGTAGAGTATGTTAAGGTCAACCAAATTTATCTCTAAAGATAGGAGTCGAAAAATTCCCTAACGGGATCTATTATTAGTATTTGCTTATAAAGGAAAAGCACATGTTTTGGGGTTATATCCCTTGAGTTATATGTTGTACACATGTATTTTCTTAAAGAACTTAAGTGGGATGTACCAAGAAAAGCATTTTATTGTGTATCTTCATCAGTACTAAGGTTTTGGCCAGTTACATTTGCATTTAAATTTTGCCGTTTTGTGGGTTTTTAATAAATTCTTCCTTTAAAATAAAGACCCTAAGCTGGGTACTAGTGTCTGACACCTATAATCCTAGCGATTTGGGAGCTTAGAATGGGAGGAGCACAGTTCAAGACTAGCCTAGTCAAAAAAGTTGGAGGCTCTTTGAAGCCATATGTGGGCACAGTGGCATGCTTCTGTCATCCCAGTCTGTGTGTATGGGACAGATTGGGAAGACTGTAATGCTAGGTCATTCCAGGCAGGACAGTCCAGGAGACATGCCAACTCCACAGTGATAAACTGCACAGAGTAGTGCATTTCACCTAGAAATAACCAATGTAAAGCAGGCATGGCGCAATGGTGTCATGCCAGCCTAATAAGTGCAGGGTCCTGAGCTCAAATCCCCAATACCATCAGTCTCTCCTCTGGGGGGCGGGGGGAGCAAGTCCCTAGTTATAATGAACTTTTTTTTTTTAATGCTAGACTTGGGTCTTGCATTCCACCTGGCACTGTCCCTGAGCTTTTTGCTCAAGACTAGCATTCTACCACTTTGAGCCACAACACTACTTCCAGTTTGCTAGTGGTTAATTGGAGAGCTGTCTCATGGACTTTCCTTCCCAGATTGGCTTTAAACTTTGATCCTTAGATCTCAGCCTCCTCAGTAGCTAGGATTACCAGTATGAGCCACTGGTGCCTGCCTGTCCTACTATGAACATATTTTTTTTTTTTTTGCCAGTCCTGGAGCTTTAAGGCCTAAGCACTGTCCATGGGCTTTCTCAAGGCTAGAGCTCTACTACTTGAGCCACAGCATCATTTCCAGCTTTTTACTATGTATGTGGTACTGAGGAATTGAATCCTGGTCTTCATGCATGCTAGACAAGCACTCTACCATTAGGCCAAACTCCTAGCCCTTACTATGAACTTTTTAAAGAAGCTTGATCCCAAAGCAAACATCTTTTACTTTGTGATGCAAACAAACTACAGCTCAAAATTCACCGTCAAATTGTTTATTCTAGGTTAAATGTAAAACAGATGCTTCTAATTATTACAATTTAAACTGTGAGTAATAGTGAGTTTCAGAAGCACTGATTTACCAATTTATACAGTGAGTTAGTTTCTAGGCAGTCATCTGAAGAACTTTCTGCAGTCTGACTCTTGTGATCAATGTCTATTCTGTTCTGTGATTCTTGATATTTTGGTGCCATCTTGTGGCTTGGATTTGTAGTAATGTCAACACTCTTGATTTTTAGACCAAATCCTAGACAACTTATGATGTGCTGAGAATTTTTTCCAAAATGCATATGAACCCCATACACAGATGATGACAAATGTATGGTTCTGAATCAGTGTTTATGCTGTTGGTTCCTAGTTGCTGCTGTTTGAGCGGTCCTGGATGAACAGATGGAAGTCTTCAGTTCTGCACGAAGGGGAAGGGAACATCCGGAGTGTGAAATGGAGAGGCCATCTAATTGCATGGGCCAATAATATGGTAAAAGTCCATCTCTGTGCTCCTAATGCTTGTTCAGGGTTAGAAGTGTGGCCAGATCAATAGCTCTTCCATAAAAAAAAGATGAGCCCTGTGGTGCTCATTTCTGAATATGCAGATGTCTGTTCATAATATACCTGGTAGGTTAGAAAAGCTGTATTGATCTTAGTTTTCCTAGTATAGAAATTCCTAACATACTCTTTTTTTTTTTTAATGCCAGCCAGTCTTTAGGCTTGAACTCAGGGCCTGAGTGCCAGCACTAAGCTTTTTTGGCTCAAGGTTAATGCTTTAGCCCTTGGGTCATCGCTCTACTTCAGGCTTCTTGGTGGTTAATTGGAGATAAGATTCTCTTGGACTGGCTTTGGACTGTAATGCTCAGATCTCAGCCTCCTGAGTAGCTGGGATTACAAGCATAAGCCATTAATGCCCAACTCCTAATATATTCTTGACTGTGTGTTATGTTAGGGTTCGAAGCCTGAAGCAGAGGGAATAACCAAACAGACGCAAAGCTTAGTTATTGAATGGCTGCCTGAGAAACAGAGTCTTCCAACACCACTGTCTACTTACTCACTGAGGACCCGTGAAGAGTATTTGTGTTTTTTCTTTATTCCTATTATAATCAGGCAGAAACATAGGTCTCCCTTTTAGAAAGTAGGTAACAAATAATTTTCCATGCTATACTAATTTTAAGATTTATTAAATATGAGTTGGGACCCACAGAAAATTTAAAATCAGGTCTTTTTCATATCTCATATATCCTGAAATTTCAAGATAACACTTTTGCAAATCAATTCCCTCTAGTTTTAAACAGGAAAAACAGCAACAACAACAACAACAAAAACCTCCCCAGAATTCATATTGCAACTAAGAACTTTTCTTCTCCTAGTTACACAAAAAGTAAATAAACCTTTAGTCTTGTAGTTAGCTACTTGCTTCATGCTTCTATTTGAGAACTTTAAAGTGCCAAATTTTTTTTATATAGGTGGGTTTTCAAAATCAAAACTTTTCTGCAAAACAAAGTACATATCTTGGGTGGAACAATACAATTTGAAGTGATACTTGCCTGACATTGTGGAAAAAAATTTTATCTGTACATTTTGCATTTGTATTGGATTTGAATCAGCTGTGCCACGCACTGACTTTGGCTCTCATTAGGTGTATGTGGAGCTGGAGCATTCTTTGCATGTTTGCATGGCTTCTAGCTGTGTCCAGTAAACACTGTCAATATTTTGTAGCTTTGGCTCTTGGTGGCAGGTAGCCAGGTCTGGTCATCCATTTGTCTCTATTTCTTTCCCTCTGAGTAAAGGATGTCTTGTGCTTTTTTTTTTTTTTTGCTTTCTAGGGTGTGAAGATTTTTGACATCATCTCTAAGCAAAGAATCACCAATGTGCCGCGGGATGATATAAGTCTACGCCCAGATATGTATCCTTGCAGCCTCTGCTGGAAGGACAGTGTGACACTGATTATTGGCTGGGGAACCTCTGTCAAGGTGATGTTGCTGATCCTTATAAGTCTGTGTTGTTATAGGTGTGTTGAGAGAAATCTAAAAGAGTGTCAGTTCATATCTGGCTTCCCAGACCCCCAATATTTTAGTCTAAATATTATGTGTTCACTGTTGAGTGCCCAAATTAATTTTCCTTGTGTATGTTTTAAGACACATTTCTTTTTGAGTGACCATATAAATCTGAACTTTCCTATGCTCACAGTGGCACTGTCTCTTTAAATCTTCTGTTGATACTGTTATTTTTAATTTTCCAGAGCCCAGTTGCAATGCCTTAGCTATTTGTAGAACATGTGAATTAGTTCTGTTGGCTAATCAGGTTTCCCACTCTGCTATTCTTTCTATTTCCCTTAGCTTTGACCCTTGGCTTCTTCATCTTGAGTTATTGATGCTGGGGAGAGAAGGTTAAAACTAAATCATCCTGCTTGCTTGGTTAATAACTTGATGGAAGAGAGGCCTGGACTTATTATCAATAATAAGATTTGGGAATCGTTTCTGGCATATAATTATCCAACCCTGTGTGCTTGAGTGAATGAAATTCATTTCTTGTACAAAAGAGGTTTCAGAGCTCTCGTGCCCACCAGTGCTTCAGTTATTGTAAATATATTAGACTAAAAGTTGTTTGCTTCCTTTTATAAATATATTGCTTAAGTTAAATGAAATGAACTGAAAAGTAAGTGAAATAAAAATAGTGTGAAGAGTTTGGAGGTATGGCTTAAGTGGTAGAGCACTAAACTGACAAGTACAATCACAGTACTGCCAAAAAATATGGAACCTATGGAGCCTTACATGAGCTTCTGTTTTCCATCAGGCAAAGTGAGTTCTTTCTCATGCATTTCTTGAGTTGCAGCAATGGTATTTAAACAAACTAATAAGGAAACCTGAAGTGTTTTGCTCACTGGATCTTTATCCTAAGGAAGCAGAAGTCCTGAAAGTTTTGTATTTGAATAGAGTGTGTTTAGACTTATAATGAAAGATAGATTGAAATTAAAAACTAAAGCTCAAAAGGAGATCCATCAAATCACTTGTACTTTCCTATCATAAAACATTAAGGTGAAAGAATATTTAAGTAATGTGCTATTTGAGTAAGTAACAGTAACTACATAGAAAAGAATGCTGGTTGTGATATTGTCTGTGCTGGGACACTAAGTAATGTCTATTTTCCTTTTCAATTTTTATCTTAGAATTTTCTGCGGTGTAGCTGTATTTAGGACAACAGCTATAAAATATCACTAAAAGAAAAATAAAATTGGAGGAACAGGGGAGAGTATGGCCTAGTGGTACAGTGCTTGCCTAGCATACATGAAGACCTGGGTTAGATTCCTTGGTACCACATACACAGTAAACGCTGGAAGTGGTCCTGTGGGTCAAGTGGTAGAGTGCTAGCCTTGAGAAAGCCCAATGACAGGGCTTAGGCCCTGAGTCCAAGGCCAAGGACTGCTCCCCCCCCCCCCCAAGAAAAAAAGGAGAAGAAAAATAAAATCAGCTCACAGACAACTTCTGAGGATTAGTAACTGAGACTCAAGTTCAGTCTTGCTGAACTTAAAATTTTCTTGTTTGTGTTTATAAAATTGAGTAGATTCACTTGAGAAAGTACAGCACAGAAGGTAGAAAATATTCAGTGTTGCCAACCTAAACAAATGTTGCTAACACACATGTGTTATTTGTGTTTGTGTGAAAGAAGTAGGAACAGAGGAAAAGTAGACTTATTGAGCCAGAGATTGGGGTGCTTTATGAATGTACCGTATGTGTTTATTTCTACCCCAGCTTCATACAATGCAATTTAAAACAAATCAGTAAACTTTGCCTGTATTTTTCTGGTAGGAAAAATAGTCTGTAGATCACCTACCATTCTGCTGTTTTCTTCCAAGATATGTAGAAATGATTCTTCCTTATGGGCCATTATAGAAACAGGTTAAAAGCTGGCTGGTAGTTAAATTATGTAGTTCACTGATGATAATATACATGAGCTAGAAGGATGTGTGCCACTTTTGATCTAATGTGGACATGCTTGCTATCTGTAATTCTGCTTGAATGGTGATAGAAGTACTAGCAGGGATAAATTCTGAGAAAAGCATCATGGATGATTTGTCATTGTGTAAACAAAACAGGGACAAAGTTCTATGGCCACAAAATCACTAGACAGTAGAATATGTAGGGACACATTATTTTATGTGCCCTGTTGTTAACCTAAACATTATTATGCTGCACAGAACTGCAGCCCTTAACTTGAACTTCAGAGAATGAGTCAATAGAAACACATCAAAGCTACCCTAAAGTTTCGTTTTTTTCTTTGTCCTTGAAAATGACTGCTAGTTGCCATAATAATTTCTATCATTTAATTCATAGGATAGATTGTGTGTTTTCATGTCTGTGTGGCTAGTTTAGCCACATTCACATTGAAGAATATCCCCTGAGATGCATAGAATAACCTGTGCATTTGTCTTCCAGATCTGCTCAGTGAAGGAACGACATGCTAGTGAAATGAGGGATTTGCCAAGTCGCTATGTTGAAATAGGTATGGCTTCTTTACATGTCCTCTGTGAGTGCAAACTTACAAAGATTGTCCATTTTGTCAAGTAAAAATCTAACCCATGTAGCTCTTCATGGCAGCTTATCTCTGGGTACTTTGATAAAGCAGATCCAGAAACTTTCAAGTTTTGAAACTTCATTCTAGAAACCTCTTTTAATACAAAACTAAAAACAATTGTATTTATTTTCAGACATAAATTTTGTAGTTGTCTTTGAAGTCAGGTAACTTTGAGTTTGAGTTCTGGTTTTATCATTAGTCACCTGGACTTTTAGGACAGGTTTCTTCAAGCATCTGTTTCCTTCATACAATGTGAGAGTGACCATGTCAAAGGGTCATTGTAAGAGGTGAGAAGTACTAATCATCTGACATAATACCATCAACTGAGCCTTGGAAATAGCCTTCTTCGTCAATGTTGGCCTGGACCACTGCGGCCACCTCCTGACCAGTTCCCCGCTTCCTCCACTGTGAATGACTTCTTATTGCAGTCAGAACACAGATCAGATTGTGGCTCATCCTCCAGCTTCTCCCATTGCTCTGAGATGAAGGGAGTAATGTCCCTAGTGTAGACCACTGAGCTCTGAGGTGGTCTCCCTTGTCTATCTGTTACTACCACCAAGCTCCTCCTTGGTCTGTGCACTGTGGCTACATCCACTCTTCTCTACCCACTCATGTTTCTCCTCCTGTCTGCCTAGAACATTCTCCTCCTTTTTAACCTTGCTAACTCTTTATTTGTTACTTTCCTAAGGAATCCCATTGGATCCTCTTGCCTGGGCCTAGCCCTTCATTTAGGCACAGATAACATTGTATCTCCCCATGGCCATGCACTTGCAGCAATCAGGTGGTCATTTGTGCATTTCTCAATCTTCCACCAGACTATCACTTCATTGTAAGCACATGGTCAGTCTGTTTACACTCACTATTTATATCAGCAGTGTCCATCACAATGTTTGTCATGTAGTAGTTACTATTAATTGAACGAGTCAGTGACTTCGGCAAACAACTATTAGGAGACATTTACCAAAGACCATGTACCATTACTCTAATGGAAGTAAAAAAAAGTTTTGACATACTGTAAACTGATTGCTACTTTGAGGATGGACAGTACATCTAAATTTGATAGATCATTATAACAAGGCAAAGCTGAAATCAGTGATTGGTTCTACATTAGCCTCATGACTAGTATAGTTACAGTATTTAAATCTGGGCTGTTTCATACTTGAAGAGCCAAAATTGATATTAAAGTTTTCTTTTTTAATCATTTTAAAAGTGTATATTAATTGTACAAAAAATTTCCTTGTGATTTTCTATGTATTGTAATGTGTTTTGATCACATTAACCCCTTCTAGCAAATCATGTTTCTGATATTTAAAAAAAAAACAAATATGTGTGCTGGGAGTTTGGTTAGTGGTAGAGTGCTTGCCTAGCATGCACGAAGACCCGGGTTCAATTCCTCGGAACCACATATACATAGAAAAAGCCAGAGGCTCAAGTGGTAGAGCTCTAGCCTTGAGGAAGTCCAAGGACGGTGCTCAGGCCCTGAGCTCAAGCCCAGGACTGGCAAAAAAACATACAAAAAACCCCAAATATAGTATCTTTAATTGAAACCACAGTTTTTAAAACATATTTTAAGTTTATAGTACTGACATATATTGGCTTTCAGGAACCCTTTTAATGATGTGTAAATGTTTTCCTTTGGAGAGGGATATCTAAATGTGTGTGTATGTGTTTGTGTGTATACACATCTGATATATATATATATATGTATACATCTGATATACATATATCAGATTAATCAGTATAAACAAAATAGGTCCAGGGACCAGATGATAAAGACTGGTAACAGGAAGATAGAGGTGTTATTTTAGTATCGCTCGTCTTTTTGTCACTCTTGTCTCCCAGGAAAAGAGAGAAGGAGAGAGAGAGACAGACAGACAGACAGACAGAGAGAAAGAGAGCTTTGTATACATCTCAATACCTAGGATCCCAAAAGATAATATACAGATAAGTTAAAAATAGATTTTTAAAAGTATACAATTACCAGGGAAGTATAAGAAGGTCCTGTTGTCTCTTCTAGCTGGTACTTAACTGTATACATTCTGGATTTGTGCCATGTGTCTCCTCCACGTGTGTTCACTTCCGTCTCAGAACATACCTTTCACACGCAGGCTCTGAGCTTCCTCCTCTCTAAATAACAAAATGAGGGTCAGGGAGACAACCATAATCTTACTACCACACTGTTAAAGAGGATGGCTCCACCTTTGCACAACCAGAAAACTTCCAGGGAAGTAAGGTTGTTTGCTGAATCTGTGCTGTCTTGGTGAGGTTACTTAACCTTCCTGAGTTCTTCCCATGTGTTAGGTCACGGTAATCATGTCTGTCTCAGCATGATTGTGAGAATTAGACATGACAAAATTATGTGCCTGACCTAGTGCTTAGCACTGTGAGGTGCTTACTTTCAAACATGCATTTCAACTCCATCACTGCTCATAGCAGTCCCTATGGAAATTCTATTAGCCCTACCTTGAGCCTTATGATCATGGTATCTAAGTAGAGCCCATCTGTTCTATAATTTATGTGAAAGAGACTCTGCATGGGTACCAATAGTATCACAATACTGACACTTTACTGGTATGGTTAGTGGTTAAGTACTATTCCCCTCTTCCTCCTTCAGTCAGAATCTTCCAACAGTGTAAACCATTTTCACAGCAGAAGTTTTGGCAAGAATTCTTGAGTAGGATAAAGAAAAGAAATAATAGTCAGAGGTCTGGATTTTATATTGTAAGCCATTGTCCTTTAATAAATGAACTTAAAGTGGCATTGAAATTGAATAAATATATGTAGTTCTGCATTTTTAGAGATGTTTTTGTTCTTTTCAAATCACAAAAGTAAGACTAAAGCTATTCCTGTTGTTTAGATATTGATACTAGTGAATGAAAAATAGTGATGATAATAAAGAATAAGCCTCTTGGCTGGTCACCCACCCCTGAAGTAATCTCTGAACATAGGTATTTAGATTCTCTGTCCATTGGGTTTTAGTTCTGGATCACATTGCTAGTGGTGTAGGTCTCATGGTCCATATCTACCACATCAACTTGGACCTCACTTGAATATCTTGTATTTGCTCAAGACTTCTGATACTTTCCATCTAAGTCCTTCAGGGTTTCTGGGAAATTGTAGTTGGAGTTGCATTCTTGGTAATTCTCTTGGTGTCATTCTCTGGCTGGCTGTCATCAGCACAGGTGACTTATATGCAAGAAATTAATCATTGACTTCCTTGTTTCCATTTCATATGGTGTGGGGCACATCACATCGGGAAAATGGGCTCATTTCCTGGTCTTGAGATCCAACCTGCCTGTCACCTTGTTGGGAAGCTTGGCTGTGGTTTGTGATGTAAAGTAAGGCTACCTCTAACTCTGGGATTGGCCCTGCCCCCCTCTCGGACAGCACCTACCTCCCCCTGCCATGCCTACCTCTATGCTGATAGGCTCCTGCATCCTATACCTACCCATTGTATTTTCCCAATAAATGAGTCTTACTTTGACAAGTCTCCCTGGTGCATCCTGAGTGTCTTCCCTCCGGTGAGGGAGGGCAGGGTGTGGGCCGCCAGTTGGCCCTAACCTTTCTCGGTCTAGTCTTAGTCCGGGCATGTTCTCTCTGTCCCTCTTGCGGGTCAGGAGGCAAGAAGGACTAAAAACCCTGACAATATGGGAGTTTTTTAATCTTCTTAAAACTTAAATTATGGGCCAGGAGTTTGACTTACTGGTAGAGTGCTTGCCTAGCATGCACGAAGACTTGGGTTCTATTCCTCAGTACCACATACATAGAAAAAAGCCAGAAGTGGTGCTGAGGCTCAAGTGGTAGAGCTCTAGACTTGAGAAAGTGCAAGGACAGTGTTCAGGCCCTGAGCTCAAGCCCAGGACTGGCAAAAAAAAAAAAAAATATATATATATATTTTAATTTTATTATCTGTAAGGAGTTGAGGCATTGCCATTTAACAAAGCAGTTTGTAAAGACAATGTGTCTTGAATGTAATTGTTTTAATTGAGATAAATAACTACATAGGAATCTGTATAGAAGGACAGAGAAGCCAAGGAAGCTGGACTTTTATCATGACATTGTTTGCCTCCTCTTGACTGATGCTGGGAATACAGTGATCTGGAAACTGAACCTAGGTGCAGGAGAGCTGGGAGAAATTCTTAGATCTAAGTATGTCTAATGAGTACATGTTGAATGCATAGTGTTAAGTGTTTCCATCTTAGACTCTTATTAGAAGGGACTGAATCAGTGTTAGCCTCACTCAAGGTGCTTTTATTTCAGAATCTAACTATGTATAACTTCTCTTCTGCTATAGTTTAGCTGGCTCTCTAAAATCTATTACTTGATCAGTATTTCATCATGAATATATTTTAGACATAGAAAAGCAAAGAATTTTTTATTAAAGAATTTATTAACATTGATTTTTACATCATATTTCAAATGACATGTTTAACAAACAAGTATTCAAGAAGGGAATCTCTATATACAATCATTGGCACTTCGTTTTTAGAACATAATCAAAATTAGGCTAAGAGTTTGTATATCATAAATACATATTAATCTATGTAATAAAACATTATGTCTGTAGAATCATATGTTTTTATGTCTATGTAGTTGTGTTTATATTTCCAATACTATGTCCATAGCATTGGGTATAAGTCCTCTCTCTTGTACTTTTGGATCTAATAGCCACATATTAAGGATACAATGCTCCCTTTTTTTCCTTTGGTCTTGACTTGTCTCACTCAACATGATTCGCTCTAGATTCATCCACTTCCCTGCAAATGCCATTATTTTATCTTGTCCGTTGGCTATGTAGAATTCCATTGTGTATATTTATACCACATTTTCTGTATCCATTCATCTGTAGTAGGGCATCTGGATTGTTTCCATCCCCTGGCTATTGTGAATAGTGCAGAGATAAATATAGCTGAGCAGGTGTCCTTATCATATCTTGGGTTATGATGTTCAGGGTAGATGCCCAGAAGTGGTCTGGAGGGATCGTAGGGAAGGTCAATTTTCAGTTCTTTAAGAAACCTCCACACTGCTTTCCAGAGTGGCTGAACTAGTTTACAATCCCACCAGCAGTGCAGTAGGGTTCCTTTTTCTCCACAACCCCGCCAACATTTGACATTGTCTGAGTTCAAAATCTTGGCCATTCTTGTTGAGGTAGGGTTGTTTTATTTGCATTTCCTTTATGACCATGGATGATGAACATTTTCTCATATGCTTTTCTGCCATTTTAATCTCGTCATTTGATAAGTCTTTCTTTAGTTCCCTTGCCCATTTAGTGAATGGTTTGTTGGGTTTGGGGGGGATTAGTTTCTTGAGTTCCCTGTAGATACTGGATATTAAGTATTTATCAGATATATTATTGGTAAATATCTTTTCCTAGTTGGTTGGCTGTCTCTCTACTTTTGTGGCTATGCTTTTATCTGTGCAGAAACTTTTTACTTTTAGGTAGTCCCATTTATCAAGTCTCTCTCCAATCTGTTGTGACCCTGGGAATCTTTTGTCTGTGCCTATGAGTTCCAGTGTCTCTCCTACTCTTATCATGTAGCAGTTTCATGGTCTCCGGTCTGACATTGAGGTCTTTGATCCACTTTGAGTTAATGCTTGTGCACAGCGAAAGGCTAGGGTCAATTTTTAGTTTTCTGCATGTGGCTGCCCAGTTTTGACAGCACCAATAATTGAATAGACTGTGTTTGTTCCACTGTATATCTTTGACTCCTTTGTCAAATACAAGTTGACTATAAGTATGTGGTTCTATTTCTAGATCTTCTATTCTGTTCCATTGATCTTCTGGTCTATTTTTGTGCCAATACCATGCAGTTTTTGTTATTGTCTCTATAGTAGAGTTTGAAGTCTGGTTTTGCAATACCACCAGCATTACTTTTTGCCTAGAATTGTTTTGGCTATTCTAGGTCTAGAAAAGCAAAGAATTTTATAGGAAATAATTTTTCCATATCTGTTAACTCTCCATTCTTCCTCCTATAGGCAGGTGTAGAAACCGCCACATGGTGCTAGAACGAGATGGTTTGTGTTAGAAATAAGGTTTAGCCGGGTGTGGCGGCTAACGTCTTTAATCCTAGATACTCAGGAGGCTGAGATCGGAGGATCAAGATTCAAAGCCAGCCCGGGCACAAAAGGACCTGAGACTTTTATCTCCAATTAACCTCTAGAAAACAGGAAGTGGAACTTGGCTCAGGGTAGGGTGGTGTCCTTGAGCGGTAGAGCCCAGGGACATTGCCCAGGCCCAGGGATAGGGAGGTAGCCTGGAACTATAGAGCTCAGGGACAGCGGCCAGGCCAAGTTCAAGCCCCATGACCCACACCCAGAAAAATAATAATGAGGTTTACAAATATTCTTCATAGAAAGTAGGATTAGAAATCTGGAACTTGCTGAACCCCAATGGCTCACACTCAGCTACTCAGGAGGGCTGAGATTTGAGGATGGTGGGCAAGAAAGTCTGTGACACTGTTACCTCCATCTAATCACTTGGGGAAAATACCGGGAAGTGGCACTGTGGCTCAAGTGGTAGAGCACTGGCCTTGAGCAAAAAAAGAGCTCAGGCACAGTGTCTAAGTTTTGAGCCTCAGTATTGGCCCCCCAAAAAAGGGGGAGGAAGGAAGGGAAGGAGGGAGGGAAGGAACACAGTGTGTTCAGTGTCAGAAAATATGAAACTAAATTGTAAATTCAGCTTGGCCAAAGCTGGCTTCTGCCCTGTGTGCTGCTGGCTTCTATCTGAGTTCAGTTTTTCTGTCACTTTGTCCCTTAGTCAGTCTCTTCAGTTTCCTTCCATATATTAGGTCATTTTACAACTGGTAGAGCAAGTGTCATACTCATTGTTATTGCAGGTCGATTTAATTTTCTTTGTGGTGAAATTTTTGAAGTCTTGAGTTTTCTATACTGATTACTTTGAAACCCAGGGGACATGTGACTACACCTCCTTGATGTTCGTGGTCTTTTAATTGGGATAAAGCACAGCACTGATGGGGTGTAATGTGACAATTCAGTGCCTATATACAAGGTATAGCAATCAAATCAGTGATTTACCTCCCCATGTCCTTTTAAAATGGATCCATCAAGCATGCCCAGTTGATGTAGATTTCTGTTTGGATGCTGTTTTTGCTCCTTTTAATTGTGACTCTCCTTTCCTTTTGCTTACAGTATCTCAGTTTGAAACAGAATTCTACATTAGTGGACTTGCACCTCTTTGTGACCAGCTTGTCGTACTCTCCTATGTCAGGGAAGTTGCAGAAAAAACGGTAATTCTTTTCTCCCCAGTACTAAGGCAGGTGGGGCTCACGTTTTAACGTTACATTCAGAACATGCCAGTGCTTCAGAGCAGTCTGCTGTAATCCCAATGGCACTTTTTGACCTATAACATAAGAGTGACACAGATTGCCCTGTAGACTTAACATATTTACCTTCAGAAAGTCTACTTGTTGCCTGCCTATATTCCTTTAGCTCAACAAGGAAGATAGTTATACATTCCCCCCTCCTCTCCCTTTTTTTTTTCCATTGGCCTCTCAGTCTTTCAGTTGAAAGGCATGAAGGAGTCCTCTTGCTGAAAGGCAAAGCAACTAAGCTGACACAGTGCATTAGCAGAAATGACAGCAGTGATCGGCTGCAACAGCTGGGGTCCCTGCGGTCTGAGGGAACACGGAAAGGGCAGTTCATTATTTCTTGTGGTCTAGGCACTTATGTTTACTTCCCAGTGGCTTGATGATTGCTTCAAAAGAGGTTGTTGCTAACTCTCAGCCATCAGTGCAGATAATGGCACAGTGAAATGTGTGGCTAGTAGAAAGCATCAGATGATTAAATTTTGCTGTGGTGACATTGGAAAGAAGTTTACAGTTCAGATCGATGGAGGGGCATCCACACCCAGTGTCCCTTTGAAGCCTGGGGCAACCTTCTTCCCAGCTCATTTCACTGCTAGAGTCCAGGGGTCCTACCAGGAAGGGTATAGGGACAGCTTTAAGGCAGACACAGAGAGCTTATTATAAAGGGCTTGCCTCCTCTTGGATGTTGTATATAAAAGTAATTGCAATTGATTCTCTAGTCCTTTATAGTAAGTAGACAAGTATGCTCTCCTTGTTTTATCTTCTTTTTTTTCCTTCCAAATGGCAAGGAGTGAAATGGGGAGAGAATCCCTGGGAGCCCTTGTTTTGAAGTGGTAGCTGCACTGGAACATTTCTCTGAGAGAGCACTTGCATTAGGAAGCCATCACTATAGTAACTAAAGCTCTGGGTACCCATGTTGCTAGGCAATGAAATGCCTCAGACTTAAGTGAACACTCAGACCTCCTAAAATCAATAGGGTTGGCTTCTAGCCCTATTGTAGGACATCAGTTTATTATTATTTTATTTATTTTTTGAAAATAAAGAAAAGCAGTGGCTCCTGAGGGAGTAAGTACAATGCTTTTTGATGAGGAATGCGGGAAGATTGAGAATGTGATCAAAAGAAATAAGGAAAGAAGCAGTACATTGAAAAAAGAGAAGCCTAATAAACAACTGATGGTGGGGGGCAGGGGAAGGAAGGAAGGAATCCTTTGTTAATAAAAGGAGAGATTGGAAAGAAATAAAAGCCAAAGAAAGTTCAACCTTATGGGACAAATTAGAAAATGGAGTCTATCCAGAGGAAAAAGCCAGGGTATAGTGCCCAAGACACACACACACACACACACACACACACACACACACACAAATTTCAAAGAGTAATGAGGTCAGCTTCGGGCCATCTTCTTTCTCTCTTCCTTTTTTTCTCATATTGAAAAGGTGTTTAACCACATTAACTAAATTTATTTTGTCATTCCATGTTATATACAAAACATAAGGCCTTTGTTGTTTCACTATGTGTGGTTTCTGTTTTACTATTAGGTTTGTGTTTAGTAACTGTGTATTCTTCCATCCAGTTAACACTCTCTGGCTACTGAGCCGTTCTTTTTTAAATCATTTTCTTTTGGGCTGGGAGTTTGGCCTAGTGGTAGAGTGTTTGCCTAACATGCATGAAGACCCAGGTTCAATGCCTTGGTACCACATACATAGAAAAAAAACCCAGAAGTGGTACTGAGGCTCAAGTGATAGAGCTCAAACCTTGAGAAAGTCCAAGAACAGTGCTCAGGCACTGAGCTCAAGCCCAGGACTAGAAAAAAAAAAAATTGTTTTGCTCTCCCTCATTAATAAAGCACCTACATGTTAAGAACTGTGCCCAGGCGCTACAGATTACAGAGCATCAAAACCAAATTCCTGCTCATGAGAAGTTCATAGTAGGAGAATACTAACCAGTTCTGAGAACATGAGCTTGAAAAGGAAATGAGTCACATTATTGATAACTTGCTTCATCTATACAAAGAATTTTTTATTCCTATGCTGAGGATTGAACCTTTGAATCTAGGGCTTCTGGCATGCTCTGTATCCAGCTTACCACTCATCACCTTCCCAGCCTTGAACAGTTTTTTATATGGTCTTATGAGGTGATTTCAGTTTTATTTTGTGTGAATATTTTTTTCACTTTGCTATTCTGATTTTGATTTTCTGACATTTTTACAGCAGATAACTTTTTAAATAGTCTAATGTTTGCAGTTTCTCATCCATTTTTTTCTGTTTTAAAATTGAGAAATTTCCCATTTCTCTATGTTTTGGCAAATTTCTCTAAATTTGCTATATGTTTGCTAGTTTTTTTCTCTAATCTTTTATGCTGCTGTTTTATTTTTAGAATTCAATCAGAATATTGAATACAAAGAGAATGCAATTGTTTTTTTGAGGACCTAACCAAATCGATTAAAGAAGTTCACATTTACTATTTCCTTTACAAAATTTATATAGCTAGACATAGTTGTAGATTCCCCGCCCTCCGCCCCAGTGTAATTCCTTTCATCTGTATCTTCTCCATACCAATATCAAAATTCTTTAGTTGTTATTAGTTTGCATAAGTGAATTCAAGTGTAGGTCTTAGTCTGTAATATTAAATATTAAAAAGCAGGGCTGGGAGTTTAGCCTAGTGGTAGAGTGCTTGCCTAGCACATACACAGAAAAAAGCCAGAAATGGTACTGTGGCTCAAGTTGTAGAGCTCTAAGCCTTGAGAAAGCCCAAGCACAGTGCCTGGGCCCTGAGTTCAAGGCCCAGTACTGGCAAACAAAAGTCAAAAAAAGGCATGAACTTGAAAAATAGAATAGACTTGACCTACAAATCCAAGGTTTGCTGTTATTCTTAGTTTTCTTATATCCTTTACCACAGTCTGAGTCAACCTTACTCTCAGTTGACTTTTGGATTATCAGTTGCTTTACTTCTAAAAATTAATAAGGCTTACATTGGACTGTTGGTCATTTAAGATCTCAGCCAGAGTAGTTTGCCACATAGTCTCCTGCTGGGTTTGCTGAACTGTCACAGGTCCTCAGCAGGTATTGGCTAATCCCTCTTCGGGCTTGATCTATAGCTTCCGTGTAAAAACCTGTCCACACAAGATGTATATGACTGCTTAAAGTTTAACTAACTAAAATCAAATATAAAGTGGAGGTTTACCATCACAGTAGCCACATATCTTATGCTTGCCAGTCACCTGTGACTAGTACGTGCCATGTCGGAATGTCAGACATCTGCCAGAGTGGCTCTTAACCTGGCTTTTCAGAATTTCTGGGTAATGTACTGGTACCAGCAGTGATAATGACCCAGACTGACATTAACATTCATGTAGAAGAGATATATAAAAATTTTCCTGATTGCTATTGGACTCCCATTCTCCTGACACTGAACAAGAGGTAGAATACCCAAATGACAGGGTCCTATTGATCTTACATAAAATACCAGGAAAATACAGACAGTGTGGGGGGATCAGCTGGTAGAAGGGTTTCTCTATGCTAGCAAGTGTGATAACTTGAGTAAATCTATATAAATTATGGAGATGTGATTAATATGAGTCCTCTCCTGTCTTTTCCTCCCTAGGAAAGAGAGTACTGTGCCAGGCCTAGACTGGACATTATCCAGCCGCTTTCTGAGACCTGTGAGGAGATTTCATCTGATGCTCTGACAGTCAGAGGCTTTCAGGAGAATGAATGTAGAGATTACCATTTAGGTGAGACATATCAGAGAGCTGGCTTCTGTGATTTCTTAGATTTATGCTCTTTTCCCTTCCAAGAGAGAATGGAAATGGAGGTGCTGAAAAGCCTCTTCCATTGCATACCACAGCATCCAGGCCCAGAAATTTTGCAGAACTTGCCTAAGCACCTGTTGCAGAAAGGCTACTATAGCAAAAAACAACAACAACAACAACAACAAAAAGTCCTGATGGAACTGGGACTATGATGAGAAATAGGCTCTTCCTTTTTCAGTGTAATTTTCTGTTGTCTTAACTATGTATGTGACACGTAAGTTGAGGACAAGCTTCATGACTCTGTCATTGTCATATTGCCACCGACTGTATCCCCAGAAGGTTTGCTGCTTTAGGATGATATGAGTTGTCTATGACTAACCAACTGCTTAAAACTGAGAGGAGCCCCACCAAATTACCAGGCCTTAGATGAATATTTATGAAGTGAATATCTTCATTTCTGACTGTTCGGAAACAAAAGAGATCTTTGCTATTGAGTCATGCCAAGGAATATGTGTTTAAATGTTCTCAAATCCTTGTAAAATATATTGAGGAAAATTTAGCAGGTAACCTTCTTAGAGGTTCTCTCTTGCTTTAGAAATACTTGTCTTTTTTTTTTTTTTCAGGACATTTTGAGTTACTATTTTGGCCAAAGTAGTGAGTGAGAAATACTTCGTTTATTTGATGCCTCTACTCAGTTAAAAACCTGCGGGAGTCTGAGAGCATGGCCTAGTGATAGAGTGCTAGCCTTGAGAACACCCAAGGACAGTGCTCAGGCCCGAAGTTCTAGCCTCAGGACTGGCAAAAGAAGGAAAAAAAAATGTGAGAGTCTATCTGGACTTTACAGAAGTGACTGAAAGCATTCAGTCTTGGTACTTTATTCAGAGCAAACTCTGCTGCACACTTAGAAGCCCGTCAGAACAGGTTTTGTAATTGAATTTGGTGGGAAACCCTCACTATTAGCACTGTACACAGCATGCTGAAATGACAGATCATATCCCCAGGGCTCAGGTGGCTGTCATTTATGCTTTAGATGACCTTGACCTTGATGAGAAGGAACCATTTATCACTGTGAGGTAATTGTTCTGTAAAAATAGAACAGTAATGTAGAACATAAATAAAGTTTATATGTAGTAGTGGATTCCAATATGCAGTAGACATGGGAAATTCTGGACACTGTTTCTGTTACCTGAAGTCATAATGTCAGTGTATTAAACAGAAGTTTAAACCTATCTTATAAGTTTTATTTAGTATTTTCTTCCTTTCAGTCTCCTTTTTTTCCCATTCTTTCTCTCTTGTTTCCTTCCTTTATAGGTAATTTTGCACTTAAATATATTTGAAGGCACTGAAATATATTCTGTCATTCTCTACCTTATCTTTCTCCTTTTTTTTCCAGCAGAATCAAGTATACTTGATTGCAAAGGTAGATAGTTTCCACTCCCTCTGAAATAGGAAGGCTCACCAGGTCCCTTGAAAGCATTGCCATGTTGGTCATGCCAAGTCACCCAAGTGCTTCTCTCTTCTCCCCCTGCAGTTTACTCTGAAGGAGAATCACTCTTCTACATTGTGAGCCCAAGAGATGTCGTAGTGGCCAAGGAAAGAGACCAAGATGATCATATCGACTGGCTTCTTGAGAAGAAGAAATATGAAGTAGTTTTGATTTTACATTCTTGAAAGTATTGAATTAGATATAACAGAGAAGATAAAAGATCTTTGCATTATATCTTTTATATAGTTGAGTTAGAGTGCCACAAGCCAAAAACATGTAGGAAACCAGTAACTTTCCAATGTCTATATCAGAAATTTAGAAACAAAAAGACTACAAACAGTTAAGTGGGAGGGTTGGTGGGAAAGGGAGGGAGTAGATAGGATCTGGCCTACTAAACATGTTGTTTGGGGATTTTTTTTTTTTTATAAAGCAAATGAAAATAGAACTAGTATTTTAGAGTGTCTATTTTGGCTCTTTAACTGAAATACAGAGCTAGCAGCTGTCACAGTGGTTTGAATTAGTGGTTTGTATAGAATGATGTCACCAGTGAATCTTACAGAAAAACTTCAATAGGTAATGCTCAAACCTGACTATTTAGGAGGAAAAACAAAATATACGTAGGAGTGGTAGCTAGGCTTTTTTTTTTCTTCTCTTACTTTGTAATTACCTGAACTGACCGGGAGAAATTATTTTTATGTATATTTTATTTAGAGTCAAGTATTTGTACCTGGTTCATGGTCTAATTATTACAACATTCCTTTTTAGATCAAGTAATTTCTTAAATAATTTTATGTATTAAATATTTATGGTATGCTACTACTTGTAAGCTTTCTAAAATAAAAACAATGGGATTTTCAAAAGCTTAATTGTAGATATACCAAAATATATGCATACAATTTACTTTTATTCAAAAAGAAAGGAAAACTCCCCTTATCAATATAAGTAATACAGATTTAAGCCTGGCCAGGTGGCTCATGCTTGTAATCCTAGCTACTCAGGAGGCTGAGATCTGCGGATCAAGATTCAAAGCCAGCCCAGGCACAAAAGGACCTGAGATTCTTATCTCCAATTAACCTCTAGAAAATGGAAATGGGGCTTGGCTCAAGGGTAGGTCGGTAGCCTTGAGCTGAAGAGCTCAGGGACAGCGTCCAGGCCAAGTACAAGCCCCATGACCCACAAAAAAAAAGAAAAATTATATTTATATATATAATATATATACATATATATGTATACGTATATGTACGTATATCTATGTATACGTATATATCAAGTAATACAGATTTAGAACAACAGAAACCTTGTTTTATTGAAATCTTAAGAGCTTTGATTTGTCTGTGAAATGCGATTCCAGTATTCTAATGTATAAATTAATTCACATGGAAATAGCAAAAGTATTCATTTTAGATGCCTACATCTGCTTTAATTCAGTATAACTTTTGAACCAGTGTTTAAACTTCCAGGGCCATGAGCAGAAGCCACAGGAAGGGAGGCTTCATTCATGTAATCCAGATAATGAAATTACCGTCAACATAGTGCTAATAGCTACAGTAACTTTCTCTCCATCTCTCCTTTCTCTCCCTCTCTCCTGCTTGTTTTACCATGTCTGTGTACACATAGGAAGCCTTGATGGCAGCTGAAATTAGCCAAAGGAACATTAAAAGACATAAGATTCTGGTAAGTATGCAGTTTCAATATTTAAACCTTTCTTTAACTAAGTTATAGCTAGACTGAAAGTACTTCGGAAAGTGCAGAATCTTATCTTTTCAGAGAAACATTTCAAATTCTCTCACCTTTGAGGTCAAAGTGTTTATCTTCATCGAATCAGTTTCTGCTTGTAAACAAGAGAATTTTACACCTGCTGGGAGGTAGTTGAAGATAATTTGGAAACTATATTTGTGAAATACACTTTCAATACAAGACTTGCCAGTTATATGTATGGAAGTTTCTTTAAATCATAGGTAAAATCACATTACCACAACACTTATCAAAAGAGGGGTTTCTTCAAACTAGATTGCTCTGATATCTCTGTGATAACAAACTCGGTTGATTTTGTTATGGAGACTAACCTAGGATATCAAATACATTTTTATTACATTTTGAGTTCTGGAAAAATGCAGTGACAGGAAGCCCATTTCATCGCAAACTGTGGCCACGACTGTGCAGATGGAAAACAGACAAGAAATCAATCCTGCTGCGTGCAGGGGCCCCCAGGGTAACATGTGGCCCTCTTCCCTTGTCTGTAGACAAAAACTAGAAACTATTTGTGTTGCATCACAAACTGTTCTGCCCTAGTAAAACTCCATGTTGAAAATACCAAGAAAAAGAGTCAGATGCAGATGGGGGCCAAGAAAGAGGCCAGCTGAGGTGGAGACCAGACCAGACCAGTGAGGAGATGCCTAGTGGTCAAGTGGAAACTGATGGTTGGGTGGAGCTCTGCAGAGGTGGCAGGAATGGGAGACCATCTCATGGGATCTCCTGGTGCAGCTCAGGAAAGAAATTTGAATTTGAAAAACGAAATTGATTCTGTAAAGCTAACAACAAAACGTCAGTCAAATGCTTGAATTTGGGCCAGAGTCTAAGTGAGACAGCAAGAGGGAGTGAATGTTGCTGTCGGGAATGTTACTGCCAGCAGTAGGCTGTTTCCTGGGAAAGGAGAGCATGCAGGGTACAGAGAGTTAAAAGCTGACCTGGTTGAGGTAAGAAGGTAGAAAGTGTAAACAATTTCAGCTCCTCGGGTACACAGGACTTGGTAATATGGATGTACCCAGTGAGTTTTCTGTTGATAGATTTTTTTTTTATTCTCAGTGTATTAAAGGGAATAAAAAAAATGTAGGTGATGATAGAGTTGAATATAGATCATCAGGTTTGCTGTGAATAGAAGAGTATAAAAGCTGGAGCTAAGTGCCATGCAAAGAAGATGCTTAGGCCTGCCTGTACTCAGAGAAAAGAGATAAAAGAGGACTGGCACTCAAGGTGCATAGAGCAGGAAGCGGAGGACACAGTGATTACACAAGGCAGTATCAGGATGGGCCTTGAAACGGGTTACAAAGGTCTGTGCAGAGAAATGGTATGGACACCCTTCCTTCACTCATGTTCCTACAGATATGCAATATGACTTCCCACATAGTCATTACAGAAAACAATGCAATAAACACTATGTCCCTCCACTCTTGAAACAAGCCCATCCTATACACTGACTCTGTGTAGCACTATGCCATTTCACACCAGGTGTGCACAGAGGAATGGGTTTCTTCCATTTCTGTCATCCAGGAAGAAGTTCCATGTACACCTTTGGTACATAGAGACATTTAAAAACCCAAGTTTTGTTTCTTATACCAAAATAATGCTAGAAACACTTCTTTGTACTAAGGATCTGGGGAGATCAGCAAAAATTATCTGCCATGTCTGCAGTGGCACTGCCACCGCAGATATTTCCAGAACCCAGAGGCATGAGTGAAACCACAGGAACACTCAGAAGTAGTCCTCCCCTGCCCTCAGCCCAGCCTCTGCATCCATGAACTTCGAGATCTGAATGGCTTTTTTTTTTTCTGAATCAATTTAGTTTAATACTTAATATTTTCTTTTAATCTGATAGCTGGTCATTGCATTTGTGTTCTTACAAGAGGTATTCAAATCTGGGATAAAGGAGATATCCAGATACAGGCCTATAAACAAAAATTTGTACTGAATGACAACATGGAAATGTTAGACCATGTTTTTAGTGTTAAAGATTTCCTTTGCAGAAAATCTTAGAGGGCAGCAGATTAGATTTCTTTTTAAGGTCATGAGATTTGAATTTTGAACCTGGGTGCTGTCCCTGAGCTCTTCTCCTCAATGATACCCTCTACCCCTTGAGCTACAACACCTCTTCTAGTTTTCTGGTGGTTAAGAGTCCCATAGACTTTCATGCCTGGGCTAGCTTTAGAAGCCTTTAAAATAGTAATACTCTGTGTGTGCGTGTGTGTGTGTGTGTGTGTGTGTGTCTTTTCTCAAACCAAATATTAAAATATATTTTTAAAAGAACAAGTACATTTAAATAAATATGCTACACAATGCAGCAAGCATAATTACATAAAACAGCAAACATGAGCAGGTTCCAGACTAGCAGGACAGGAATCCAGTGTCATACAAGGCTCAATTTTCCAGCTGAATTATGAAATCCTTTCATTTGATTTTTCCTAGGATATCGGTTTGGCATATATAAATCACCTGGTGGAGAGAGGAGACTATGACACAGCAGCACGGTAATGATATTCCCACGATTATTTATTAATATTAATGTGAATAAAAAGAAGCCACTCTTTGCAGCCTACATTTGTTATAGTATGTTAACGGTTCCAGTCACAAAACATATTCCCAAACACACACACACACACACACACACACATACACACTTTCTCCAAAGGAAAACTGATTCTCTGATGTTTTAATGAGAGGTGTGTCAAGAAGAAAGTATGTGACATTTCCTGTTGATAAAGTCACAAGGTAGCAGGTCAGTTTTGTGATTCTGCAGATAACATGACACTGGAGTCAGACCTAAGGGATGTCTTGGAAGCTGACATGGCCAGCACACTCCTGCCCCAAAACTAGTAGCCAGTGGATTGGCCTGAACTCTAGACTCGCATTCCCCACGTCTTATAGCACAGAGTAGTGTCCCGCTGGTCCTGCCTGTTCATGGCTGGTGTTTCTGGATAGGAACCCTGGTTGCAAGACGTCTTTTATCCCATCCAAGTACTAACCAAGCCCGAACCTGCTTAGCTTCCGAGATCAGACAAGATTGGGCGCATTCAGTGTGGTATGGCCGTAGATGCAGGACATCTTTTCTAATGGGCTGCTCTGGAAGAATTCATTACCCTCGTTGCCATTTGCCTGGATGGGGACATTGTGTTCTGGAATGTCTTAGACTGTTTGTATTATGCACACCTGGACAAATCATGTCAGAGTTCCAGGAGAATTACCTCCCAACCAGAGGGTGGCAGTTAGATGGAAGAGCTCAGATCCTCAAGTCCTGAGCTTCAAGGGTCTGGGGTTGGCAGGAAGTATGAATGAGATAGTGTATCCACCGAGAGCCCCTGGAACTGCAGTATGTACCCTGAAAGATGCCTCAGGGCTGCCTCTTCCTAAGGGGATTTTTTTAAAAAACACACGTTCCTTCCTGGAACAAATAAGGTTTCACTCACATCAACAGTTCCTGACGTTTGATTTTGTGGCCCATGCTCAAAACCACTCAGGAAGGAGCTGATTCTTGAGGGAGGGTGAGTTTTCTTCCAGACAAGAAGGGCCCCAGTGATTCTCTGCAGAAGTAGAAGCTACAGAGAGGAAAGTTATTGGAGAAAACTAATTGTAGTCTTCTGAAAGATACTCATCATTATACTAAGTATTTTCTGTAATTTTCATTGTTGCTGTCACCCTCTGGAACCAAAGTGAGAGACAGTGACATTTGTTGATCATGAGTGCTGAAGATAGAAGGTTGTCAAAACTCTTAAAGAGGTTAATCTAAACCACAGTGGAAAATGTCCACTTATTCTGACTCAGTTTTTAAAATATATACTTCCTTTCTCTTGGGGATGTTTTTACTGCCAGCAAATGCCAGAAAATTCTTGGGAAAAATGCAGCACTCTGGGAATATGAAGTCTATAAATTTAAAGAGATTGGACAGCTGAAGGTAAGCACAGCTTTATGTTTAACTCATAATTTTTATATGTAGTCTATTGAGATAGAAATAAAATCAGTAAGCTGGGCACTGATGACTTACACCTATAATCCTAGCTACTCAGGACGCTGAGATCTGAGCATCATGGTTCAAAGCCAGCCTGAGCACAATTCAAAGCACAACCTAGTCTGTCAACTCCAGTTAACTACCAGAAAACTGGAATTGGCACTGTCGCTCAAGGGATAGAGTGGCAGAGTGACAGAAGAGCTCAGAGACAGCACCCAGGCCCAGAGTTCAAGCTCCACGACTGACAAGAAAGAAAAAGAAAGAAAATCAGTAACAGTTTTATACTGTGGAGTATTAGCAAGAAATAAAAACTTTTAGAAATTTGTTTCAGAGTATGAAATAGTTTATATTTGATCTGTAGAAAATACCAGTATCTGCATACTTTTTACTTATATGATATGTTCAATTTCTTGGCTGTTTCCAGCTTTCATTGTATGTGGATGAAGTTTTCATGTTTATTCTAATGACTTGGGGAAATAAACATACTTCCATTTAGTAGATTGTAAAATATAAGATTTCAAATTTGTAGAAAAATTACTGTATTTTTTCCTGTGGTGCTGAGAATTAATTCCAGGCCCTCACATATGTAAGGCGGAATACATTTGTTAGCTCTGTTTTCAACATTCAAATAATATTTACCTACTAGAAGACAAGTGACAAAACTTGACTGCTTGGCTCTAATGAATAAATTGCCTTAGGATGTAACATATCTATCAATCAATAAAATACACCAGGCTGGGCTTTATGGTATACGCCTATGATCTCAGCTAATCAGGAGGCTAAGATTAGGAGGATCGTGATTTGAGGCCAGCCCAGGGAAAATATTAACAAGAGCCTATTTTAATGAAAAAGCTAAATGTAGTGGCAAGCTCCTGTGATCTCATATCCAAAGAAGACATACGTAGGAGGACGCCATGGTCAGAGGCTAACCCTGGCACAACACAAAGCCCTGTCCCCAAAATTAAACAATAAAAAGTAGGAGATAAGGCATATTGGGTAAAGTGCTTGCCTAGCAAACATGAGGTTCTGAGTTCAAATGCCAGTACAACAAAAAGCTTAAAAAGCATATATGTATATGTTTAAAATATAAAAACTTTTTTGATGTTATAGACATGTTAACTTTTTGAATATTCTCTTCTGAAATCATATTTTTTATTGTTTTGATTTTTTTGATTTTTTTTTAATTTTTCCTTGGATAGATTGCTGACTGCTAAGTCAGATTAGAGCAAATCCACATTCTGTGGAGGTTTGATCATTCTCCTGAACTTGTGATTATGACATACTGTATGCTCATTTTCCCACTGTAACAGTCCTAACCACTGTTGTTGATAAGAATGTGTCACTCCTGCCACCAACTCTCCAGTTCTCCATACTCCACATCGGTCCCAATGGGTCCTCCTTTTCCTTCGGGAACCACTGCTCCTACTCTTCTGGGAGCCATTGCAAGAGTCTCCTAAGAAATCTCTGGACAGTCCAGAGTCATTGCTCAGAATGTAAATCCAGACTCTAGCTTCTACTGACTGTTACTTCCCTCCTACCTACAGGGTAAAATTGGAATGTCTCCCTTGACCCCATACCCCTTCCTGACGTCAGTGACCTCATCTAACATCTCTGGGGCACTTGGGCTTCCCGGAGCACATGGCTGCATGCCTGTGCTCCTGTGGCTCCTGCCATGTGCCTTCACCTTCTTTGCTGCCCTGTAGAGTCCATAACCTTGGTCCATAGAATCATCCTATTTAGCCCTATGTCATTGCTCACCACATCATACTGCCACTGTCTCCTTAAGTGTCTGCAAGTCTTCTGGGGCTGGGAGCTCCTGTCCCCAGCACCAAGCATAGCGATGGGTGACATGTAGGGTATGAGAGGGTCATTGGGCAGGATTTGGACATCACATTGGAAATATTTGATGGCACAGATATATTTTTCTTAATTTCAAAAAATAAGATTGAATTGTTAGAGATGGATGCAGTGATCACTAAGGAAAGAAAAAATGGCCTCTCCTCAGATTACTGAATTGTTGGCCCTTGGTCTCCTATTACTGAAGATTTTTCATTCATTATCAGGAAAGAAGAAAAATAGACACTACCTTAGCTATTTTTTTATTCATTGATGTATACTTATGTTCATGTAGGTATCTGTGTATATGTGTATACTTTTGAAAATATATTATAATTTGTTGTTAGAAAATAAAGAGTTCTTTTGGATCTTTTCTGACTAATTTACCAAAGAAATTTCTGGTTAAAAAATGTACTTTTGCTAGGTGTGGTGGCTCACATCTGTAATCTTAGCTACTCAGGAAGCTGAGATCTAGGATCAAGGTTCAAAGCCAGCCCAGGCCCAAAAGGACCCAAGACTCTTATCTCCAATTAACCTCTAGAAAATGGGAAGTGGGGCTTGACTCAGGGTAGGGGTAGCCTTGAGGTGAAGAGTTCAAGGTCAGCCCCCAGGCCAGCCGAGTTCAAGCCCAATGACCTATGCTTGCCTAGCATGCACAAAGACCTGGGTTCAATTCCTTGGCACCACATAGAAAAAGCTGGAAGTGGTTCTGTGGCTCAAGTGGTAGAGTGTTAGCTTTGGGAAAGGCCAAGGACAGTGTTCAGGCCGAGTTCAAGCCCCAGGACTAGCAAAAACAAAAATGCACTTTTATGTTTTCTGCATAATTTGAAAGTTTTGTGGTGGCACTTTTTAAAGGAATTTTTCCTTCCCTTTCTTCCCCTAGGCCATTAGTCCTTATTTGCCCAGAGGAGATCCAGTTCTGAAACCACTCATCTATGAAATGATTTTACATGAATTTTTGGAAAGTGATTATGAGGTATGGCATATGAAAGATGTTTAAAAACATAGAGATTTGACATGTATGATTTTGTCACAGTTCTTTCATATGATTTGACTCAGGCTGTTTAAAATCTCCTGTCACCATTTATACTACAGATTCCTGTCATCTCTGAAAAACTTTAACAAAAGTAAAAGAAATAAGTATAACTCCAATCTGAGGTATATAATCTTTTGCTCCTGAATATTTTAGAGTATCTGTCTGGTTAGCACTGTTAAGAAAGTTACTGATACTTTTTATTGTTTGTCTTGTTATAAATAATTCATCCTTTAGTACCTATTAGTCTGAACTTACAGTTTGATTTTGAATTAAATTACTGCAAGAAATAAAGAAACAATATTCATTCTATTACAATTTTGGTAGTATATAGATGAGAATTTTGTGCTGATAGCATTAAAAAATCAATTTATAAAATATATAAACAACCAGAAAACAAACCAAGCTAGGAGTAGTAGCATGCAACTATAATCCCATATGCTTGGAAGGCTGAGGCAGGAAAAATATGAATTTGAGAGCAAATTAACAAGACCTTATCTTTTTTTTTTTTTTTTTTTTTGGTCAGTCATGGGGCTTGAATTCTGGACTTGGGTGCTGTCTGTGAGCTTGTGCCCGGCTCAAGACCTCATCTTTTCCCAGCCACTCCTCCCAGATCTCCCTGAACCTGCCCACTTCCCCAAAATAAAGAGTCCCAGTTTGTCTTCCTCAAAAGGATAAAAAGCAGCCAGTCGCAGTGGCGTGGCGTATAATCCTAGCTACTCAGGAGACTGAGGTCTGAGGATCACGGTTCAAAGCCAGCCCCGTTACTAAAGAACATGAGACTCATCTCCAGTTAGCCACTAGAAAACTGGAAGTGGGGCTGTGGCTCAAGGGGTAGAGCGGTAGCATTGAGCTACAAAGCAATATGATTTTCTTACAGGCAGTGATGCTTCCTGGTGTGTTTGTATGGTGTTCCCAACCACATAGCTAGCTTCCAGGCTTTGCCTATCAATGTATAACCTAGCAGAATTGTTTTAAATTATTAAGTTTTGTTTTCATAGTATTAGTGATATATGTGTGGAGTTAAGAATGCTCTGCTTTCTGTGGCATTTCTTTTAGTGCACACTTCTTCACCTTTGACTTACTGTGACAGGCATTAAGGTATTCTGTTCCTTGCCTGCTCTGTCTTTACATTTCTTTGGCTGTGTCCTCCAAATACTCGTTATGGCCATCAGTTGATGGTGGCAGTATTTCTTACCTATCACTTATATTCCTTTTATTCTAGGTGCGTGAAGTTAATTAAGCAGGACAGAAGCCTAGTGTGCAATGGTGACCATGGAAATCACACTCCCTCATTATTCATTTTCATTCATTTTGCTTTATTTCCTTCCTTCTTTTTTCTTTCTTTCTCCCTTTCTTTCTTTGAACACAGGATCTGGGTGCTGTCCCTGAGCTTTTGTGCTCAAGGATAGCATTCTACCACTTGAGTCACAGCTCTATATCAAACCTTTTGGTGGTTAGAGATAAAAGTCTCACAGATCCTCCTGCCTGGGCTAGCTTTGAAGTACAATCCTCAGATCTCAGCCTCCTCAGTCGGTAGGATTGTAGGCATGAATCACCAGCCCCTGACTTGTATTAGATGATGAGGTGATATGTGGACGGGAAGAAGAGAAAGCAGAGCCAGACTTTGTTCTTTCCTTGGGCAGTATTGTTTCTAACTTTCTGGACTATTGACAGTTGCCCATTTGGTTTAAGTCTTTACAGACTCTTTCTTCATATGCATTGCAAAATCTTAAGAGAAGATCAATTTCATCTGAAGTAAGAGTTTTGTAAATATTTTATGTTCTGATTGCATTTCCTCCCCAAGGCTGTAGAGTCAAATTACAATCCCGCTAACATGCAGAAAGGTTGTGGTTTAAATGGCAAATGCGTATCTATTACTATTTCTCTCCGTCCTTCTCAGGGGTTATCTTAGTTGAAAAATTTTAGTAGAAACAATCTTCTTTTATTTACCAAATCCTGATTTCTTACAGAAACAGCTTCAGCCACTATGTGTTCATTTTCTAATATCATTTAAATGACTTCACTAGTTACTGACTAAAGAACTAGTAGAATTAGTTAATATTAATGAGATGGTTCTGTTCAGTAACATGGATGTTTTTGCCTTTTTTGCTGACTTTTGAATAAGTCTAATTAAAAAAAAAAGAAAGACTAGTAAATTAACTCCAGAAGTTTTTACCACATGAGCACTTCAGTTGGGAGGCAGGAAGTGGCAGATGCATATAGCCTGCTTGCCAAGACTCAGCCATGGGAGGTAGTATCAAGTCAGCGAAGCTGGGGTTTCTCTCTGAGTCATAAAATTTGGGATCCAAAGACAGAGCTGGGGGTTAAGACTTAAGCCATAGTTGTAAAACCCAACAGAAACCAGAGTTAGAAGTCACAGCAGAAGGAAAGCAAAACCTGTAACTTGTTAAAGGTTTGGGGCCACTGTGGGAAGAATCTGTCCCAAGCAGGACCACCCAGCAGCCCAGACCTAAAGTGCATACAAAGTGGTGGGAGGAAGCTGACTTAGATAATATCTGGAAGATATGAGCAGTATCATCCTGGTGAGGTAGTCCACAGTGAGACTAACCTCTGTGTGGGCAGTGGCACCTGCAGAAGGAACAGGTGCATTTCCTTGTCATGCATTCATCAGGTACAACTGGATGCCTGCCTGCCTCTTAGGAGCAGTAAGTGGAGTTGACTATACAGTGATTCTCCAGGCCTCTTCACGCAAGCTCAGAGTCTAAAAATTAGTGAGCTGTTTATTGACCAAAGTTGTAATTGTACATTTAACAATCCATCACATGAGCACTTCTAAGCATTATTTATTTGGGTTGTATCCTGTTTTTGTGTTGGAAAAATACTATTTTGGTCTGTTCTCACACCATCTCAGCATAGAAGACTAGTGGAACTCAGAAGTGTGAGGAGGTTTCTCCAGAAAGCAGGCCATCAGTTTTGCAGCAAACAGTAGCCGGACATCTGCACTACACTTTAGTTCTGGCACAATCGATCTGGATTAATGTTTCATTCCACAGATTAACCACCAGCCTCTCCCCTGCCAGGTCAAGCTCCCGGCTGTTTACCTGTGCTTCTTGATTGGCTTTACATTGAGTTTTCCACAACCTTCCCCAGGTTTGATTAACTCAGGCCAGTATGTTCAACACCACAGATATGAAAAGGAGATGCAGAGAGCAAGGCATGTACATGGGGCACAGTGCTCCTGCGCCCTCTGTAAGGGCACTGCCCTCTGAGAATGTACCCATCTTTGCTGACCCAAAAGCTCTGATGGGCCCTGCTGTATATGGGGTTTTTCATTGAACCTTCTTTGCCTGAATATACCAGACTGCAAAGGGAAACCTTAGGCCTACCGGGTAAGACTTCTCAGCATACCATAATGCCCTCTTCTAGGTGCTGATAATCTCGCACCCTGGAATGAGGAGGACTTACTCTGAATTTCTTTACTTTTTCTTTTCTTTTTTTTTTTTTTGCCAGTCCTGGGCCTTGAACTCAAGACCTGAGCACTGTCCTTGGGTTTTATCAAGGCTAGAGCTCTACCACTAGAGCCACAGTACCACTTCTGGCCTTTTCTATGTCTGTGGTACTGAGGAATCCAATCCAGGCCTTTGTGCATGCTAGGCAAGCACTCTACCACTAGGCCAAACTGTGACTGAGTTTCTATATATATCCTGTCCTGACAAGGTATTACAGGTGAAAACCAAAGTGTGTGCATCCTCCCGTCAGACCTGAATGTAGTATTCTTTTCTTCTGTTGTTTCCTTTGGTTAGGGTTTTGCCACACTCATCCGAGAATGGCCTGGAGATCTGTATAACAATTCCGTCATAGTCCAGGCAGTGCGGGATCATCTGAAGAAAGACAGTCAGAACAAAACATTACTTAAAACTCTGGCAGAATTGTGAGTATAATTTCCTGCTGCTTTTCTCAGATCAATCTACAGTGAAAGGTTTCTGAAGAACGAAAGTATCTTTTGTTACCATTTTCCTACATTCACTCTTAATTTAAAAAACCTTCTATAAATCTCAGTTGACTAGAAGGTAAGGACAGTGGGTGAACTGTTTCCCCAGGAAATAGTTGGTTTCTTGGCCTTCTCCATTGGAGCACTCAGCATTTCTCTTGGAAAGGTTGCTCTAGATGCCCTGTGTTCTATAGCACTGCTAATAAGGAGCTAAGGGTACAATTTCTGTTCCCTTGACTTCCAGGAGCTGGCTTAGGAACTTAATGTGAAAAACATCAATGGAAAAACCACATTTCAACGTTTTATAATTCCCTTGCAGATCAGCCTTTGGAATACAACCCATTTGTCAGCTGAACAGTGCTGACAAATAGCAATTGATTTTTTCTATTTCCTAAAATGAATATTTTTGTCATTCTGATTTGTAGCTTCATTTTTTGGTATGTGGATATATAGAAAATCAATATAGAAACCAAGCACTGGTGGCTTATGCCTGTAATCCTAGCTACTCAGGAGGCTGAGATCTGAGGATCAGAGTTTAAAACCAGCCAAGGCATGAAAGTCCATGAGACTCTTATCTCCAGTTAACCACCAGAAAACCAGAAGTGGCACTGTGGCTCAAGTTGTAGAGCACTAGCCTTGAGCTGAAGAACTCAAGGACAGTGTCCAGGCCTAGAGTTCAAGCCCTACAACTGACAAAACAAAAACAAAAAACATGTATATGGTCAAGCCTCCAGTAAAGAAAATTTTTAACATTGAGTATTATAAATGTTCTGAAATTTTGATCCAAAAAAGGCAAAGTTCTGAGAAAAATTAAATCTCAAGGAATATTTTTCAAGATCTATTTAACTTTTCTCAAAGCAACTTTCACTTTTCTATGTATAAAACATAGGGTATGCATGATTTAATTAGAATTGTTGAGTATTAATGAAAAAAAATTCTATTGCCAGGTATACTTATGATAAAAACTACGGCAATGCTCTGGAAATATACTTAACATTAAGACATAAAGATGTTTTCCAGTTGATACACAAACATAATCTCTTCAGTTCTATCAAGGACAAAATTGTCTTATTAATGGACTTTGACTCAGAGGTAAGTTGCTTGTTATTAGTACTGACAATCTCTGTTTCCTTATTAGACATCTCTGGACCAGATGGGTCCCTCCCTATGCTCACTGACCATGGCTAGACATGCCTTCCCTTGCTGAATATTGATAAGTTACTTTTTTCCTTGCATTCAGGAATCCTTTCTTTGATTATTCTTTAAAAGCAATATCTTTTGACGTGGAACTTACCAAAGGTATGGCTGTCTCTATCTAAGTTTTAGCTAGCGATATGCTTCGACAGGAAAGTCCCTACTTAGCAAGCATTGCACCCTGAGTTTGAAGCCCCAGTGCCCTCCAAAATTTCTCAAAGTAATTTTTAGTAGAAAATTCCATATATTTCATAGAATCCAAGAAACTTTGTGTATGTTTTGGGTCATTTTGCCCTCTCGTTTCATGTCCCAGAATTTATATTTAAGTGAACCTCCATCCATGTAGATCCTCATGTTGCTGCTTTGTTTCATGGCACTCACAGATCCAGCATATGTTATTTCCATTAGTCTTGGTGATACTAGAACCTAGGAAATACAGGATGGTATTTTGTCATAGTTTAGATTTGAATAGTGGGACCCCACTCCACCCTTCATAGTTCAGTGGTTCTTACAGAGTGATACTCTCTCTCATTCTCTCTCTGTCCTTCTCATTTCCTTTATCCCTCTTCTCTCCCCCGCTTCTCCCTCATAGATAGTCTATCTTATTCAGGAACTAGAAGTTTTAAAGTTAGAAGCAGAAGCCCCAAAGCTCCTAGAGGCTTACTGCATGTTTCAGTTGCACCGCACATTCTAGGACTGTGATGTCCAGTAGTAGTCATCTGTTTAGGCAGCTCAGTGAAGGTTCAGGAGGAGAAGCTCATTTTGTGTTTATGGTGATGAGATACTATTGAGAGACACAGAAGAACTGACAAAGGTACCTGAGGAGGCTAGACTATGGCGCTGTTTTGAATGTTATGATATTTTCTATTTAGCAAGTTACAGCCAAACATCATCTTAGTATATGCAAATTGTGCAGACCTCAGAGTGAAACACATTTGGAAATACATATTTCTGTAAATGTCACAAGAGCCATCATAAAGCTAAGTGTTCCTCCAGTATAGAAACCAAGCATTTGCCATTAACTGCCATTGTACGTGCACTGTATTATGTTAGTTTGTTTTATGTAGCAGTTTTCAGTGACTATTTTCTTATATTTCAGAAAGCTGTCGACATGCTTTTGGACAATGAAGATAAAATTTCTGTATGTATCTTGACATACATTTTTATATCTATAAGTCCATTTTTTTTTGTTGCTACTTAAACTGTAACACATGCTGGGTAACTTTGAAAGACAAGTTGTTTATCTTGAATTAATCCACTGATCCAAGGTCAAGGGGATGCATCTGGCAATGGCCTTCTTGCTGTCACAAGGCCCTGCAGGATGGCCCTTGGCAAGAAATGTGGGGCAGGGGTGGGAGGAGGAGACAGAAGAGGCCCAGCAGTACTCTTGTAGAAGAGAGAAGTCTTACTGAAGATAGCTGGGAGGGACAACTATGCATCTTTTATCTTTAAAAGAGCTATAGTCTTTTTATAACTATCCCTCTTGTGGCACCTACTTCACTTAGAGATTACCATTAATCCTTTTCCCACCTCTGAAAGATTCTACCACCTTTCAAGACCGTTATACTAGGGAAGCCTCCACATGAGCTTTGATGGTAATAAATGACACTTAAGCCATTGCTTGTACTCCTGAATGAGCATGTGAAACCACTTGCACTGGATTGAAGAGAATTGTTCACTGGGTAATTTTTCTACTGTAACTGTATCTTGACAACTCTGTATTTAATTTATGTCTTCCTTTTTGTTTTCTTCAGATTAAAAAGGTGGTAGAAGAATTAGAAGACAGGCCAGAGTTGCAACATGTAGTAAGTATTACTGTCTTCTTTGCCTTGGTTTTAAAGATTTTTTTCTATTTTAAATTACTATATATTAATTGCACAGAAGTATTGGTGAGAATGCAGGGAATGGGGAGAAAATAACCTTTATATATTGCTATGGGGACATAATATGGCCTCTATTTAAGTCAGTGAAGTCTACAGTAGAACTAGCACTCTTGAGGATCTATCTGAAGGAATGTAAGTGTGCAAACGATAGGGGAACTTGCATAACCACATATACTCAGTACTGTCTTTCTCTCTTTTCATGGAACAGTAGACCAAAGTGCCTTTCAGTATTGGTGAGAGAACTCTTTATGATGTGAACTTCTCATAAAGGTCACTGCCCAGATGGGTGGTCTGATTGCAAACAATATGCTGAAATTGCTAAACCATGGCAAATACTAAGAATCCAAGGCTTAATTGCAGAACAGGCACACAAACTTTGATTTATAATTGAATAGAGTCATTTTAGTGTTCCATACTAAGAATCTAGAAGTAGGCTCATTCCCCCATAGATGGCTGTTAACTATAACCAGGTCAAGAGTTAAAATAGAAGCCACCAAGCATACACTGTGGATACAAGTCATCCAGCCGAGGAGACCCACACAGCCTTTCTGCACTCAGTGCCACAAAGTGGTCAAAGAGCAGATCCTCGTTTCTTCCTCACATACATGGCAGTGGCTAACCTTTGTCCCAGGCAGTCTTGGGGGCTCTGTTGTGGAGGCTCATCAGTCTCAATATCTTTATGACCACTTAGATTCCATATGGTGTGCCATGAGGAACTAGAGCAGAAGCAGCTATTTTCTGTGTCCTTAAAACTAGTATGAGAAGAGCTTCCAGTGGCCATGGAAATCTAATGTCAGCCACCTGGCACACTCCTGGCTTTCCCCCGTTTCCTTTCTTTCCAGGAGTAGGGTGGGATGGGGGAATAATATTTAGTCAGAAGTCAGTTTCTTTTCTTTTTTCTCACATTTATATTTAGAGCTTATCTTTGTCCTTGTAGTATTTGCATAAGCTCTTCAAGAGAGACCATCATAAGGGTCAGCGCTACCATGAAAAACAGATCAGTCTTTACGCCGAATACGATCGACCAAACTTACTTCCATTTCTTCGAGATAGTACCCACTGCCCACTGGAAAAGGTAAGACACAGACATTCCCATGTGTAAACTTTACAAGTATTTGTCATCATGGATGTGTCATTTGTCATCCTTGGCTTTCTCTCCCTTTTCCATCCCTGTTCAAGAGGGAGACTGCTGCTCATGCTCTGAGCTGGTTCTCTGCCAGGCTTACCTGAGCCATTCTGATGAGAATGGATTTGATGTTGATGAAGAGCCCAGGAATAATGTTTTCATCTCCAGGATACAGACCTTGGTAACCCTAAACTGAAGTGACAGCAGAGTTGGATCTGTCATCCAGGGTTTGGGAGGTGTCTCCAGCAGAGCTTGGAGCAAGACAGACTGTCCACAGCAAGCAGCAGTTAAGCCAGCCAGGCACTGATTTGCTAAGCTAGAGCCAATGACCTCAGTTCCGTACAGTGTCTGCTCTAACATTCCAACAGTTGCATTATGATTGTCTACTTACTAGTCCCTTTCCCACTCACCTGTACATTCTTCAGAGGAAAGCAGTTTGTCTTACCTTTTCTGGTTAGAGAATGAGTCAAAAATCCACATTTCTACAATTCTGTATAAGGTCACTGATTTCTTCATTAGAAAATGTTTTCTGTCATTGTCCTCCATGGGAAGTCTGTACATATCAAAAACATGTTACTCCCTGCTTCTGCAAATACCCAGAGATGTTCAGGACTTGCTGACTCTTAAAAGAATTCCATTTTTTTTAATTTATGTTTTATTTTTTATTTTTTTGCCAGTCCTGGGCTTGAGCTCAGGGCCTGAGCCTTGTTCTTAGACTTTCTCAAGGCTAGAGCTCTACTACTGGAGTCTCAGCACCACTTCTGGCTTTTTTCTATGTATGTGGTACTGAGGAATTGAACCTGGGTCTTCGTGCATGCTAGGCAAGCACTCTACCACTAGGCCAAACTCCCAGCCCCTCCATTTTTTTTCTTAAAAGAATTCTCTCTATATGTATTTAATCATCTTAGAAACTATTTCCATTTGGGTTTAGTTGTAACAATAGGAAACTACCCTTGTAAGCAATTCATAAATGACAAAGTAGATTGGCTAGCAGATAGCATCCCACACATCCCAGCAAAAGTCTAGAGTAGAAGTCTATCTAAAGATAGATGACAGCAAATGTAATAACCTGTACATTAGAAAATTCTCTGTCTTTCTCTTCATTGGATATTTGCCTTTGCTGGAGTTGGGCAGTGGTTAAAAGGAGGAGTGATTTAAATAGGCAACTGGTTGAAATCTTCAATAACCAGATTGAGGCCAGGAGTGTGGTCTAGTAGTAGAGTGCTTGCCTAGCATACACAAAGCCCTGAGTTCAATTCCTCACTGCTATGTATACAGATAAGGCTAGAAGTAGTGCTGTGGCTCAAGTGGTAGAGCTCTAGCCTTGAGCAAGCCCTAGGACTGACCAAAAAAAGAAAATAAAAAGGAACCAGATTGACCTGACTTTGAACTGATGAAACTCCAGAGTCTTGAGAATTAAAATCACCACAATTCTTAAATTTAAAACCAATCCCAAGTTTTGTGTTATTTTTAAGTGAGTGTAATTTTGTTGTTTTATTTTTTCCATTTTTTTAAATTTTTGAACATTTTTTTATTATTAAGCCAGGCACAGTGGCTCGTGCCTATAATCCTAACTACTCAGGAAGCTGACATCTGAGGATCGCAGTTCAAAGCCAGCCTGGGGACTACAGACCCTGAGACTCTTATCTCCAATTAATCACTAGAAAAGGGAAGGGGGTCTATGGCTCTAGGGGTAGGGTGATAGCCTTGAGCTGAAGAACTCAAGGACAGTGCCCAGGTCCAGAGTTTAAGCCCCATGACCCACAAAAAAAAAATGTTACTAATATTAAGTAATTGTACAAAGAAATTACAATCCTATAAGTAAGGTTATGAGTACATCGCTTCTTACTCAATGTCACCCCTCCCATCTTTATCCTACATGGTGCTCACTGAATACAACAACTGCATTTAACCAAGTATGTCTTTATTTATTAAGTAGTATACAAAGGGTTTCAGCCTATAGGTGCAGAAAGTCTTTTTCCCTGTCACTCCTTTGCGTTACCTTCCCCCATCTCTCCCAGCCCCATATATCCCCTCAAGTTACTTGTCTTGTTCATTTGAGAATGATCCAGAATTTGTGGGAATTTCTAACAACTACAGCAGTCTTTAAAAGACAATAAAAATCCTTCAAATTACATGTACTCTTTCATGTACATGGTTTCATTTAATTTCTACAAAAGCACAGACAGGCAAATGTTGGGTTGCTGACTGAAGCAGCCTTTGGCCTAAAACTGAGAAGTCAAGGGCCCAAGACATGGATCTTTGATCTTATAAAGTGAGATCTTATCTTTCCAGTAAAAAGAATTCTCTTTTTTTTTCCGAGCTTGAAATTTAAGTAGAAAGTAGGAGCTAAAGCATTCCTTAGTACTGCAAACACTGTAGGAAATGCATTACTGTCCTTTTTCCTGCAGTGTAGACATGGCCCTCGGGGACAAGTCCTACATTTGTAAATCTGATTTGATTGTGCCTCTGAATCATCAACAGCAGAGTACTGCTTCCTAGCCTTGGCAGATTTATTCCTGAAAGTCTGACCTCTCTGGATCTAGTCACATTCTCAGGGTGGCAGCTCTTATGAATTTGGAGAAACATTCTGGAAAATACTATTCAAAGATTTTTTTTCTCTCTTTTTTTTAAGTTTAAACAAGAATTTATCTTAGATGAACAAGATTAAAGTAGGAAGGAAAGGAGAAAGAAACACTTCCTCCTCCACTTGCAGAGGAAGTTAAAAATTCCTGTTCACAGATTTTCACTGAAGAATTTTAAAAGATTTTTGACTAAGAGTCAAAGCTAGTTTGAAGTAACTTGAAATTACACTTGATAAGGTTATTACTCAGACTTCCAAGTCTCGTTCCTACCTTTATTAATTAGAGAAAAGAGAATTAAAATATTTCTTTTATATAACTTTTTACTCAGTTTGTCATGATTCTACTCTTTTGCTTTTTTTTTCCTTTGCATATAGGTTTGCTGTAGGAACTTGAGGTTCCCTTCTATTGCCACTAGAGGGAGCACCAGATCCCGGGAACACTCCAGCATGCTCACAGGTCTCACTGATTCATAGCAGAAAAACTGGACTCTAGAAATTCCTTCTTTACTATAATATTTCTAGAAATTTCTACAGTCTAAATTACTTATAATCATTTCAGATACAATTAGCAGCTATTCATAAACATTTAATAATCTAGGAAATTCTAATTTATTTCTTTTGTTTGTTTGTTTTTGCTGGTCCTGTGGTTTAAACTTAAAGCCTGGGTGCTGTCCCTGATCCTCTTGTGATATAAGGCTAGTACTTTACCACTTGAGCTACAGCGCCACTCCCAGCTTTTTTGAGTAGTTTATTGGAGATAAAGTCTCATGGGAACTTTTCTGCCTAGGCTGGCTTTGACCCACAATCCTCAGATCTCAGCCTCCTGAGCTAGGAATACAGTCATGAGCCATCAGCACCTGGCTGGAAATTCTAATTTCTGAGGTTACCCTTAAATGTGACATATTTCCCTTTAGGTGTGTTACAGCAGTAACTCACCACACCCATGTTCTGTAGGTATACAGGGAGGTGAATGTGTACGAACCTGCTGCTCCTACTGTGGCTGAGTGCTTCCCTGTGCCTAGAACTTGAAGTGTTATTTCACTTCCATCTGGTTGAATTTGTCTAGACACGTAGAGCATGTAGCCACTGTGTCAGACACCTCAGACAAGGCTGCAGACTGCAAACACTCCTGAGTGTCAAGCATGTCTTCAAGCAGTCACATGTCCTTGCCAAGGAAAAGGAAGTATTCTTCTGGGTACTTTTGAGTTGCCCTTTAAACTCTTAGCAGAGGCAGATCGTCCATCCACAGAAGGTTGGGATACAGGGAGGGTAATGGAGACATGATCACATGCAACCCCATGACTGGCAGACTGTGAGATGTCTCATGGGGAAGACATTGACTCGAGTGGACCTTTGCACCAAGCTCCCAAAAGAGACAACCCCTGAATATAGTGCAGGTCCTTGAGGCAATCTGTCTTCTAGCTTCCCAGATCCCCTTCTCCTCTCATTTCTCTCAGGTCATCATGTAGGGGTACTCTTGTCATCACCTTTGCCCCCCCTGTCAACCTCACCCTCCAGCACCCAGCACAGGGTAGAGTGATGCATTCCCATGCAGTTAGCATTACTGGCCTGTCTTCACCACAGGATATGCTGTATCATGCAGCCCTGCCTCTCTGTACTCAATCTCCTCTTTTATCCTCCTTCATCATCGCATGTGTGTGTTCCTCTCATGCGCTCTGAGCTGGACATAGAAGTATGCCCCCTCCCTCCCTTCTTCTTTTTCTCCCCCACCCTCTCTCTTCCTCCAACAAGTGCATCTGGTGTCGCTCAGTACTGGGAAAATACAGCAGTGAGTAACATCCCTTTACTAGAATGTCAGAGAAGGCAGTTTAAACAAATGACTATAGTCTGAGTGAAAAGAAACAAGGTAGTGGTGCATGCCTTTAATTCCAGATGTGTGGGAAACAGAGAATGGGAGGTTCATAGCTTGAGGTCAGACTTATTACTGAACAAGCCAGGTGAGGGTGATCCCTCTTGTAAGTCCAGCTACTTTAGAGACACAGGTAGGAGGATTGTAGTCCAAGGTCAGACCCTATCCAAACTATCACTACAAATACGAGAAGAAAAGGAGGGGCTAGGGGAGGAGTCAAATGATGAAACAACAGGCTAGCAAGCATGCCCTGAGCAAAGTCAAAAAAAAAAAAAAAGAAAGAAAGAAAAAAGACGCCTAACCTAGCATAAAGAGAGCTTCATGGAAAGAGCTTACTTCACTCATGGTTCAGAGCCTTCACTCACAGGGTTCTGAACACCCCACATCTGCTCCAGGGAAACTGTGGGTGCAGTGACTTTCCAGGGAAGTCCAGGGTGGTTGCTAGCAAGATGCAAAATTGCCTTTTGATTGCCCACTTTGTCATGTTGGTAAAGAAAAGCCATGGAAACATTCTTCCTAGTTGGTAAGTTTTGGTGTGCTCTTGTTTGATGGCCCCTGCTGATGTTTTTAACCTGCTTTCATTGAAGGCACTGGAGATCTGTCAACAGAGAAACTTTGTAGAAGAGACAGTTTATCTTCTGAGTAAGTACTTTCGTTACTTTTCATCCCCATAAACAAATGGAATGGCATTGTGATATAAAACTGTTTAAGTATGGGTGTTGGTTCCAAAGCAAAAAATAAAAAATCACTCACACCAGATTGTATAAAAATTTAAGATGTAAAGAAAGAAATTTTGTAGCACAATACAAAAGGAAGAGTTACTGAAAGAATACTGTTGAAAAAACATACAAGTAATGTGGACTAAACAAAAGAAACAGCCAGACACTATGTCACATCTCAATTCAAAGCCAGCTCAGGAAAAGTCCAATTAACCAGAAAAGGCCAGTAGAGCACCAACATTGAATGAAAAAATGAAAAAGCCAAGTGAGAGTGTAAGGCTCTGAGATCAAGCTCTAGTACCAGCACAATGACCACAAAAAGAAATGAGACACACAAAACTCTCACACCTTACCACATAGATTAAAATTATAGGTGGAGTAATCATTTCTTTAAAATTATAATCAGCCACAGGAAGACTGTACTTCAGTACATCTTCAACTAGCTTCCAGGATCACAGACATGAGACTCCTTAGGGAGAATGGGGTTGCGGGGACAGGGAGAGAGAAAGTGAGAAAGATGCATAATCAAACAGTCCCAAGGCCCAGACCAGTCAGAGGAGCCCAGAGCTTGGGTCCAGTGATCTCATAATTAGGCATATGGGGATTTGTTATAGTAGGGGTTGACAGCTAGCATGTTGTCTCATACTTACCATATCCCAAGATGGCTACAAAATGACTGCAGGAGAGAATAACCCAGGATAAAGGTTCTAGGGACAAAATGGAGAAGTCTAGATGCCTAGTCATTCTCTGGTTCTAATTAACTCATGGGCCCAAGTCAAGTCTGTGTTGCTTTGCAAAATAAAAAGTAGTTTTTAAGTTGTTCTTACATTACAGATAGATAATAATGCTGGCTAACAGTAGGAACGTTCATAACCCCTAGACCTTGTTTAAGACAAGGGACAAGGATGAGGTGAAGCCCACATCCAGCCCTCTCCTACATAAGGCCTTCAGTATAAACTGTACTGACAGCTGACGGGAATGATTAAAACCATTGAAATGCCAGTAGATCCATAAGAATAGTGTATACAAGCTAATAGAAGCATAGTTAATAAATACTTTTATCTCATCAAGGTTGTTGAACTTGGAGGAGGAAGGAATTAGGGGGCTTCTTATAGGTCAGTCTACAGTTAGATTAGAAGAGTGATAGGCAGGGCAGGGAGTTTGGCCTAGTGGTAGTGTGCTTGCCTAGCTTGCACGAAGACCCAGGTTCGATTCCTCTGTACTACATACATAGAAAAAAGCCGGAAATGGTGCTGAGGCTCAAGTGGTAGAGCTCTAGCCTTGAGAAAGTCCAAGGACAGTGCTCAGGCCCTGAGCTCAAGCCCAGGACTGGCCACAAAAAAAAAAAAAAAAAAAAAGAAGAGTGACAGGCAAAGACACCTTCAAGGGGCAGAATGATTCCCAGGGCCCTTAAGACTGAATTATATCTGAATAGGAAGGGATTAAAGTCTAAAAGAAATAGAAATCTTAAAAAAAAAAAAAAAAAAAAACACAGGTGCAGTGGCCTGTAATCCTAGCTACTCATGAGGCTAAGATCTGAGGAACCAGGTTCAAAGCCAGCCCAGACACTAAAGACTGTGAGACTCTTATCTCCAATTACCACTAGAAAACTGGAAGTTGTGCTTGTGACTTAAGGTATAGGGCAGTAGTCTTCAGCTGAAGAGCTCAGGGATGGTGCTCAGGCTCATAGTTCAAGCCCTAGGACCAACAAAAAAAGAAAGAAAAAGGAAGGAGAGAGAGAGAGAGAGAGAGAGAGAGAGAGAGAGAGAGAGAGAGAGAGAGAGAGAGAGAGAGAGGGAGAGAAAGAAAGAAAGAAAGAGAGAGAACGCGCATGCGCGCACGCTTTCAGACAACAATCCAGTAGGCCTAGGCTCAGATTCAACTTGTATTATTCAGTCACTGCGTGATCTAGTTACTACCATTTCTGTTTGCCCTCGGTAACTTAGGAACATTGATAGATGGTCTCACTTCAGGCTAGAACGCCACTTAAGTGGTACTTTGGCAAGAGACACCAAATGACATCTCTGCACCCACTAAACAGGGGAAGTTCTCATGCTGTGTTACAGGGGGAAGGAGGGAGTAAATGTGAGTGTCACGGTTGTAAACAAAGATAGGCTCTTTCTTTTTATAAACATGGTGTCTTTCTCACTTCCTCCCCCTCCCAGGCCGGATGGGTAACAGCCGAAGTGCCCTGAAGATGATTATGGAGGAATTGCACGATGTTGATAAAGCTATTGAATTTGCCAAGGAGCAAGATGATGCAGAACTGTGGGAAGATCTGATTTTATATTCCATCGATAAACCACGTAAGCAGAGAGAGAAGTCAGCTTTGAATCAGCTTTTCTTTCAACACAGCCACTTGTGGCTGGAGTGAGAATTATCTAGGGATGTGCTAGATTGAAAATGTGGCAATATGTGTGCAGTAAAAGACCAGTTCCCTCATAGAGAGAGGACTGGAACTTCTCCCCTTCATGTTGCCTGAGAGAGATAAAGAACAAGTGGCCAAACAGTGTATTTGTTCGGACCCCAGGAAGCATATGTTTTACCTTCTGTAACCACACTAGATAAGGGGTGTCTGGGTAGGTTGGAGTGGGGTTAGTTTCATTTGTATACTGAGGCCTTTATTGTAAAAATATAAAGTCCTTGTCATTCTCCTTTCTTGAAAACATATAACTGTTCCATGATGACCATGGCTAGATATTCTCATTGTAGTGTTTAAGTTCTTTTCTGGCAAAGTTTTACTGTCACAGTCCCAGAAGTATTTGTTGCCTTCAGGTTGACATTTCCATTAGGTCTCCTTTTTGGAGAAACAAACTAAAGGAATAATCTTAAAGCCACCCAAGTTCTCTTTGGCAGACCCAGAAATAATTCAGAGACTAGCAGCCATGGTTTAAAGTCTTCTGTAAGTTAAGAGGGCTTGATCTGACATTGACGCTGACTTTTTCCTCTTCAGTAACAAAGAATGTAAATTACAATGATAAAGTCATGTGAGAATAGCCAGTGCAAATATTAAAATACATTGGGAACTTGATCTGGCCTGAGTCTGGATTACCTACTTCTGGCTTTGTGGCTCTGGCTAAATTAAACACCCTGTTTCCTGGTCTGTAAAATATAAATACCTCACATTCCAGCCTTGCACAGTGTTGAGAAGTATTCGATAGCTGAACCACTGGAAGCTCTTGGCTATATTAAACCCATTCCACAGTATAAATGATATTTTGAAGGTAGGAGTAATATAGTGCTTTCTTTAAATTGTCTCCCCTCTCTTACCTGGAAATTGAGTCAAGGGCCTGCACCTCTCTAGCCAAGCACTCTTCCACTTGATCATCACTCCAGTCCTGGGAAAATTGTTCTGCAGAATTGAGATGCAACTGAAAAAACGATTGGTTCTTCAGAGCTCAGAAATCCAATGGTTTTTAACACTTAGCTGAAAGAAATAATGTTTTTACATCCTTTTGGTCTAAAATTGCATTACATGCAAATATAATACATTCTAACATCACCTTCACATTCACTGTTTTCTGTGATATTTGACAGCGTTTATCACTGGATTATTAAACAACATTGGCACACATGTTGACCCCATTCTCCTGATTCACCGCATTAAGGAAGGAATGGAGATTCCCAGTCTGAGAGATTCCTTGGTTAAAATTCTGCAAGACTACAATTTGCAAGTAAGTGTCCTTCCTTAGTCAAATGAGAATGCTGAGCAAGAGTACTTGCTGTATATAAACACTTCTCAGATGGATGTTAGGTGTCTGTCAGACATTTTTAATGTGGTAGCTCTATTTCCTTTGGAAAAGCATTGCAAGAGAGCATGGAAACGTTCCTGCTTATTGCAACACACCGTTTCCCGCATTTTCTGTGCATGTTGAGAAGGCATGTTAACGTTTGAGGAATGTATGTAGCAAGTGTGGTACGGAGGAGGTGAGAGGAATTGGCTAGTTGTTAGGTCTGGCCACTCACCTGTTTATAGGGAAAATCAATCCTGTGTCCACCTGGAGGTAATATACACTGTGTCTCAACAAGTTTAGTAATTTTTGTTGAAGTCATTCAGTCATGCCTGAATCATGTTCAGTTTTGAGGCTTTCTGTTCAGCCTTTGATTGCTAAAGTAATAGAACCTTTGTTATCTGATTTAATGTAGAATTTGTGATATGAAAAAGGAAGTCATTATTGTCATAAATAATAAGCTAATTATCAGGCATCTTAATTTTTTTTAAAAGACCTGAGCAATTGCTGTTTTTCATAATGTTGATATCTTGTCCTTGAAACTATTTGACACACATTATCTTAAGTATTCAGACTAGCTTCCTTGAAAATGATTTTTGCTTATAATAGAAGCAGTTGCTTTCTGGAAACAGTTCAGTTTTACAGGTAAAATGAAAAGGTAGCTTCTTAGGAGGAGAATTCCAAAGCATGGTTTTTGGGCCCTCTGTCAGTATGAAGAGTGCAAAGAGAAGCCAGCCTGCCTCAGGGCCTCAGCCTGAGAGGCTGCATGATAAGCAGGTGCAGAAGGAAGATTCATGGCATGTGACGGAGGCCAGAGCTCAAAGTTGAGAGGTTGTTGCCAGGGAGTGTAAGACTCACTTTAAACATGTTCGGGAATGGGGTACATGTTGGAATTGGTCAGGAAACTGGAGGCCACAGCCAAATTGACCTTCAGCATAGTCAGGCTCCAGCATCCTCGGGGAAATGGAATGTTAGCAATGTCCAATCCACATAGACCTGTGGGGAGCTGGGTGACCACACTTGGAATGAGACGCTTTCCCTGCCTGCCAGGTGAATGGTTTTGGAGTCTTCGCTGAGGAGGGTTTGTGGGAAATGGGCTTTGTGAGAAGCACTTAAGCCAAAGATAGGGAGGATCTGTTCTGTGAAGAGCAGGTGGACAGGTGTTTTTTGTTGTTGTTGTTTCCCCCCCACACCCTGTGGGACTTGGAGATCTACAGATGACCCAGGAGAAAACATTACTGAGCTCCTAAGGCCTTCTAGCCTTAGGAGCCTGAGGGCAGAGTCACAGGTGAGGTAGAAGCCCCTGCTCTGAGAGCCTCCACTCACTGGGGCTTGAATCGACTTCAGTGTGAGTGTTACAAAGCTCAGAGCATGAGTGACCTGAGCAGTGACCAGCACTTTGGTCCTTACCTCCTGGGGCAGGCAGGGTGTGCTCAGAGAGCCACATTGAGAAGTCATTCCATCCTCTCCAACAAGTCAGCACACAGCTTCCACAGTGTCTGCACACACACCAGCAGAGCCAGGCCCTAAAATTAGTAGATGCAAAATGAATGCATAAGCATAAAAATGAGCCACTACAAATACTGTTTAATAAGTATTTTATCCTCTTAACTATATTTAAAAATATACCAAGAACTTCTCCTTGCACTGTGGAAGCTGTTGCTTGATGATTAAAGAGGCCCAGAATTACTTAGCCATCAGGCCAGTGATCCACTGCTGCCTATAAACTCTCAACCAAGGTGTAGTTTTGCAAGGGACAGGAGGGGCTCAGAGGACAGGTGGCAGAGATTGAGGACTCCTCACTGGAATCTATTGTGAAGCCTCCTCAGAAAATTCCCTGGACTGCTTCCCTCTTGTAAATAAAAGAAAGGGTTTGGGATTTTTTTTTTTTTCCTGTGAGAAAGGCTGCTCTTTCACACTGGTGGCTGTTTATTCTCTTTCTCAAAACTCCTTTTAGAGACCATAAGAAAAATTAACTTAGAGCCAGGCGCAGTGGCCCACATCTGTAATCCTACTGATATCTGAGAATCTAGGTTCAAAGCTGAGGTTCAAAGCCAGCCTGGGTACTACAAAGCCATGAGACTCTTATCTCCAATTAATCACTAGAAAATGGGAAGTGGGGCTGTGGCTCTAGGGGTAACCTTGAGCTGAAGAGCTCAGGGACAGTTCCCAGGCCCAGGGGTAGGGCAGTAGCCTTGAGCTAAAGAGCTCAAGGACAGCTCCTAGACTCAGAGTTCAAGCTCTATGATCCCCCCCGCCACTCCAAAATTAACTTAGGATTCACTGTAAAGACTTACACAGTTCCCAGGGGCTCCATGTACATGTTTCTATTTGATTTTGTTTTGTCCTTGTTTATGTTTCATGAAATCACACAAAGTCAACATATTCATTTATGGGTAAATAGCATTTAGATCAGTGTCACCTCTTTATCACTTGCCCACCTCCTCCTCTCCTTTCCCCAGCCTTTCACGTTGTGCTTGCTTGTTCCATTTTCAGATGTGTATATGGATTCTTAGGACTGTATTTCCCTCCACTCCTCTTACCACCCACCCAATGCTTTCCCCACCCCAATCCAGACATGTTTCAACTTCTTAATGTTATTGTCACATTGCTTGTTCATTGTTGTAACAAAGAGTACCATGTTTTAGTCAGGTTCATTGTGAATGTGTGTGTGTGAATGTGTGTACTTAGCTCGAAGGAAGCTTGGGCTACACAGTTAAGACTGTATCATTGAAAAGTAGGGAAAGAAGGAAGCACTTTTCCATATGCAATTTCTCAAATACAAGAATTCTCAAATCATGTAATCTCTTGATTGTCAGGACTAGAGAAGGCTGGTGTAGAACTATATTATAGACATCATGTATATTTCCTGAATGTTTGCCTTGATGTACTTAGGATGTGGTACTGCTCTGGCTAGATTCTCCCAAAGCCAGTGTTCTCAGGGATTTAAAGAAATAAAACTGCTGTACATGACTGCCCTAGACAACTAAGATTGGTTACTCCCTCCCTTCCCCTTCCCAGGGTGTGACTTCACACCTGCACAAGCAAATGGCTCTTATAGGTATACTGTGGAGAGTGATGTCACTAAAGAAAGTGAAAGTGAAGCCCAGATGCACAGCCACTCACAGGCACATGCATGTCTGTTCAGCTTCCCAGCCACACAGTGTGTCGTGCCATGTGGACCTGGCACACATGTGTGTGGCAAGGAGATGAGTATAAGAGATTCATGGATAGGGCCGGGAGTTTGGCCTAGTGGTTAAAGTGCTTGCCTAGCATGCATGAAGACCCGGGTTGGATTCCTCGGTACCACATACATAGAGAAAAGTTGGAAGTGGTGCTGAGGCTCAAGTGGTAGAGCTCTAGCCTTGAGAAAGTCCAAGGACAGTGCCCAGGCCCTGAGCTCAAGCCCAGGACTGGCAAAAAAAAAAAAAAAAAAGATTCATGGATAATGTAGGAGGTGTAGGGGTGACAGCTTTTCTATTCTGGACAAAAATCTTTGGCCAAATTTCAGAATTCGTACTCGGTTTTACAAGTAGCACAAGAGACATAGTGCAGTAATAAAAGCTAAGTAAATCGCAGCAAGAAATGACTGAGTCAGGCCTGCAGAGGTGTGTCTGGTAACCGTAAAGAAGGAAGAGGATACTGAGCCAGGGGAACCAGAGAGGCTTAGGGAGTATTTCAAACATACAACTTCTCCAGTTCCTCTACAAGACTCCAAGACTCCCTTCTCCCCTATTTAAAATGGCTTCTTTTTTTTTTTAAATATGTGCATTAGATTCTGCTTCGTGAAGGCTGCAAGAAGATTCTTGTAGCTGACTCTTTGTCATTGTTGAAGAAAATGCACCGAACTCAAATGAAAGGCGTCCTGGTTGATGGTAGGTAAGGTTAAAGGACTCAATATGGCACAGTATGCCTGGCTTTCAGAAGACACTGAGCCGATATGGACCCTGCTTAATCCCAGGCCTGTGTATTTTCTTGCAGAGGAGAATATCTGTGAATCATGCTTATCCCCGATCCTTCCCACAGGTAAGGAAGCTCCCTTCTCAGATGTCAGTGATGGCTGCCCTTCAGATTTTGAAATTAACTAGTTCCCATATATGGAATGGTATTGCTTCCATAATAACTCAGCTTCAAGAAGGCTCTGCTCATAGTCCAGTGCACCCCAGTGGGCCAGGCCAGACAGTAGTGTACAGTGAACAGTGTGCACAGTGCAGAGCCTGGGTGAGCCACAGTGCAGGTCCACTTAGGGTCTTCTGTGAGTCCAGGCAGCACCTGAGAATACACCTTACTTACAGGTTTCTGGCCATGCTGGTGTGCTGGCTTAAAGGCTGTTATTTAAGAAAGGTAGTTTTAGGGCCAGGAGTTTGGCCTAGTGGTAGAGAGTTTGCCTAGCATGCACAAAGACCCAGGTTCGATTCCTCGGTACCATATACATAGAAAAAAGCCGGAAGTGGTGCTGAGGCTCAAGTAGTAGAGCTCTAGCCTTGAGAAAGTCCAAGGACAGTGCTCAGGACCAGAGCTCAAGCCCAGGACTGGCCAAAAAAAAAAAAAAAAGGTAGTTTCACAGCAAAACAAGCTCAGAGGAACAGTTCACTATCCACAGCTTATGCCCTGGGTGGAAGAGCCATAAAACCATGCATGTGTCTGGGAAACATCTCATGGGAGCTTTTCCTTAATTGCCTTGAAGCTGTGTGGGGACAGGGCACAGATGGCACACAGCTTAGGACTGTGCGTGACCCTCCTGTTGGTGGATTTATTTATTTATTTTTACCAGTCCTGGGCCTTGATCTCAGGGCCTGAGCATTGTTCTTTGGACTTTCTCAAGGCTAGAGCTCTACCACTTGAGCCACAAACCACTTCTGGCTTTTTTCTATGCATGTGGTACCGAGGAACTGGGTCTTCATGCATGCTAGGCAAGCACTCTACCACTAGGGCCAAATACCCAGCTGGATTTATTACTCTTAGTTTTGACCAAGAGTGGTCAAAAAAAATTTACACATTTTTTTTTAAGTTCACAAATGTTAATTTCCACACGTACTTTAGTATATAGAAATAACTGTGATCCACTTCACCTAACTTCTTATAGATAGGATTTTCCTCATAGTCATAAAAGAAAAAAAAAAAGTAAAGAACAGAGCACTTCACTGCTGTGCTGCACTCAGTGGTGTCTCATCATTGTGATTTGTTGGGTCCCCTCCATCTTTGATTTTGTGAAAATATGCTTTCCACAAAGCAGACAGTAATCCGAGGTAAGTAAGTGATGTCAGTCCTTCCAAACCAGAAAGAACCTGGAACGTGATGTGCTAATTGAAGTGATAAGTCATTGAGATTTGTTGGAAGACACTAAGCATGTCCATTGCCGAAGCTGGACAGGTGAGGGAAAAGAATAGCCCACAAGTCAGTGGTAGAGCACTTCCTCTGCATCCTGCGTCTCTGTGGTTGTCCTCATCAAGGGCCTCCTTACAGCTTTCTACCCACCAATATCAAGAAGCTACTGAACTCAATGGCTAACTAGACAACAACACTTTTTTTTTTAATGTATAGAGGGGTTACAGCTATATTCGCCACATAGAAGGTACATTATTTCTCACACATTGATACCCCTTCTCATAGACAACAACTCTTTAAAAGATAGAAGCTGGCCAAGAGTTTGGCCTAGTGGTAAGAGTGCTTGCCTATCATGCATGAAGACCTGGGTTCGATTCCTCAGTACCATCTACATAGAAAAATCCGGAAATGGTGTTATGGCTTAAGTAGTAGAGCTCTAGCCTTGAGAAAGTCTAAGGACAGTGCTCAGACCCTGAGTTCAAGCCCCAGGACTGACAAAAAAAGTTAAAAGATAAAAGCTGTTGTTTGCTTATTTGTATCATGCATAATTTTTTAAAAGCCTCTTAAGAACCATTAGAATGTGAGAACAGGAACTTACATAATTAGAAACTGAAGAATAATTGTTGCATTAAAATGCTGTCTTTCTAAATGCAAACTTGGCATGGAGATGTGCTAACTATTCAGCTGAGCTATAGGCCATCAGTTCACACCTGCAGTTCTCACAACTCAGAAGGCCGGATCAGAAGAGTCACAGTTCTAAGCCAGCCTGGGCAGAAGAGTCCATGAAACTCCATCTCCAGAGCAACCAGCCAAATGCTAGTGGTATGGCTTTAATGATAGACACTGGCAGCATAGCAAACAAGCCTACCAATCTCAAGTCTCTGAGTTCAAACCTCCGTGCCACCAAAAGTAAAGCAAAGAAGACTCCACTGACCTACATTGACTTAGCATTACAAGATTCTTTACTAATGGCACAAAAAGTAATTCTGCTTAGTTTTTCTAGAGGAAGCAGACTTGAATTTTCACTGCTTTAGGGAAAGATGTGGGCTCTTATAGGTCATGTTCTAAGACATCGACCCTGTGTATCCCTCAGCCCTGTGTGTTTGATTACCCAGGCCAGGGCACAAAGCAGGGGCAGGGCAGGGCGAGTGCTGTTCAAGCAGGGGTGCAGTAAAACACAGACTCACAGCCTGGGCTTCGGACCCTGCCCTGGCAGTCCCAGGTGACCTGGGAGACATTTTTATGAACCACAGGCTAGACTTCAGCGTAGGGTATGTTGGGTCGAGTTGGGATGCACAGAGGTGCATGCACATACTGATTATGAGTGGGTTCTGTTTGTTGTTTTTAATGATTACTGCTGCATTTGCTCTGAAATTGTCTCCTCTCCTCATTTTGGCGAGTGACACAGAGGCCAAGCAGGTGGCCTCTGACTCCAGATCATGCAGCACAACTGCAGTGCCTGCTCTGCATCAGGTCACCTCCCCCAAAGGCTAGACCTATGAGCCAGGGCTTCCCTTAGTCAGGTTTGCATGACCCGTGTATTTGCTGATTGCACTGACCTGCCCTTTCTTCTGCCCACTCCCACCCCTCCCAGATGCAGCCCGGCCTTTCAGTGTGGTGGTCTTCCACTGCCGGCACATGTTCCACAGAGAGTGTCTGCCCGTGCCCACCATGGTGAGTGGCCGCTGGCACCTGCCAGCCAGAGACAGGCAGGGAAGGAAGACAGGGCAGTGTTTGCCAGTGGATGTCTGAATGTGGTGCCATTTTCCATAAGGTTCTCAGCATCTCTGGATTAGGGTGTCACTGAGAGGTCCTGGAACTGCCTGCTTCAAATACCACAGGATGGCTGTGCTGTCACATTCCGTGACAGACGTTAATTCATTGGTGTTTAGGTGCTAGTGTGTGTCACACACTGTAGGAAGCATAAAAGCGTACCCAATTAAGTGAATTCACCAGGAGACATTGGTGGCTCAGGCGGCGCTTCAGTCCCGTGCAAAAAACTATTTTAGCTCCTGCTATTATCCTTCCCCATGAAGTCCCAGGCCCAGGCCACACAGCATGCCGGTCCTGCCAAGGGAAGGGGCGGGGGAGGCCCCTTGAGTCACAGGGTGAACCCAGCCTAACCTCCACAGGAGTGACATCTCACTTTCAGAGCCTCCCCCACTCCCAGCCAGCGCTATAGTAATACTGCGATTGGGACAGGAGAGATAAGACACATTTCTAAGCTGTGTTTTAAATTCCATTCCAGAACTCTCCAACTCAGCACTGCAGCATCTGCAGCGCTAAGAACCGTGGGCCAGCTGGAGTGGCTCTGGAGATAAAGAAGTAGCTGGTGCCCATCCATCTCACCCCCACATGTTCACAGCCGTCTGTTCAGAGCCATATCTGTGTCCTCTTGCACTGGGCTCTGAGCAGTTTCCCCTCTGCTCCTACCTTCTCCAGGTTCTTCCATGCTGGTGAATGAAGTGGGGGCATTCTCTAGATTTTGAGCTCAGGGCCAAGATGACTCCTTGCCATTGAGCAAGCAACACACATAAGAGTTGGAGTTAGATATAAGCATTGTAGACCTTGTTGATCCTGGTAACTGAAGTGGACTGCTGAGAATTGCCCCAGCCAGCCGAGAGCATAATCTACTACAGGAGCCCCGCAAGCTCCTGCCACAGCTCTCACCTCATTTCCACACGCTCTGCCAGGATCATTTCTGGCATTCTGGCCTGGCTGTTTTGTATCAGGAACTGTGGTTATCTTCCTAATAGGCTTTTTATGAAACACTGCACATGGTCACCATTCAGCGACATGTGGGAACAACCAGCAGGCTTACGTCCGCAACTTGCTGTGTATTGATCCTGGGTCCTGTACATTCTGACTGGTCAGCGTCTGGCCCTGCCCAGTTCTCTGTTTATCGTTTTAATAAATATTTGTCCTTCTCATTGTAAAAGACATGGACTGCGATCAACATCTGTCATGAAGTCTGTGAGGCACTGAAGGGAATTGTCTGATGGCTTGTGAGTAGATTTTCCCCGCAAGCAGCACAGGAGTACCCTGTCAATCCAAGCGTGGTTCCCAGAAGGGATGGCCTGATGGCAAAAGTAGCAGAGGATGGGCCTCCCCAGGAGCCTTTTCATACAGCACGAAATTCAAGCGTGTCTTCCAGTCATTGGCGGGTCACACGGCCACACTGGCTTGATGACTCACACTCATTCCTGCTGTTGGTCGCATGGATGGGAACCGAGTGGTGGTGTGCTCTCTGGAGGAAGGACGGGATGCAGATGAGCATTGGGCACCTGCAGACCCAGCCTGCATTTGCCACTCCCCCAAGCTGCTTCTCGCTAGCACACCCATACCCATGAAGACGGTACTCGTTCATTTAAGATAAAGGAACAGAACACAGAGGTGTGACTAGTGTCCCAGAGGAGACTGCCTTAAATCTAGGGCATGGTGCCGAGGGTGGCACCATGTGTCTCCTCACAATTTGTTAGATTTGTTAGTCATGAAAATTGACTGTCTTCTGTTACTGCTGAGTTGACCCTTCTGCCTTCTGATCCCAAGACCGCATTTTTATGCTTCACTGCCAGATTTTGTTATAGGAACCCATCCTTCACAATAAGCACAGTTGTTTTTTTTTCTGTATAGCGAGACCACTCCTATCACAGCTTGCACGCACACACGCATACTCTAGAGGCAGGAGAGAAAAGAGTCCCTGGGCCCATCAAGAAGAGCCTGATTTATCCAGGTTTACAATGAACTCAGATTAATGTCATGCCACTAGAAAGTAGTGAAAAAGAGGCTGGCAGTGGTTAGTATGGGAAACCCACTCCTGCCAGCTGATTTGCATTGTCTCTTTCGTTATACTAAAACATGTACTTTAACACCATCACAACCAAATTAAAAACTTACTGAAAACTTTTCAATATCAATAGGTTGAGAATTCCCATAGCCAAAAAATAAAAGCAATCTAAAACTAAGCTGCCCAGGCACCAATGGCTCACACCTGTAATCCTAGCTACTCAGGAGGCTGAGATTTGAAGATTGAGGTTCAAAGTCAGCCAAGCAGAAAAGATCATGAGACTCTTCAAGTATTATTAGTCACCAAAAAAGCTTCTGTGGCTCGGGTGGTAGAGTGCTAGCCTTGGGCACAAAAGCTCAGAAACAGTGCCCAGGCCCTGATGAGTTCATGTTCCAAGACCAACACACAAACATGCTATTCTCTCTTTTTCCCTCCCCCCTCTCTCATACACACACACACACACACACACACACACACACACACACACACACACACACAAACACACACAGCTGGCACCATGGCTCACATCTTTAATCTTAGCTACTCAGGAAGCTGAGGTGGGTTAATCATCCAGTGAAGAGAGACCTTGCACAAGAAAGCAAGAGCCCTTGGCTCTGACATTACAGCAGTATCATGTATCTGCTCTGTCCTTTAACTGAGCAACAGTTCTGGCAAATTACTTACCCAGCCTTGCAGCCTTTGCTCTCTATATAGAACTGGTAAATGGTCATAGTACCTCCTTGAGACAGTGGTGACATCACTCAGTGAGGTGGTACAGGAAGAAAGCATGGTGCAAGCATGTACAAGATCTGCATCCAAGAATGTCTGACTGATGATCCTGCACCTCTACAAGTGTCTGCCCGTGAACAGCAGGGTGCAACAACAAAATTAGTGCTACATGATTCCCAAGATTAGATAATAAGGGGTAGCCAGGTGGTAGATGGAGAATGCCCTTGGTGAGGAGCTGACACCCCACAGACAGACATGTGAGAGGGTCTAGGAGCAATCCTTTCAGGACCTACTGCAACTTTATGAGAGACTAAGCTAGAACCACCAAGTTACTCCTGGACTGCTGAAACCATATGAGATAAAAGTATCATGTTTGGGGCCAGGAGGGGCCTAGTAGTAGAGTGCTTGTCTAGCATGGACGAAGCTCTGGGTCAATTCCTTGGTACTGCATACACGGAAAAAAGCTGGAAGTGGTGTGGCTCAAGTGGTAGAGTGCTAGCCTTGAGAAAGCTGTGCTGAGACCATGGATTCAAGCCCCAGGACTGGCAAAAAAAAAAAAAAGTGTCATGTTTCAGAAGGGGTGCTGTGTTTCAAAGTGGTAATCACTAACGTTGACCTCAGGGACAGTTCCCAGGCCCTGAGTTCAAGCCCCATGACCAACTTAAAAATAAAGTTTCTTGTGGCCCGGAGTTTGGCCTAGTGGTAGAGTGCTTGCCCAGCATGCACCAAGACCTGGGTTCAATTCCTTGGTACCACATATATAGAAAAAAGGCAGAAATGGTGCTGAGGCTCAAGTGGTAGAGCTCTAGCCTTGAGAAAGTCCAAGGACAGTGCTCAGTCCCTGAGCTCAAGCCCACGACTGGCAGGAAAAAAAAATAATAATAATAAAGTTTCTTTTTTTTTTTTTTTTCTTGCCAGCTCTGGGGTTTGAACTCAGGGCCTGGGCACTATCCTTGAACACTTTTTGCTCAAGGTTAGTGCTCTACCGCTTGAGCCACAGCACCACTTCTGGCTTTTTCTGAGTAAGTGTACTAAGGAATCAAACCTAGGGCTTTGTGTATGCTAGATGAGCACTTTACCACTAGGTTTCGCTCCCGGTTCCAAGTATCATGTTTTAAGTTGCTACGTTTGAGGGTACTTAGTTATATACTTACAATTCATACAAGTGCCTAGTAACAACAACTATCCTGCTTGTTATTATTCAGCCAAAATATGGAATGGACCATCAGTGAAATATCTAGAAACATCTGTGTGATTGTAGGGATTCTTTTTCCTATTTATACCAAGTTACTTCATATGAGGGTGCTTTCCTTAGTGCATTTTTAAAACTCATTTTGACCAATAGCCAGATGAAGGATAGTTTGCCATCCCATCATTAAGGAGCAAGTGAAGAATAGGATAATGCAGAATTTCCAAGTTGTGGCAGCATGCCAAGTCCCCTTGGTTGAACTGTAGGTGATGTGAAGTGGAAAGGGGAGGCCAGAGGGGAGGCAGCTCTTGTTGAGGTTCCAGAAGAGCAGCTGCTGAGATTCCCCAGTGCAAGCTGTTATAAGAGGAGTACAGGCCCCACATGAAGGAATGACAACTGGACGTGTCCACCTATACATGAGTAGACTCTCTTGGTTTGGGGGCCCCAGGAGGAGAGGGATGGCTTGAGCTAGGTTTGGGGGGACCATCTCTCAGGCTACTGACCTCTGGGCCGCCTGAGAAAGTCTGTCCAGCTCCTTTCCACTCCAGTTATGCCTAAATCCCAGTGGAAATGGCGGTTTCATCAGCCCTGGCCAAATTAACCAGTTACTTCATACTCTTGTTATTTTTGTACTTAGATCCTGTGCCCATCTGTCATGTGTTGGAATAGAACCAGCTCATTAATTCACTGTCACTCTGTGCACTTCTTTTCCCATTCCCCACCCCTAGATAAGAGCTATTTGTCTCTTCCATCCAACCACTTTGAATTTCCCACTCAATGCTACTTATAAGGTACTGATAACTCCCTAAGATCATTTTTTCTAGATGTTATCTTGAAAAAAAAGTGAATTGTTGGGCCAGGAGTTGGCCTAATAGGAGAGTGCTTGCCTAGTATGTAGGAAGACGGGGGTTTGACTCCTTGGTACCACATACATAGAAAAACTGATGCTATGGCTCAAGTGGTAGAGCTCTAGCCTTGAGAAAGCCCAAGGACAGTGCTCAGGCCCTGAGTTCAAGCCCCAGGACTGGCCAAAAAAAAAAGTTTACTAAAAGGAAAATGAGAATGATTATGTTTCCATATATGTTGTTAGTGGAATTGTGCCTTCTAAAAGTTCCTTTGGTGAAGTCCTAACTCTCCTAGGTCAGAATGGGACGATATTTAAAAATCAGACCTTCAAATAAGGTAATGATGGGAAAGTGAGTTCTTATGAGTGCGCCCTACTCCAACAGACTGGTGCAGGTGCAGGTAAACAGCATGCATGTGCTTGGAGGCAGGATTTTATAAGGACACCAAAAGAAGCCAGTCGTCTGCAAAGACCTCAGAAGAAAGCAAACCTGTCAAAACCCTGATCCTAAACTGCTACCCTCCGGCATGTTGAGAATCCACATTCGTATCACTTAAGACATCCAGTCACGACACGATATGCTGCCCTGTAGAGAATAATTCCATACAATAACTCCTTTTTCTGCAAATGGAGTGCTATTGTCTGCTCCAAGCATCAGTGCTTGAACTTCTTGCACTGCAGGTGCCATTGAGCCCACTAGAAGCAGCCTGGAGACAGAGGGGCTGCCGGGAACTGGCTCTGTGCTGTCTGTTTCTAGATGACTCTTCAAGCCCAAGTTCCCCATGCAGAGTTAGAATATAGTGCTCCCTCCCACACACCCCTCCCTTCAGGTGCACAGATAATGTCACATTGTCATTACAATAGTCTGGTTTCATTGTTACAATTACAAACTGATGAGAGAAGTACTAGTGTTCTCATTTTTCAAAGACAGGAAATGATGAAGTCAGAATCAGGAGTGATAAGCATAAATGGATACAGGATTCTAGATACATACTCTTTTTGAGACTTTGAAGAGGTTACTCTTAGAGGAATACAAAGGCGTCCATGCCTATGTGCATTCCTCATATTTATATAAAATAATATGCATATGTCAATTTGAATTCCAAGACACAGAAATGTGATCACTCCTTTTTATAAATTATTTTTTGATGAATCTTCTTGATGGTATGTCCATGCATATATCTTCGAGAGGATGGAGGAAGGGTACAGAATTCAGGGGAAAATAGTGGAGCTCACTGGACTTCAATGGAAGAATAAGTGAAGATGGGAAGGAGGGACTGCGAGAGAGGGAGGGAGCCGAAGAAACTGTCCAAAAGCAAATACACTAATGGTCCGACTCATAATTGTGACCTGCACTTCACCTTTATAATAATAAAGCAAATTAATTATAAAAAGATGTGTGACTTTTGTTGTTTTTCTTAATCATTTTAGTCCCTCCATTTTCATACAGTATTCCATCCTATCATAGGAATATGAATAAAAGCTAAAAATAGTCAGGTGCTGGCAGTTCATGCTTGCCATCCTGGCTACTCAGGAGGCTGAGATCTGAGGATCACAGTTCGAAGCCAGCCCCAGAAAGGAAAATCCATGAGACTCTGGATTCAATTAGCTACTAACACAAACAATGTAATCCTAGCTACTCAGAAGGCTGAGATCTGAGGATCCAGGTTCAGAGCCAGCCCGGGCACTAATCACTAGAAAATGAGAATGGGAAGTGGGGCTGTGGCTCAAGGGGTAGGGAAGTAGCCTTGAGCTGAGGAGCTCCTGGACAGCACCCAGACCCAGATTTCAAGCCCCATGACCCACAACAAACAACACCACAACGCTGGAAGTGGGGCTGTTGCTCAAGTAGTAGAGCACTAGCTTTGGGCACAAAAGCTCAGAGACAGAGCCTAGATCCTGAGTTAAAGCCCCTGGACTGGCACACATACACACAGCTTAAAGGTGCTTTGTTGTTTGACTCCTAACCAAGTTTGTTTTTGTTTTTGTTTGTTTGTTGTAGACAATAGGCTCTTAATATGTGTTCATTTAATGTTCTGAAAAAGACATGATACGACTTGGCTAAATGCTGGTCATTCCTAGTCCTTCATTTTTTTCATCCAAGCTCAAGAGTAGTACAGTGAAAGATTCCGTCTCATAATCAGCGACAGCTACCCAGGGCACTGGCTGTGTCCCAAGGGAAGCCATTTTATTTGATGCAGTATAGCCGATCCACAAAGGAAAGGAATTATTACTTGCGATTTTGCCCTATTTCTTTCTTCCACTCCAATAACCCACCTCAGTCCTATATGAAATATCTTTGATTTTCTGCTACAAAACCTTTAGATGACCTGAGATTCAAGGTTGTACCCATAATACATACTTAGACCACTCCTTCCCAATGACTGAGAACATATTAGATTATAGTTTCCTGTCCCAAGTGCCTACAATTTCCTCTATTCATTTAATACAGAAAAATGACTTCAATAACCTCAGCAGGCCGCTCACTGGCCAGATCCACAACTAAGATTTTAGAAATATAATTCTTAGTAACCTCAAAAATAATGGAAGCCTTTCCTTTTTCCTCCCTACCTTCCTCCCTCCCTCCCTCCTCCCTCTCTCTCTCTCTCTCTTTCTTTTCTTTCTTTCTTCCTTTTTGTGTTTGGTAACAAGTAGTGGAGTTCTTGAATGGAAAAGACTTAGTAGTCTCAAGGCTTTGCCTAGACATGCATTTACAACTTATTCCAGGCCTTGATGGTGGACCCAGACGGGTGTGGAGCAGGCTGGAAGTGTGGGGGTAGACAGGAAGCAAATTGCAAATCGGCCTAAGTTCCAGAAAGTTCTGTACATTTACTGTGAATGAATCAACTTGCCAGCTTTGTTCACCTGCACACACCTGAAGACATTAACTTTCACCACAGACTACACAATGAGTAAAAAGGCTGAAATGTAAGCGGGAAGCAAGGTATCCACATAGGCCTAGACCACATGTCCCATGCAGGGCTTATCCTGAGCAGTTAGGTGAAAAGAAGTGCCCGGATTCGGACATTTTGTTACAGGAATGGAAAGTGGATTGATAGAGATGTCAGAGGAAGGAAGAGAGGGAAGGAGGGAGGGAGGGATTCGGAGAGATGGACAATTGGAGAGTTGCCTTGTTCAGGGCCAGGAAGGAGAATCTGGAGATGTCTGTGGACTCTGTAATCTTGGATTTTTGAATAGGGAGACAGGAAAAATCCAACAGAGACCTTTGTAAGCTGTGGGAGGGTGAGAACAGTTGAAGACTTCTGCTGACACCGTCTGGTGGGACTGTTGTCTTGACTACCATGAGTGAGAGTCCTCCCAGAGGACTCAAGTTTCCTAAGCCAAGAACCTTTTGGGTGGCACAAATCAATCTGTTTGTATCTTTGAACACAAATATCTTTCAAGGTTTTCTCCTTGCCCCTGCAAGAAGGTCTAATTTTAAAAAGATGTGCCAATACCTTAAGGAATCTATAAATCTTTTCATTACTGGTCAAAAAGGAAAATGACATTGATTTCTGTAGCACTGTAGTTCTTACAAGGGTGAGTGTCATCATTTCACCTGCTTATTGTATCTGTTCTGTGTATGTGTCTATTCGCACTCTCACATGTAGACGAAGCTTAACCAAATGTAGTCTTTAATTTTGTAAATTTCACCACAATGTTAATACACTATAAAGTTTGAAGAAGAAATACAAAAGGAAAGGGAGGAACCAAGGGAGGAAGGAAGGAAGGAAGGAAGGAAGGAAGGAAGGAAGGAAGGAAGGAAGGAAGGAAGGAAAGAAGGGAGGGAGGGAGGGAGGGAGGGAGGGAAGGAAAAGGTAAAGTTAAGCGTGACACCTACCTTCTTGAAGTTTAAACATTTCTCCAAATAGAATACACAAGCAAACACGATCATCTTTAAAAAGAAAAAAAATTGTGCTGGGAACAGCAAGAGAGTTAAATAATCCAAGTAATATGTGGGAAAAAGCAATTACTGAAAAGCACAAACAAATGGCCAAGTAACAAAAAATTCAGCCACACTAAGAAATACCTCTAAATATGCTTCAGCAGTGAGCAGGAGAGAGCACAGATACAGTTCTATGATGTAAGTTAGAAGTGTAAATTGGTCACAGCTTTGCAAAGTATTTGGCAGTTTTAATTAAAATTTGAAAAACAAACAAAAAACATACCCTTACCCCAGGAATTCTGCTTGTGGAGATCTACCTGCGAAAAGTTTTCCCACTTGTACAGAGAAGCCTGGCCAGCAATGAGCCTTCAGAGCCAGGATTCTCCTAGGATATTCTAAAGTACTAAAATGGATCAACATTGTTAAGTGTGAAGTAGCAAGTTGTTTAATAGTATATTGAAAATGGTTCATATCAATACCATAACATACCAAATTGGACTGACGTACAATTTATCAAAACCATCATGTTTGGTTATGGATATAACCTAGTTGATGCTTTAAGTGGGGATACGCTGATTAAAATTAACAAGAATAAGTTACTTATGAAATGAAAAAAGGCAAAGAGAAAAGAGGAATGAGTTTTATTTGCTTCTGCCTATATTTTCTTTAATGGAATTTCCTAACCCAGATGCCTAGCTACTGAGTTCTGAAGATCAGTTTGAAGCAGACCAGGAAGACAAATGCTTGAGGTTCTTGTCTCCAATTAACCAGCAAAAAGCCAGAAATGGAGGCATGTCTTAAGTGTTCATGTGCCAGCCATACTGAAAAAGCTGAGGGAAAAAAGAATATATTTCTGTATTATTTCTATTGTTATTGATATATGAATAGATATATTAAAAGGAACATCCATAGAAAGGTTGAGTTATCAAGGTCCTCTCAGTAAGGAGGTTCTGTCTAGACTCACTCTTTCCTTCTTGGAAGTAAATATTCTTACAGCTTTCAATCCTGGGGACTGAACTCAGGGCTGGAGCACTGTCCTTGAGCTTTTCTCAAGGCTAGGGCTCTACCACTTGAGCCACAGCACCACTTCTGGCTTTTCTATGTGGTACTGAGGAATCGAATCTGGGTCTTTGTGCATGCTAGGCAAGCACTCTACCACTAGGCCAAACTCCTGGCCCTGTTGGGGCATTTCTTAATGACATCAAAGGCAAGCACTCAGACTAGCAACTGTATTTATGTCTTAGTTGCTTTCATGACTGGGTGTTCCTGTACAAGAAGGTCATGATACCATGATACATCCATCTATAGATAGATAGATAGATAGATAGATAGATAGATAGATAGATAGATAGATGATTGATAGATAGATAGACTCTGTTCCTGAGCTTTTGTTTTTGGTCAAGCCTGCCAGTCTTCCCCTTGATTCATACCTTCTCCACTTCCAGATTTTTGGTAGTAAATTGGAGATAAGAGTCTCACGGACTTTATTGCCCCGGCTGGCTTTGAATCACCATCCTCAGATCTCAGCTTCCTAAATAGCTAGGATTAGAGCCATGAGCCACTGGCACTTGGCGTATAACTCATATTTAGAATGGCTCTTCTAAAGTATTTTTTTCAGAGCCAACCCAAAGCGGTGCATGTTATCCATTATTAAGCTTGTGGGTGATGTGCTTTTTTCCAAGAAGGTGGCAAAATTTGGCTTGCTTTCTTTGGAGAGGCGTGATTTTTTTCTTTCAATCTGTGCATCTTGTGACCAGTGTGGGGATGTTGGAAAGTAGGTAACACCAATGTTTTATTTTAAACATCTATTTTCATTTAAAGCTAAATGAAGACAGAAGGTAAAAACCATGTTTCAATTAAAGAAGATACTTTAGAACATTTCATCATTAGTCAGGATCTAAGATCATAATATAAACCATGGTCTTATTTTTCTTTTTTGGAGGGGGAAGGGGGGTTGTGGAGCTTGAACTCGGGGCCTGGGTGCTGTCCCTGAGCACTTTTGCTCTACCACTTTCAGTTTCCTGAGCTGGTTTTGAACTGCCATCTTCAGATCTTGGCCTCTTGAATAACTAGGATTACTGGCATGAGCTATCTTCTTTTCTTTTTTCTCCTCTCTCTCTCTCTCTCCCCCAGTCCTGGGGCTTGAACTCAGGGGCTGGGCACTGTCCTTGGGCTTTCTCAAGGCTAGAGCTCTACCACTCTCAAGTAGTAGAGCACTATTTCCAGCTTTTTCTATGTATATGGTACTGAGGAATCAAACCCGGGTCTTCAAGCCTACTAAGCAAGTACTCTACCACTAGGCCCAACTCCTGGCCCCTGATCTTATCTTCTTAAAAGAGACCTACTAAGAATCTGAACAGTCTGATAAAAGTAGAAGAGGAGCTGGGTGCCAGAGTCTCAAGCCTATCATTCTAGCTGCTCAGGAGGCTGAGATCTGAGGATTGCAATTCAAAGCCTGTTGAGGCAGAAAAGCCTGTGAGACTCTTATTGCCAATAAACTAGAGGGATCCTAGAGGTGCATGGGAGCTATGACTGGGTGGAGGCAGTGTAACTGGATAATACGTGTAGAGAAAGCTGATACTAACAGAAAACTACTGATTTGTGTGTTTGCCTTATCTTGTGTCTGAATCAACACACAAGATTCTGAGTGTTGACATTCCACACTCCACAGACACGAGTGTGAGTACTTACCTTACTGTCTCCTCATGTCCTGTTATCCATCTCTGGATTGTGTCCTCACGCTGAAACTGCCTCAATCTAACATTAGTCTCTGACTCATTAAAAGCAGAGAACCAAGGAGATTCTACAGTTTAATGAAATGTGTCTAACTCATTTCTTTGCTTTAGGACATATGACTATATATACATATATATTGTATACCATTGCAATAGACATTAAGACAGAATTGGCATTAACCAACAAATAGCTGGAAGAGAAAATGTGGCTCAAGAGGTAGAGCAAGAAGCCCAAGGTCAAGCCTTGGCATGGAAGGAAGGAAGGAAGCCAGAGAGGGAGGAAAAGAGTGAGGTAGGAAAAAAGGGGAGGAAGGGAGGAGAAAAAGAAAAGAAAAGAGACAGGAAAGGAAAATCGAAAAGGTATGGGAGAAGAGGCAGTTGTTTGTTGTTCCAGATATGTAGAGATGCATGATGTATGGAAGGACATTTTGCATTGTTTGTGGAGGGTAAATCTCTGTGACAAGCCCTGGTCTTGTAATAAGACAAATGTATGATTAATTCTTTCAGTCATTATTTAAAGCACACAGCTTGACTATCTTGGAAAAAAAATAAAGACTAGCTTGTGAGGAATTTATGAAAAGTCCAGAAAAATCTGCTTTCTCGTTTTAAAATCTCAAGGTTTATTGAGAGTTTGAAAAAGCTACTCAGCCAATTATAACTACCTCCTGGCAGGCCTTCCTTTTGTTTTTGCCACAGTCTGGGTTTTGTTCTACCCAACTCTCAGAAAGATCCACCAGATGTCCAAAATCATCCAGATTAATTTCTTATGCACAACTTCTCAATGGCACACTCTGTCTACAAAAAAAAAAAGTTTTAGACTCTACCCTCACGTACGTATGTTGCCATAATATACACAAATGTACTACTATGCGAATTGCCAGTTCTGTGCCAGGTGTGTGCCATGCTGTCTATCTCCACAGCAACTCACCAGGATTATTTGTAGTCTGTGATCATTTGGGATGAAGCTCTAAGGCTCAGCCTGCCCAGCTCTGGCACCCAAGAGCAAAGCGTAGTGATCTCTAGTGACTTTTTTTTCATGGACTTTTCCTCAGTGAAGTAAGCATTTATTTCCTTTTTCTTTTTCTTTTTGTCAGTCATGGGGCTTGAACTCTGGGCCTGGGTGATGTCCCTGAGCTCTTCAGCTCAAGGCTAATGCTCTACCACTTGAGTCACAGCACCACTTTTCTGATTTTTCTGGTGATTAATTGAAGATAAGAGTCTCATGAACTTTCCTGCCCAGGCTGGTTTTGAACCATGATCCTCAGATCTCAGCCTCATGAGTAGCTAGGGTTGTAGCATTTAATTTCACATGTGTGCCTCTTAGTAGCCATGGGTGTGGAAACTTGGGGCTCCTAAAGTCACATTTGCATTCATGATGCCCGGCATTACTCTGATTTGAGACAGTGCCCTCTGGGCTCCCAGGTGGTAAGGGTGCCCTTGTCTGGTGGTACTTTGTGGGAGGCGGTAGAACCTATGCAAGATAGTCTTGTGGGAGGTTCTGAATTTATTTCTGTTACCAATTCTGTCCATAGATAAAAGTTATTCTACAAATTTCGAAGTTCTTCTAAGCCTGAATACCCTCTCTCCTTCTCTGTGAAGCCATGGTAGTGTGGGATATGGTTCAATGAGGAGAGTTGAGAGTGCTGTAATCTAAGACCCTTTTTGCTTAGCGACAGCTTTGCCAAAGTGATAGTGCTGCAGTGAGCCCCAGCATCCTCCCCACCAACCCCCACCCAGAAATGGGATCACTGATAATAACTACACAGTGAGAGCGGCCGAGAGTGTTTGGCGCCATTTAGAGCAAGGCTGGCCCATGCTATTGCTCATTTGTTAGTTATTTTGGTCTTTAGATATTTAGAAGTTAGGGGAACTCGCCTTCTCACTTCTTTCTACACCCAGCCCTGGGCAATCACCTCTACTCCTGCAGCACTGATGGCCTAACTATGAGCCATATCCACTTTAAACTCACAATACTAAAGACAAAGAATAAAATGATGCCAAGCACTGGGGGCTCACGCCTGTAATCCTAGCTATTCAGGAGGCTGAGATCTGAGGAAAGAGGTTCAAATCCAGCCTGGGCATGAAAGTCCATGAGACTCTTATCTTCAATTAACCACTAGAAAACCAGAAGTGGTGCTGTGGCTCAAAGTGGTAGAGCTCTAGCCTTGAGCTGAAGAACTCAAGGACAGTGCCCAGGCTCAGAGTTCAAGCCCCATGACCAACAAAAACAAATGGAAGATTTATGAAGGCAATGTTTTCTGGTTCCAGCTCTGCACACCCGAGATGTGTGGAGGAACTACAGTATATATACACTGAGAAGCACTTCACTGACAGTTCTTCCCTTATTTGTTGACACTTACTGCGAGACCCCTAATTTTTCTTTTTGGTTTGGGGTGATTTTTGGTTGTTGTTGTTTGTTTATTTATACGGTCTTATGTGGGGACTGGGATTGAACCCAAGACTTTCTGTATGCTAGGCAAGTTCTTTACCACTGAGCCACACCCCCCATCCAACCCTCAGATTTTAAGCTCAGTGATATAAATATTTATAAAACTATAGATTTAATCTTATAGCTTAGTATTATTACTCAGAATACTGTTGCACCTGTATGGATCATAGCTGATGAGTTCTAAGACGTCCCCAAAATAACAAAATCTATAGATGCCCAAATCCTCCATGAGTAGGGAAGGCAGATCACACAGTACCCTCTGCCAATTTTCTTCTTGATGTGACAATAACTCACTTTTTTTGTTGTAGAGGAAATCTCATTTTTTTTCCTTCTGCAAATATGCTTAAGTATGTCTATTTATATTTCATTTGCTCTGTTGGGGACAAGAGTTCCCCAAATATGGGCCTTTGCTGTGGGCCCTTGATACATGGCAGTTCTGCTATATTTACACACCAGGGCTGACACTCTCCTTGGGCCCACTTTTCAAGTGGTAGATTGGGAATAAAATCTGATAATTTTGTTCTTACAAGTTTTTCTTATTCACCCAGTGAAACCCACTTATACTGTCATGAGTCAGGCCATTCATAGAAGGTAAAGAGTAACTAGCAGTGTCATTCTGTGATGAAGGCCATTAAAAGGAACCCAAATTATAGTTGTTTGAACAAATAGTGTTCAAAGACATCAAAGGCTAAATTAAATGTAGTGTAACATGAAATTTAGAGAGATGAGGAGAAATGTCAAGTGAGTTTAATCCTTACCTTAGAAGATAGCCAGACATCCAGGGACCATGGCACAGGATGCCTGGCTCCTGTACAGAAAGGTTGCCATGGAAACCCCTTTGTTATCTCACTCTACCACTTGGCACTTTCGATCCCACAGTCTTATCTATACTCAGACCACAGAACCTTTTTCCCAGCTCCTGCCATGTAACAGAGAGAGCCACCTGAACAATTCCAAGAGCATACTACCCTAAACTGTGATTTCTTTCATCATCTAAGTTTTACCAAGGTAGTATCACTGCCTGGGAAAACTAGGTTACATGTGGGTTTCCAGATGCAAGTGAATCTGGGAAACAGATTTTTTTCCCCCAAATGCTTCCACTCTTCTGTAGTACCAAAAAAAAAAAGAGTTATTGAAATGTATGTCAAGTGAGACATTTGCAGTATTTGTTGTAATCTGTCAACCTAAATAATACCCACTGGCAGTATTTTAAAGAGTAACTTTAATATATATACATTTCAAAATTCATATAGTATGAAAGGTATAAAAGATGAAATCTGCTTTTTGACAATCTTTCTGCAGCCTTTCTTCTCATATTACTTACTGATTCTTGGGTAACAAATTACCCCCCAAACTGACCTAACCAAACAATTCATATATCACCATTTCTGTAGGTCCGAAGGCAAGGCAGTGCATGGCTGACTGTTTCTGACTCCATGTCCCTCATGAAGTTACAGCCAAGCTTCTGCCTGGGATTGAAGTCTCACCTCAATACTACAGGATGAACCAATCTCTCTCAAGCATGTTCAGCTGTGGGTGGGGCTTAGCCCTCACAGGCTGCTGTCAGCAGATTTTCTTTAGGTCCCCTTGCCACACAGACCTCTGCAGAGGGCAGCTCACAAACGGCCACTTGCTTCTCTGGGAGTGGGCAGATGGAGAGAGGCACCAAGAGACGCCTTGCATAAGCTAATATCAGCAAGGGTGTCTAGCACACTTCCTGGGCTCTGTTCTTGAAAGGCAAAGCAGCATGTTAGGCCTATACTAGGGACAAAGAGCATACATAGTGGTGTGAAAATCAGGATATCCAGGCTTGGGGTCAAGGTAGAGGCTCTCTGCCTCATCTCCTCTCCATCCTCATCCTTCTCACCCACTGCTCATTTGTTGCTTATGATTCCTTTCAAGAGGCTCAAAAACATTGGATTTCAATCAAATGTCTAAGATTATCCTGGATGTGCTCCATTAGCTACTGCTAGGATTTGAATGTCACCTCTTCTGGGTGGTGAAAGTGCCGTCGTTGTCACCAAGTGGACCAGATGAGCCTTGAAACTCACAGCTGGTGTTCCAGTGAGAAAGGTAAACAGAACAGCAATAGTAGCATAGAGATGGCCTACATGTGTGTTTATACTTTCACAAATGGAGGAAGAAAAACTATAGAACATATGGGCAATGCCTACGAAGGACTTTCTGAAAAAATGAATTTGTGGAGAAGACACTTCCTCCCTGTCTCACTGATAGAGGAACATCGATGCTTCTCCATAACACTGATGGAGGTTTAGCCTGTGGAACCAACCTGGCCTCGCCCAGTGCAGTCAACACTAAGAAGGCAAGAGTATTAGACGGCCCTGGTGCCTCATGCCTGTCATCCTAGTTACTCAGGAGTTGGAGAGCTGAGGGATTGTAGTTTCAAGCCAGCCTCAGCAAGATATCAACCCCAACCCTGGGACTCAGTGCTGCCAAGATGGAGCCCTCCCTGTTGTGGGTTTTTTTTTGTCAGCCTGGGCTTGAGCTCAGAGTTTGAGCATTGTCCTTGGACTTTCTCAAGGCTAGAGCTCTACCACTTGAGCTTCAGCACCACTTCTGGCTTTTTTTTTCTATGTATGTGGTACCAAGGAATCGAACCCGGGTCTTCATGCATGCTAGGCAAGCACTCAACCACTAAGCCAAACTCCCGGCCCCCTCCCTGTTGTTTTTAAACAGCAGTTAATCTGATCTAGAATAACCTTCACTGTGTGGTGGGACAAGAAGTTTGTATTTCATCCTGCCAGTTCTAGAAAGCCAATAGAGGGAGCAGGCTTCCTCTATGCCTTCAGAAGGCCAACACGGATGGTCGTGGAAGGGCAACAACACAGTGAGTAGTCTGTTGCAGGAATCGGGCTTTAGGAGATGAAGTCACAAGCAACCATCTGGATTCTCTTTTGTTTTCCTTTGTACAAAGCACTGGGGGCCAGATAGGTGCACTACTGCTTGAGCCATTCCACAACCCTTTTTGTTGTAGTTATTTATATATATTTTTTAGATGCTCTCTCACAAAATGAATTTGCCCAGGCAGGCCTGGATCACTATCTTCTATTTATATTTCGCACCTTAGCTGGGTTGACAGATGTGTGCCAACATGTCCAGCTTTTTCTGTTGAAATGAGATCTTGTAAACTGTTTTTCCCAGGCTGGCCTGGAGACTGTGGTTCTTCCCAATCTCAGCCTCCAGAATATGAGAGATGACAGGCAATAACCATTGTACCAGCTACCTACTGAAGAGGGGTCTCCCGGACTTTTGTGCCATCCGATTCTCTCAGTTTCAAATTGGCTAGGGTTACAGCCATGGAACCCCAGTACCCTGCTGAAAACTATTTTTTAAAAATCAAAGACAGGGCCAGGAGTGTGTTCTAGTGGTAGAATGCTTGCCTAGCATGCACGAAGCCTGGATTCGATTCCTCACTACTACATACCTAGAAAAATCTGGAAGTTGTGCTGTGGCTCATGTGGTAGGGTGCTAGCCTTGAGAAAACCTAAGGACAGTGCCCAGACCCTGTGTTCAGGCCTCAAGACTGCCAAAAAAAATATCAAATAGGCCTGGACTGTAGGTAGGCCTAATGGTAGAGTGCCTTCCTAGCACACCCAAAGCCCTGAGTTTGATATCCTGGTACCACATACACAGAAAAGCCATGCTGAGTCCATTTTTTGCCAGGATTGGCAAAAAAAATCAAATACATTAAAAAAAAACCATTCCCATGTATATTAAAGAACTCCCCCCCATTTCTTCATATTAATTATTTGAAATATGTTTCTAAGCCATATCTATTTCTCAGTCACTGATACTTTACGAGCAGTTTTTTTTATTGTCAGGGTATTGTATAGAGGGGTTACAGCTACATTTGACAGATAGTAGGTGCATTACTTCTCACACATTGATACCCCTTCTCATGTTTTTGTCCCCATTTCCCTCCCCCCACAAGCAGCTCTTTACAATGATTTTTTCCAAAATCCCACTAATCTTTTTAAAATATGTATTTTATAATTAATAAACTAGAAACTGTTCATACATTGATGAAACTCCTATCTATGTACTGTAGTATGCATTTGACTTGAAACAGTATTTTCTTTGTAGGTACTGAAGTATGAAGTATCCAGAATGAATTCGGCTAGAAGGACTTATTCAATTCTGATTATTTTTTGTATATTTTATAAAATATGTAACTACTTTAGCCTACATGCCCTCATTCCATTCAATATATCTTTCTGCATATTTATTTTGCATTCTTTTTTTTTTTTTTGCCAGTCCTGGGCATGAGCTCAGGGCCTGAGCACTGTCCTTGGACTTTCTCAAGGCTAGAGCTCTACCACTTGAGCCTCAGCACCACTTCCGGCTTTTTTCTATGTATGTGGTACCAAGGAATTGAACCCGGGTCTTCGTGCATGCTAGGCAAGCACTTTAACCACTAGGCCAAACTCCCAGCCCCTTATTTTGCATTCTTATTTGGGATAAAATATCATAATATAAAATCTATCGTGTTAATCACTGATGAAGGGTAGAGGTCTGTGACAAGATGTGCGTTCACCTTGTGCAATCAACCAAGTGTGTGAGACCTCATTTCATCTCACAAAGCTAAAACTATGCTCATCAACAATAGCTTCCCATTTGATCTCTTCCACCCTCAGCTTTCTGTCTGTGTGAATTTATCTGTCTTCATGCTCCTTACAAGTAAGATTTTACAATATATGCCTTTTAGGTTTTGGCTAACCCCCTAATGTTACATCCTCTAGTCTGTTTATGTGGTACCATGTATCAGATTGCCTTCCTTTTACCATTAAATAATGTGTAATTGTGTGTTCACACCACATTGTGTTTATCCATTCATCCATCAATGGACATATTTCTATTCTGAATAATGTTGCACTGGATGTGAGTGTGCAAGTACTGCCTTGAATTTCTAATTTCAGGTCTTATGCTTACATAGAAGTACTGACACATGGCAATTCTATCGTGAACTCTTTGAGTAACTGTCATTCTGCTTTAAACTAAGAACACCCAAAGACTCCTGCTTGTTCACAGCCTATCAGTGCCTATTGTTGAAGTTGAACTTGCCTCCATCTGGGTCAATCAAGAGACAGAACCTATACAGTTATTTTAAAAAAGGACATTTGTCATAAGCATCAGAAAACTTGCCCAGGGGCCAAGCTCAGGCTTGCTATTATAAATAAAGCTTGCAACCCAACTATAAACACTCTGACCAATTCTCTATTTTTTTTTATTACAACAGCAGATATGAGTAACTGTGACAGAGAGGTAATACCCCAGACACTCTAAAATATTTATGATTTTGCCATTTAGAGAAAAATATTTGCTTCCCCATGATTTAACATAAAGAAATTTATTAGTCCAAGAGAGCAGGGTAACCATGGAGACAAAAAGAGCTGAGGGGAATTATATGTGTATATGTACATCTATATAAAGAGCAGACCCTTCAAAGTTGAGCTCAGAATTAATTGATGGAGGGATGGCTAGTGAAGTTGCTGGGTTTTCTAAACTAGAGCTGAGCTGCTTTGCTGGGTGAAGAATGGTTCCAACTGTGGATATCACAATAGGAACAGCAGAATCAACTCTACAAGCCAGAGGAGAACCAGGCCTAGTGTATAGGCTCAGGGAAGCCACCTGGAGTCAAGGCACAACCACAATTGCTGCTGGATTTAGAACCGAAAGGACCGCAGGACTTCCTGCAGTGTGATTTGAAATGGAGCTCATAGCTCCATAGAGAAGGCCCAGATCCATTATCATACAGCAGGCACAAAGGGTGAAGCTAATACTAAGAGGATATAAACTTACATGGAGCCACAGGCTACCCCCAAAGTGGTTCCCTCAGCTTCATGCATCATGCACCCAAAAACATAGGTCTTGAAGAGCTCATATGGATAGTAGAATTAACTATTTCTTTATTGTTCCAGAGCAATGGAGGAAGCTGTTGTTAGCTTGATGAGTGATACTTGACGAGTTGTGTCTCTAGAATGATGCAATGATACTGTGTTTTTGTACACTTGGTGAAAGAGGAACAGGTTGATTCTTTCCACTTGTGAATGTGAAAACTTTGCTCCCTGGGCAGGCAAGTCTTCATACCTGGCATACTCCTGGCTGTTATGGGAACTCTTCCTTCTCTTTCTTTAAGTAATGGCAGGCACTCTTTACACATCAACCATCACTTCCTCAGATGAATCTCACACACCCTGAAAGTCTACATCAGCTTTCTCTACTATATTCCTTTTCCATGAGGTCCAAGCATTTCTTAGTCAGTGTGATTATTCAGTCAATTTCAGGGGCTCCCTCTCTCCAGGCTATCTTAGCATCCTCCCCACAGGACCAGCTCCACGGTTTTTCTAGAACATGCGTGATATAGGTCTCACCTTCACATGAAGTCATCACATAAAAAGGAATGCACAGGAAGATGGATCATTTTTTGACAGAAATTTTAACACAATGAAAATATGAATTTTTCCCATTTATATAGAAATTGAAGGCAATCTAAAAAGCAGCCCAGGACACATGCTTAAGTTCTATTAAATGAGCTGACACATATGTGGATGATAAATGCTTCAGAATAGTGAAGAAAATGATGAGAAAGAGCCTCAAGAGCTATGAAAAGAGGCAAAGGCTCTGTTAACAAAAGCAGCATAATGTTATCATCGCAGGGCTGGACAAAAAGATAAATGGCATTTTATAGAATAGAATGCCCCCAAATAGATTTTGCTGCCTATGGGAATTTAATATGTAGAAAAATGTATTTTAGCTCAGCAGAGAATGGTAGCTCATTTAATAAATAATACTGGTAAAATTGGCTACACATTGGGGAAGAATTAACTTGATTTCTGCTTCTGTACTCAACTATATTCCAGATGGATTAAAAACTTAGATCATGAATAAAAAGTAAAATCTTAAAATGTGAAAGCCTATGTGTGCATATGGGAGGATGGCAAGGCAGAAACTCCATAAACTCTTATGAATTTTAGCCATATTTGATTCCATAAGTACTGATGTTTTACAAAGGTAAAATTCTAACCCATACAAATAATAGCATGATGGGAAAATTATGAAACAACCGCTAGCTGCTTGTGTTACAAATCACCAATTTCTTACTTGGAACCAGGAATTAACAGAGAGCAGAGGAGAAAGCCTAGCACTTCTTTCTTTTCTTTTTTTCTGATTTTTTTAATTGTGATTAATACAAGGGTTACATTACATTCACCAGATAGAAGGTGCATTACTTCACGAATATTGATACCCTTTCTTATGACATGGTCCCCATTTCCCCCCCATCCTCTACCCACTTATCTTGATTTCCCCCTTCCCTATCCAATTTCAAATAACCAATTAAGCACATATAAAATATATCAGATAACAAGGTGAAATATTGTAACAATATGAGATAACCAAGGGATGGCAAAAGAGATGAGAGATAACAGTACATTAAGGACAAGAGTCACTCATTATATGAAAGCCTAGCATTTCTGCCCCCACTTTGTGGGCGTCTGTCAAATGGATGAAGAGATTTGCACTGCTCGGAGAGGCTTGTTCTGAGAACTTCTATCCATAGCGCGGTGTTTCGAGGTGTCTAGAGCAAGGCCCAGCATGCAGTAAGCACTGGATGTGTTTGTAACTAAATGCTTACACGCTGCATTATTTTGTTTCAACCAGAAGGTATCGTTTATATAACCAGAAAAATCTAAAGGAACAGCCTCAGGCATAGCTGTGATAGATTTCTCTGATATAAGCAACTACAACAACAATTTAAAACAAAAGCCATACTATTTTTCAATGTTTTCTCTTTGAGTTTTGTGATGTCTGAGTGAAAAAGTAACAACTCTGGAAGTAAGAAAGGCTACCTGGGAATAAGGAAAGAAGAAAAAGATAGGTGAAGGATCCTGGTTACACATTTTTTTATTAAAGAATTTATTAACATTGATTTTTACATCATATTTCAAATGGCATGTTTAACAAACAAGTGTTCAAGAAGGGAATCTCTATATACGATCACTGGCACTTAGTCTGGTTACACTTTTTTTGTGGGCGACAGAACTGGGGTATGTTCTAAGGAGTTTAAGCCACTCTACTGTGTGGGTCATGGCACCAACTTTACTTACTTTCCAGATAGGGGAAGTATTTGTGGACCATGATCCTCCCATTTATAATCTAAGTATCGAAGGATAACAGATTTGTTCCATAATGCTTAATGTGTTAGTTATGATGGGATGTTGAGATAATTTTTGACCAACTTGACTTCAGAATGCTAACTCTACCTCCTAAGTGGCTAGCTTAGGAGTACAGGTGTGAGCTACTCCACACAATTTCATTTGTGAAGGTGTTAGAATCAAAGCAGAATTATTTGGGTCAAACCCTCACAAAGACACCAGTCTGAGGCAGCTTGCCCTCAGTATGGGCTCAACAGAAGGCAACGCCCGAGCCATGTTTTTACCATTACTTGGGCCACCTGCCTCTGGGAACTGGTGGGCTAGGATATCAAGGCTATGGGCTGTTCTGAGAACAGAGCTTGGCCACATGGGCCAAGTCTTTATCAGGACTGTCTGAAGCAAAACCATATTTTTCCCTGACTCCCAATAAACTTGTATCCCAATTGTATTCCAGCCTCTGCTTCTAGACAACTGAACTTGCAAAGCTCCTGAGTGTTCAGCTCAATTAAGAAGGAAAATAAGGACAAATCGTTTACTTACAAAAATAAGTTGTTTTGCAAGAAAGCAACAGATGAACTCAGGCTGTTTCAGCTAATGAAGATCTGGTAAGAGAAATCTGATTGGTAGATCTTTGGACTGGGGATGAATTTTCTGAGATGCAGTGTTTTGAGAGAAGCAGGTGGGATGCTGTGTTAAGTTGCAAGGGCTGCCATATAAAAGTAGTGCCAACCAGGGAGCTAGAAAGAACAGACATTGATTCTGTTCTTTTGGCTGGAAGTGAAAGTTCAAAATGGCAGCAGGGACAGTCTCACTCCTGGCTTCTGTGGTTGTTGACAGTCCTTATGAAGCAGCTTCATAAATTCAATCTCTGCCTCTGTCATCCCTGTATTCCCACTTGTCTGTTTCTGCATCTTTTCTTCTTATTGGCAAATTCATCCTACTGGATGGACTTCCCCTTATATCAGTGTGACCCTACCTTAATTTTTCTTTTCATCTTATTGTGGTGATTCAATTTCCAAGAACTTCTATTTCCATTTCCATGTTCCCAACTACCAAGAGGTCAGATTTCCACAACTCACTAGGTCAGAGGTAGGATAGTTGTGAATTGGAGACTAGTGTGGGCAACAAGGTAGCCAGAGGCCTGATCTCAGAAACAAAATACTGAAGGAAGCTGGGTGCTGGCGGCTCACACCTGTAACCCTAGCTACTCAGGTAGGATCCGAGCATCCTGCTTCAAAGCCAGGCTAGGCAGAAAAGTTCCCTTGAAACTCTTATCTCTAAGTAACTACCATAAAACCAGAGGTGGCATTGATGGTTGAACACTAACATCGAGTAAAATCGTTCAGAGACGATTCTGAGGTTATGAGTTCAAGCCCCATGACACTCTCTCTGTCTCTGTCTCTGTCTCTGTCTCTCTGTCTCTGTCTCTCTCTCTGTCTCTCTGTCTTTGTCTTTGTCTGTCTGTCTGTCTGTCTGTCTGTCTCTCTCTCTCTCTCTCTGTTAAACATATACACTGAAGTAAAGGCCTGGAAGAGTGTGTGTGTGTGTGTGTGTGTGTGTGTGTGTGTGTGTGTGTGAGAGAGAGAGAGAGAGAGAGAGAGAGAGAGAGAGAGAGAGAGAGAGAGAGCGAGAAAGTGGAGGAAAAGAGATGTATTTCAACATACCTTTTCCTCCCCTTCTATTTATTTATTTGGTGCCAGTCCTGGGAGCTCAGTGCCTAGGCACTCACCCTGAGTTTTTGCGCTAAAGGCTAGCACTCTGCCACTTTGAGCCACAACTCTGATTTCCTGGGGGTTAATTGGGGATAAGAGTCTCAAGGACTTTCCTGCCTGGGTTGACTTCAAACCATGATCTTCAGATATCAGCCTCTTGAGTAGTTGAGTAGCTAGGATTACAGGTGTGAGCCATTGGCACCTGGCCCCACATACCTTTTTAGAAGACGTGAATCTATTCAGGACAGGCTCTGTTGAGGATGAGCTCAGCTTTGGGGCTGGTCCTGATCTAGCACTCAGCCACACAGAGTGTGATTAAGTACAGGGCTGGTTCCACCTTCCACATTCAACTCTCTTACCTCCTGGAGCTGACCTCCTGCAGCAGTAGCAGCAGCAGCAGCAGCAGCAGCAGCAGGAGGTATCTCCAGAGGGGCAGTGGGGGGGGGGTAGGAAAGGCTGGGGGTGACAGGATCTCACATGATGGTCCAGTGGTCCCTGGAGGTACGATGCCTTCCTGGGCATGCTTTGGAAAGACCATAGGCTGAACACCAGAATGAGTGCAGACTTCCTAAACAGAGCTACCACACTATAAGCAGTGGTAAGTCAGCTTTTGAAACAGCTCCGAGACCCGTGGAGACACAGCCTTATACTAGAAGGGATGTAAGACAGAGGCAAGGAGTCAGGGAAAGGCACAGCCATACAAAGATGTGTAATTCCATCCTATATCAATATGTACCAGCTACTGGGGAGGCTGAGATCTGAGGATCCTGGTTTAAAAACATCCTGGGTAGAAAAGTTCTTGAGCTCTTATTGCCCATTAACTAGCCAAAAGCCAGAAGTGGAGGTGTGGCTCAAATGGCAAATTGACAGCTGCAGGTTCTGTGTTTAAGTCCCAGTAGTATCATGAACGTGTGTGTGTGTGTGTGTGTGTGTGTGTGTGTGTGTGTGTATGTAAAAGCTTCTGAACTGAAAAACTCTCTGTTACTCAGAGATCACTCCTGTCTTCAGAGGGTTTGTCTTAGAAGTTTTGATTTCAGGAAGGTGCCATAGCTTGAACTCTGATTTTGGGTGTCCTCCCAAGCTAAGGAGATGTGCTTGGATCTGCTGTGGACATGCTAGCTGGAGACTGGAAGTCACAGCAGTCTGTCAGTCTCTCCTTCAAAATAGGAGACAAACAACACTCTGTGTGTATTGTGCTGCTAATTTAGAGTTTAATAGGAGACAGATTAAATACAATTGTGGCTTAACTTGTTATCGCTCTGATATATATGCAAATTATGATGGATTTATTGGTAAGCTAGGGATCCATATCTGAGAAATTCAGTATTTGTTAAGATGTTTTGAAATAGAGCATTTAAAAAAAAACTAAGATTTTTTCTAAGCTGGAAGAACTGCATATATATACATAGATACATACATATACATATTTTTTACATTTGGAAAACTATTATAAAAGCAATTGATTGTTCAATTGATTGAGAAATTGGTGCTCAGTCCAAATGTCCTGATTCTCACATTGCACATGGAATTTTATAGCTTATTTATAGATAGAAAGTAGTATGAAACGCTTGCAGGAACTTCACTCTTCTTTCAGAAAGATTTGCAGTGAATTAAAATTTCTTTTGTCTTGCTCTTTGCCCTCTCAGTTGGAGTACAAACGATTCAATGATATTCAAGTAATTTGTTTGATGTAGAAAAACTTGTTTTGCCTCCACTTCACAGAAAATCATCAGAGAGTACTGATATGCAGTTATGTTCTTAGGCAATTTAATACATTGTCATTTTTTCTTAAGTGGCCAGTGGCTCTGTGGAATGCAACCTTTCTGCCTCCTATTAGCATTTCTGAATACATTAGTGATGCACCATTAATACAGATAGGAAATTATTATTTTTAGACTTGGATAAGTTAGAAAAGCAAAAGAGTAGTTATGTAAGGAAAATTTAGTACAAATGTATTCAGAACTAAATTGTAGATAGTTGGCCTAATTTAAAGAGCTGACTGTATGCAAATGTTTGAGTGTTTCCACTTGAACTGGCATAAGATACTCAGACAAAATATATTTTAACAGGGTATCCTGATTTTACAATTGTTTTCATTCATGTAACACTTATGGGAGAAAATAAAAATGTTATTCAGTTCTTCCAACAAAGAGGTAATTATAAGAAAGGGAGAGCATACCATAAAAGAAATACAAATCAAAACAACTCTAAGATCCCACCTCACTCCAGTTACAATGGCCAGGATCAGAAAGCTAATAACAACAAATGCTGGAGGGGATGTAGCCAGGAGGGATCACTGCTACACTGTTGGTGGGAGTGCAAACTCATTCAACCACTCTGGAAAGCAGTATGGCAGTTTTTCAAAAGACTAAGCATAGAGCTCCCCTATGACCCAGCAATTCCTCTACTTGGCATTTACCCAATCGTCCAGAAACAAGGACATACTAAAAAATCCACTAGCACAATGATGTTCATTGCAGCACTATTTACTATAGCAAAGATATGGAACCAACCCAGATGCCCCTCAGTTGATGAGTGGATCAACAAGATTTATGACATCACCCCAGTTGTAAGGAACTGGAAAGACTTAGAAAAAAATCATATTAAGTGAAGTAAGCTAGACTCAAAGGAACATAGGCTCAATGGTTTCCCTCATTTGTCATAATCAATAGAAACTTTGGGTTCTCCTAGCAGAGATTTACAATAGAACAAAGCCTAGATACATAGGCCATATAGAATGATGTTAAATGAAAGGACCTCTAGGATATGGAAACAAAAGCCATATAATGAGTGATGGTTGTCCTTAATGTACTATGTTATCTCTCATCTCTTTTGCTATTCTTTGGTTATCTCATATTGTTACAGTATTTCATCTGGTCATCTGATATATTGTAATATGCATATTTGGTTATTTGAAGTTGGATAGGGAAGGGAGGAAAACAAGATGAGGGGCCGGGGTGGGGGGAGGGAAATGGGGACCAAGACATGAGAAAGGGTATCAATGTATGTGAAGTAATACACCTTCTATCTGGTGAATATAATGTAACCCTTCTATTAATTACAATTAAAAATATATGAAAAAAGAAAGGGAGAGCATAATTTGCTGGAAACAAAAATTTCAGTTAAGCTCAAAATTTTTACTGAAATATCTCCTTGATCATCTGTAACATTGCATGAAGGCCTCTATAATTAAAAATAAGTAACAACTTAGATACTTTAGGATATAAAAACAGTGTACATATATGGCATTATATGTACTGCAATTATATACACATATTATACCTGGTATGAGTACTAGCATGAAGGTAGGGGTCTTCAAACACATGCAGTCATCTTCCCAGAAGGTCTAAATTAGATTAAAGTGACACAGATGACAGAAGGTAAAATTCTGTGCTGTGAAAACCTGTGGGAAATGGGGTTGGAGATCACACAGGGAGTAATTCTGGGCTTATTTCAGTCATTATCAAAACCTATCGTAATTCACAGTTTGACTCATCAACCAATTTGAAATGTAATTTGGAAGATAGAAAGATGAATGAGAAGTAAAAGTCGATTCAGGAATTTTGCCTTGCATAGGTGAAGATAGAATTATGATGATTTTGTAAGCCCTACTAAGTAAATGATTTTGCAAGCCCTACTAATAATCACAGTATGTCAGGGCCAGTACAGTGGCTCAGCCATTGCATCTTACTTATTTGGAAAGTGAAGAGTGGAGGACTCCAGACTTGAAGCTAGACAGAGTAGAAAGTTAAAAAGACCCTCCCTCTATATCAACCAAAAAGGCTGGCTGATTGTGGTAGTATATCATCCGATATGCCCAGGAAGTTTAAATAGGAGAATCATGGTTTGCCAGATTTGGAGAAAAAAAAATCAGACTTCTATTTAAAAAGCAAGTAAAGCTAACAGGGCTGGAGATGTGGCCGGAGAGGTGTTAGATATGCTCGGGATGATGGGTGGCAAGTAGGAATAAGGCCAGCAACTCAAAAGGAACTAAAGCAAAGTTCACTTCTGCCAAAGGGGGTGCCATCAACCAAAACTACAGCAAGCAAGCACACATAGCAGACAGGCGGCTCCCTTTTAATCCCTGACCCAGAAGGCCCAGCCCCTCTGCTCACACTGGCTGAGTCCAGGTTCACAATCTGCCCCAGAATATGCCTTAATTGGCAGGATGTAATTAAAGCGCAAGTTGCTTCTAACAGGGTGTCTGAATTTAAGTGCTGTAGAAAAGGATGCAGCTACAACGTCATTATCAAGGACCAAGACACCTTGTCAGAGAAGGACTAGGACAGCTATTGTTGGGTTGGCTTGCCAGTGTGCCCCGAGGGCCTGGCTGACTCCGGTCCTCCCGGTCTGGCTGCTGGATCTTTGTAGGGTTGCATTCACCCAGAGCCTTGGGTAGGGTCTGGGGTTCCTGGGCTTCTTTCCTTCCCCAAGTAACCTCAGCGCCTCTCCCTTCCCACATGACCTGTTCATGGCTTTTTAATAATCTTATTTTCAAGAGGCAGGAATCCCTCGGACACAAAACCAGTCCGATTGCTCAAGGATGTGGTCTGTAACTGGCAGTCAACCCTTCCTTCTGATCATCGCGGAGCCTAACACTGCCGGCCGCAGCCTTGTAAAATCCCGCAGTGAGAGGGAGCCACCGGCTGCGGGCTCGCGAAGAGACTGTCGCCCAGCCCATCTGCCGGTGCCACCGGCCTCCCTGTAAACTCTGCAAGCGGGGTGCTCTGGGGGGCGGGGTGGGGAATTGTAGGACAAGCCTTCCATCCTCCCAGGGCCTCTGGATGGCAAGGAGCTGACATGGGACCCCTCCTGTCCCCCAAACGCGGCCTTGTGTCGTCTGTGGTCTCTCCAGACCTCCCCCGTGCAATCCCCCCACACCTGTCTGTGAGCTTCCTGCGTGCAGTGGGCTCTGGCCAGGCCAGGCGGTCACCTCCATCTGAACAGCTGCGGAGGCTCCGGCGCCCACCCCTGGGCTCCCCTTTCCCTTCCCCCCCTGCTCGTCCTGCCAGGGGGCAGAGGGGGAACTAGGTGGTCTGGCTCTGCCTCCAGCCCAGAACACTTTCGAGCCCTAGGCTGCCAGGCCTGCTTCCCTCCGGCCTCCCGGCTCCCGGCCCATCTTTGTGCACACCTGGGGCCCGCCCGCTCCGGCCACCGCGTGCGTTCCCCACCCACACCCGCCCACCGCGGGCCCCCTGTACCGCGGGCGCGCTGCGAGGTGGTGGCCCTCACCCCGCTCCGGCTCCGCAGCTCGGCTCCTCCCCCTCCTCCGCCCCACGCCCCTCCTCCAGCCCCGCCTTCGCGTCCCCCCCGCCGCTCGGCGCCTCCGCCGGCCCCGCCGCGCGCAGTGCTCGGCTCCGCAGCCCCGCAGCCATGGCGGACATCAAGACTGGCATCTTCGCTAAGAACGTGCAGAAGCGGCTCAACCGCGCCCAGGAAAAGGTTAGCGGAGGGCGGCGAGGCCGGGGCGGAGGGTACGGGACGCCCTCGGCCGGGCTCCGGGGGCGGCGGTGCGGGGCCGCCTGGGGATCCGGGCGCGGGGTGCGCCGTCCTCACCCCCCCCCCCCGCAACCCCGGCGCGCCGCAGCAGCCAAGCCGGACTGAGCTGGGACCGCGGGTCGTGGCCCCGGGGAACCGAGCAGGCCCGACCCCGGACCGGCCTGGGGTGGCGGCCGTGCTGAGCGCGCGCCGGGGACCGGCGGCCGAGGCTTGCAGGTGCGGTGGCTCCGGGGGCTGTGGCGGAGAGGACAGCGCCTGCGCCCGCACCCCGCGTCCGCACCCCGCGCCCGCACCCCGCGCTTGTAGCCCGTACCCCGCACCCCGTACCCCGCGTCCTGCGTCCGCGCCCCGCGTCTGCACCCCGCGCCCGCACCCCGTACCCGCGCTCCGCGTCCGCACCCCTGGCCCGCACCGCGGGCAGCTCGCAGCGGCGAGGGCCGCAGATCCTCGTGGAGATGGCTGCAGCCCTCCTTCCCCGGGTGATTTCGTGGTTTTCCGTGGGGCGACGTGAATGCGGTGGAGACGCCCTCCCCCGCCCCGAGTCTTCAAGGGCCCGTAGGGCCCCCCCGGGACGGGGTGGCAAGCCTTTATTCAGTGCTGGGGCTGTGAACCCTGAACTTCCCGACCTGGCACCCCATTTTCTCCGTCCCGGTTGAAGCCAGTGTCCTTCTGCGGTCAAAGCCACGTGACCCGGACCCAACATTTCTTCTCTGCATTTCTGTGCAAAAGGGATCTTCACTGCCACACACGCACACACACACACACACACACACACGCACACACACGCACACACACGCGCGCGCGCACACACACAGACACACACACAGACACACACGCACACAGACACACACACAGACACACACACACGCACAGACACACACACACGCACACACGCACACACACACGCACACACACACAGACTCACACGCACACACACGCGCACGCGCGTACTCATACCGTGTTCCCCGCTCCCCTGGCGTTGCCCGCTTCTCGCCCTGTCCTGTGTGTTGCCCGTGGCCTGGGAAGCTGTGTGCGGTGGCGGCGGCCGCCCAGGCTCCGGGCTAAGGACGCGATGTGTGTGTGGTGTTCACTGAGCACGGTCCTGGAACGTGAAGCCCTGGATTGGTGCCCACCGGCAGGGCCGTGTCTCACGTGGCGGGGTTTTTTTTCCCCCTTCCATACTGGGATCCTGGGTGTTTGATGTGTTCATGGTTTGCTGGAAGTCAGGTGTTGCTCACAATGACAGGACATTTCTCTCTTCAGAGCCACCCTCCAGTTCCTGTCTACCTCTCCAGAGGCTGGGCAACACCCCTCCTCCTTTGCCAAGCCCCCAAGCCCCGGGGGCTCCCCTGCCTGGAGCTGGCCCCTCCCTGGCTCCCTGCACACAGGCAACTCTCAGGCAGTAAGAGGATTGTATTTCTTTTAATATCCATCCAAGCTCCTCCTGAAGTCAGGAATCCGCCTCCTGCGGTTACCTGAGCAGCCCAAGCCAGCAAGGTTTACTCTCCTCCTCCCATCCCTGCCTGTGTGTACAAGCCTTGAGATGTGGATCAGACTTGGCATCATTGTTCCAGTCTTCATTTCACCCTGGGTGGTTATTCCACCCCTCACCCCTTTGGAAAAAAAAAAGTAATTACTTGAATTTTCTGAGTGCAGCTTTTTACTAATTCTGTTCCCATCTGTGAAGGAATTTAGTGATAGGGTCAGCCCTTTTTGTACATATTGAATGATTTCCTAATCTAGGTCACCAGCTGTTAATATGCCCAGAATAAATGAAGAGTAAATGTAATCTCTCTGACAGAGCATTCAAGCATGGAGAGATTGTGGACAACAGTTTTTCCCATGATGACTGGTCAAAGTGTGGTAGGACTAATTGAGGGTGGGGCTTGATTGGTTTATGGGTGTGAGCTTCCCAGATGTGCTTTCATGGGCACTAGGTGCCTCCTCTCCTTCCCTATAGTAGCAAAATGTGCCAGTTATACCTGGAAGGGGGTAAGACACACAGCCGAGAATAGAGGTTCTGTGGCTTGTAAGTCCAGCCCTGCTTTTGAACCCTTGTGGCGTTGAGCTATGGCTGGCACAGGGCAAACTGCAGGCCAGCCAGGCTGGAAGGTGTGAAGAATGAAAGCTACCACGAGGTAATGCTTGAGTCTCATTCAACATCTCTCCATTTTCTCCTTTCCCACTACTTCAGCTTCTTCCTCTTTACCACAGCAGGCTTTCTCTACTCAGTAAGTGCACAAACCAGAGCTCCAGACCCCCTTGCTCTCAGGTTGGATAAACACATCCTCAGCTACACCTAACAGTTAGTGTGCATTTTGGTTTTGAATATGTGACTGGAATTAACTTTTGAGAGATGACTTAAAATATCTTCTCCTTCCCTCCTTCCCTCCTTCCTTCCCTCCTTCCTTCCTTCCTTCCTTCCTTCCTTCCTTTCTTCTCCTGCCTGTCTGCTTGCCTGCCTGCCTCCCTTTCACCCTTCCCTTTTCCTTCTCCTCCTCCCTCTCTGTTTTGTCCAGCCGTCCATCCATCCATCCATCCATCCATCCCTCCATCCATCCATCCATCTATCGGTCTGTCTTTCTAAGAAAGGAAACCATTTTGTTAAATGTACGTGTGTTTTGTTAATGCCAACTTGCCTTCCAGAAAGGTTATAGTGATTTCTGTTCTCACCAGCATTCCATGAAGTCCTTGCCAAATCTAAATAATAAAATGTAAAATAATTGTTACCTATGTCATTGGAAGAAAATGACATCTCAGTTCCTTTATTTGAGTTTTAAAGACCAAACTTTTCCCCCCATTTTTGTTTCTTCATTAATGAAGTGTGTGTTTATATATTTTTACTCCTTTCTTGTCACATGTCTGTTTTCTTACCTATAAGGAAAAAACTTTATCAGCTTAATCCTAAACATGACAGATACTTTTCTTCCATTTCTAGTTACTTTTTCAAAATATTTTTTTTTCTTTTGCAGTACTAGGGTTTGAAGTCATGGGTTTGAGCTTGCTAGGCAGGGGCTCTAACAAGTAGCCATGTTTCTAGCCCAAGATTTCTGTGCTTTGAGCTATATCCTTACCTGTTTGATCAAGATAAGTAGACGTTTTGTTGTCTCAAATGGATATCTTTATTTCCCTGTACCCAAGATATGTTATAAAAATATTATTGATTGCTAATGATTACATTTTAAAAGATGGAATTATAGTTCTTTTAAATTTTCTATGATTGTACACCAGTACCGTTTAAAGAATTGAGTTGAGAGCTGGGACTATGGCCTAGTGGTAGAATGCTTGACTAGCATGCACAAAGCCCTGGGTTCGATTCCTCAGTACCACATACACAGAAAAGGCCAGTTGTGATGTTGTGGCTTAAGTGGTAGAGATCTAGCCTTGAGATAGCCCAGGGACAGTGCTCAGGCTCTGAGTTCTAGCTCCATGATGTCAAAAAAGAAAAGAAAAAAGAGAGTTGAGTTGATAAACCTTTGTGTATATGGCTATCTGCGTAGGTGTCATATTCCTATGAGAACACTTCTGTTGATCCAGATACATATCTTTTTTTCTTGCCTCTTAGTTTTTACCCTTTTATGTTCAAACCTTTAAAAACTTGGCTGCTGTTTCCATGGTAGGTGCCTTTTCTTGTATTCATTGGTGTGGTGGTGGTGGTGGTGGTCTCCTCCTCCTCCTCCTCCTCCTCCTCCTCCTCCTCCTCCTCCTCCTCCTCCTCCTTCCTCTTCCTCTTCCTCTTCCTCTCCTTCTCCTTCTCCTTCTCCTTCTTCTTCAAGTGAGTGTCTCTCAAAATCTTTTTCCTGTAGTAGTCATTTGGCTCACTCCTGTTTCTCTGGCTGTTGTTTGGTGTTTTTTTTTTTTTTCTTTAGAACTTGTTTATATATAGTCAAACCATGAGTCCTTTCTCAGACACTTTGTGAGTATTTTCTCATAGTCAGTTGCTTTATTTTATACTTTGTTAATGGTGCCTTAGAGTAGCAATTTTAACTTTATGAAATCTTATGTGTACATTAAGTTCTCCTTCCCTCCCTCCCTCCTTCCCTCCCTCCCTCCCTCCCTTCCTTCCCTCCTTTCCCCACTTCTCCTTCCCTTCCCCTTTCTTTTTAAAACTTCTGAGATAGGATCCTGCTCGACTGCCTATGGTGGTCTCTGTATCATGTCTGAAGTGACTTCCTGCCTCAGCTTTCTAAGTAGCTGGGACTACAGAAGTGAGCTATCTCTCCTTATTGCGCTTCTTTCTCTGAAGTTATTAATTGCCTTATTGGACTTGCTTCTTCTTGCTTCATGATGCCTGTCAAATGATTATCACTGTTATCGTCTGAGGTTTAATGTGTCAGAAATGTAATTATTCTGACTTTTCACCTTGGAGAAGTCCTGCTTTGGGTCCTCTGTATGCTTGCTGTCTTCTGTAATAACATTTTCCCCCCAGGAATGACTTGCTGTGTAGCTATGGTCCTGGATCTTTCCTTACCATGTCTGGGGAACTTAGAATGTCATCTTTCCTGTAACCTCTACCTATGTTTTGTCCTTACGTATAGTACTTGAGGGAGCTAGGTCCTAAACTGTGTGTGTGTGTGTGTGTGTGTGTGTGTGTGTGTGTGTGTGTGTTAGCATGTGCATGTGTTAGTGCATGCATACATGTGTGAGAGCGAAACAGACTGCCAGACTGCATTGATAATTGTTTGCTTTTTCATTGGTTCCACCCGTATAGGTTCTTGTTCTTTTTTGATAGTTTCCTTTTTTACTTTTTTTTTTTGCCAGTCCTGGCGCTTGAACTCAGGGCCTGAGCACTGTCCTTGGACTTTCTCAAGGCTGGTACTCTACCACATGAGCCACAGCACCACTTCTGGCCTTTTCTGTGTATGTGATACTGAGGAATCGAACGCGGGTCTTCATACATGCTAGGCAAGCACTCTACCACAAGGCCAAACAACCAGCTCCTCCTTTCTATTTCATTTTACAAACACCTTCTTTTGAGTTCCACATGTGCTCACCCTGTCTCTGAGCACATGCAGGAAACTCCATCCATCCATCAGTTTTGGGAGATCTTTAGGTCATTGGGCTCTACCCCATGCACGGGTCAGTGCTGATTTAAAGTTTACAGGTAGCCAGTCTGTTCTCTTGCTCTGTCCATCCCTTTCCATGGGATGAAGCAGCATGAGGGCTCTGGCCATTTTCTCATATCTCCATCTTTGACTTCCTACAACCATAATAAACAAGTCTCCAGGCTCACAAGTTATCCACTCAGAGGTATTCTTTCACAGTTGGACCAATGAGGCTAGGATAACTTCTTTTTGGGCAAGATAATTTTCCTAGTTTTATTAGAAACTGCCAAAATTTAATATAATAGCTATGAAGGCATTCAGAGTTAGGTTTCCTTCCTTCCTTTTCTCTCCCCCCTTTACACACACACCAGGAACCCTTCTTTCTCTAGAATGAGTACACTAGAGAATTATAACTATAAGACTTCATATTTTCATATTGTAAAAGTTACCCTAATCCTGTACAATATACAACATATTATGTATGTGTGTATGTGTATGTATATGTACATATATATGCTTACAGATGTGACTGCATTTCAAATAAAAGAATATTGTGAAGTACTCGGGGAAGAATTGAGTAGAGGACCGAAATAGTATTTTTTAAAATGATGTATCTTTCTCACTTTTCTTTTTTGACAATACTGGGGTTTGAACTTGTCATTACACTTGCTGGGGGGGGGTGGGGCTCAACCACTGAACCATGCCTCCTGTCCCTGCTCTAGTTACTTTGAGACAAGGTATCACTTTTTGCCTACTGCAGCTAAGATGACAGATATCTCTCACCATGCCTAGCTTCCTTCCAATGTGAGTGAGCCTTAATCAACATTTTTGCCCAAGCTGGCCTGGAATAATAATTCTCTATCCCCCTCTTGAGTAGCCGGGGTTACAGGTGTGAGCTGCTGTGCCTAGCTCACTCTCACTGTTAAAGTCTTGAAATTTCTATTTTACTGTTCAAACATAGTTGAAAAAATTATCAAGACATTTACAGTGGAGACCAGTTGAAAGTTACTAATAAAGTGAGTCAGGGGATTCCTATAAGGAGAATGGCAGATTCCTTAGGTTGCAGTGATAGTTTTCTGACCTTCATAATAGTGACCGTTTACAGAATGGGAACTCTGTCGTCTCGTGTTGAAGGTGAGGCTGTGTGGAAGCTTCAGAATGCTAGGCACAGCAGTCGTGGCCTCCCGAGAACAGGTTTCCTCACAGAAGTGCTGAGACACCATTCTGGTTGATCCCAGGGCTGTATGACTATTGTTGTGCTTGCTGAGCACATACTGAGCAAATCCCTCAGTTGGAATGAGGTTTGAAGCCTAGGGAAGTGCCCCCTTTGGAAATATTTGTCATACCATCCTTATAGATAAATCTTGATTATTCTGAGGCTACTCAGAACAGATGTACAAAATCCTCTGCCATTTTGGTGATTCAGTTGAAAGCTGGAATATATAGTAATTGCATATATATATATATATATATATATATATATATATATATAGTCTTTCCCCTATCTTCTATGCCTGTAATGATTTAATGAGATCCATGGACTCACAAATATATTTAGTCACAGCACCTGATACGGAGTAAAATACTTTACATACTCAATTTTCATAGTTACTCTAATGTCAAGACAGCTTGATAGAATTCACTCAACTAGTGACATTGATCGAGAATCTACTATGTGCAAAATAGTTATTAGACACAGTTTGTGGATTGCACTCCACAGACACTGTCTTTCCAGAGGTTAAAGATTTATGATAGCCTTTGTAAGTAAATCTGTCAGTCCCTTTGTTCAACAGCTCTGATAATTGTTTAACTCTAAAGTACTTTTTTGTTTGCTGGTATATATCCAGTGTCATAGAGGGAGGAGGATAAAAAATAGTAGAAGATGCTTAAAAAATACTTTATGTTGCCAGGTACCACCAGTTTATGCCTGTATTCCTAGCTACTCAGGAAGTGCAGATCTGAGGATCACAGTTCAAAGCCATCGTGGGTAGGAAAGTCCATCATTTATCTCCAATTAACCACCAAACAAGTGGAAATAAAGCTGTAGTCCAAGTGGTGGAGCTCCAGCCTTGAGCAAAAGAAAGCTCAGGAACAACACCGAGGCCCTGAGGTTAAGTCCCAGGGCCAGCACAAAACAAAAACAAAAACACTGTTTTGCTTAAAACTTCACAGAAATTGCTGTTTTGGAAGCTAAATTGGAGATGTTTTGAAGGCCATATGGTTTCTTGTTTTAATGACATATAGTACAGCACATGGACTAGTAGTGTACATTTTGTATAATCTGATTCTGTACAAGGCATTGTATATATTTTTATTTATTTATTTTTGCCAGTCCTAGACTTGAGCTCAGGGCCTGAGTCTGTCCTTGGCCTCTTTCAAGGCTAGAGCTCTACCACTTGAGCCTCAGCACCATTCCCAGCTTTTTTCTATGTATGTGGTACCGAGAAATCAAACCTGGGTCTTCGTGCATGCCAGGCAAGCACTGTACCACTAGGCCAAACTCCCGGCTCTGTATATATTTTTCATGAAGGACTGGTACTTGGATTTGAACTCAAAGGCTTCACTCTTGCTTGGGTTTCTTGCTCATGCCTAGTGCTCTATGATTTGAGCTATGCCTCCAGCCCAGCCTTTTGCTGATTAATTGGAGATGGAGTCTCACCCTTACCTTACCTGAGTTAGAGTTGAACTGTGATTTTGACAAATCTTGGCCTTCTTGTAGTGAGATTGGGATTGTGATTGACATCTGTCTGACTCAGGTAAATGTACATTTCATGCAAACATTTAATCTTCTGTATCTCTGTTTGCTTTTCTTCCTTTGTGTTACTTGTCAGTCATTTTCTTTCTGAATTGTGTTTCCATCAACACCGTCTATGACATTTTCTGCAGTGGAATAAAATTGAGCTTCAAACACAGGTACATGACAGTTGCTTACATTAACCTTTGTATTTCAAACCTATATTTTTCTTATGCAATTATGTCTCCTAGGTAGCATTTAGCTCATTTACCCATTAAAATGGTGAAGCAAGATCATCAGAGGGGTCATAATTATATATAACTCCAGCTAAAATAAAAATATAAGGATTTAGGGCCGGGAGTTTGGCCTAGTGGTAGAGTGCTTGCCTAGCATGCACGAAGACCCAGGTTTGATTCCTCGGTACCACATACATAGAAAAAAGCCACAAGTGGTGCTGAGCCTCAAGTGATAGAGCTCTAGCCTTGAGAAAGTCCAAGGACAGTGCTCAGACCCTAAGCCCAAGCCCAGGACTGGAAAAAAAAATATATGTATATGGATTTAATTCAAATTTACAGTTATGTTAAACAACTTAGATTATTGAGAGATTATTTTATACTCCTTAATAGTTTTATAGTTCTTTAGTTAGGGGCCATCTCAACCTATATGGAGTGTTTTATACATTTTCTACATCTCAATAGCTGTTATTCCTGTGACCTTCAGATACTTAGAGGTCAGAAAGTGTGAGGCACCCATGGGACTCTTGACTTCAGCATTTCCACAAAGCACCTTGAGGAGCAAGAAGAAGAGAAGTATAAGTTCTTGATAGGTGTTAGATGTGCCTGTATAGTCACACACACACATACACGCGCGCGCACACACACACACACAAGCCACACACATTACAAAAACTGTGTACACACACACATAAAACACATACACATACATCGCAGGTATGGTTTGCTCCATTGTGGATGGGTCAGTATTCCTTGAGGCTCAGGTTCCTGGGCTTCCTAGAGTTTCTCTAGGTGTGTGTCTGTTCACCATGGATAAATGTGTCCACTACAGCATACTTTTAGAATGTTTAACCATATACCTTTAGAATAATTATATCGATCTGTTACTTAAAGGAGAGCAATTTTTCTGGAGAGGTATCCCAGGTAAAGAGGAGGATGCTTTTATCAGGGTTGACCGGAGAGAACTCTCCATTCATCTCCAGAGTGTGTTAGATGAGATCCCATGCAGTATAGGTATATAATAGCCTCTTTAGGAGTAAGGTTTTAGAATAAGATGTGATGTGTGTGTGTGTGTGTGTGTGTGTGTGTGCGTGTGTGATCCAGTCTTTCTATCTTGATATTTGTTATCCCACTGCTTTTCATATGAGGTCACAAAATACTGCCAGAATGCAGTTCGCTTTCTTCATGCCTCATCTCTTGCACTCCTCCCTTTCCTTTGTGGCCACCCTCTGCATTCTCACCCCATCGATTACTTCACTTGTGCTTGAACACAATACGAAGGGAACTTGGCATTCATAGGCTTTTGAGTCTTCTTTAACTCTTGCTGAGATTTGCTCATGTTGCTGTTGCTAGGAGTAGCTCATTCTTTTTTTCTACAAAACACCCTCCAAAACTAAAAACCTAAATCTAAAACAAAACCCAATAGAATACTGTAATACCTTCCACGATTTATTGATCAGTTCTGTGTATTTTGTACATGTTATGGTCTCAATTATGATATTTAATACAAGTATACAATGCACTTTATTTATATCCACTCCTGAATTCCCTTACTTTCTCTCCTCTTCTCTTCTCAAATAGTATTCTTTCTACTGTTATCTTGCGTGGCCTATGTCTGCTCTTAGCAACACATGTGTGTCAGTATTTCTGATTTCTACTGAATTTAAAGCTCATTTCAATCACTCTTATTTTTATCCCTCCAGATGTTTCCCCCAGAACTCTGCAATTGAGTCAATTTTATGGTATTCTAGAAACTATGTACCATTGTTTGGCAATTACAATTATTTTCCTTGTGATGAGGCAGAGATTGCAAATTACTTCATAGCAATACCTTCCTTTAGCAACCTAGTGCTGATTTTTGCTAGGATTTGGTAATCTAGTTACAAATAACATTTCCCAGCTTCCTTTGCAGCTAGACAGTGACTGAGCCATGAACCCAGGGAGATGAATAGAAGATGCAATCACTTGTAGGCCTTGATATTCTTTCTTCCTCATTGAATGTAAACTAGATGTATAGCTAGCTGGGAGGTGAATCTGTGGCCTTAGACAAGGGCATGGATTCAAGCTAGCCAGGTGTAAAGTTTGCATCAGAAAATTGCTGAATCACCTTTATATGTAGTTACTAAAGGATGATTAAAAACTAAAATAAAATCAAGACAGTAAAGGCCAACTATTTAAAATTATACGTTTTAAAAAGTTCTCCCTTGTATGTTATTCCTGTTACATGGGTTTACATAGTGTGGAGTTAGAATGACTGATGGACTGCTCAGAGATGACCCAGGTCCAGTGAAGAGTCATTCTCAGCTAAGAATGGGAGCTAGTGGGAGATGCTGGATTCCGTAGAAGATATTCAGATCAGTGGTTGCAAAGCCACATCCTCCTGGACAGCACTGGGTAAGTATGTTTATTTGAATTAGCTGGAAGACAGATAGCTCTGCAGTGGAGTCCATCAGTGGTTGTCTTTGGGATTCACCCCTGCGGAGTGTTGAACTTGAACTGTGTGAACATGGTCTACAGTTGGGTCATTCACCAAGAATAGGCTCAGATGGCACCTGTCTGGGGTTGATTTGGAGTTAAGGGTCTTTAGTGAAAGGTCAGCTGTAACTTGTGTTGCTAGATTGACTGGGGGAAAGATTTTGCTAGCACTTAGGGGCAGCTCAGGATGTTAAGGAAGAGCACTAGAGTTGGTCCAACCCGGATCTGAATTCTGACTTTCTCCACTTTCCAGCTGGGGGGCAGGAGGGATTGGGCAAGGCTTTCTGAATGTATAACCACCCATACCATGCAGAATAGGATGCTAAGTTTTTTCATCCTACAGCTAGGATCACAGCTAATTATTTTAACTCTTGGAACAGTTATGTAGTATTTCCACAGATGATGTATGGTGGGTATTTTTACTTCCTTTAGTTTTTGGTGTCCTTCTCAAGGTGGCAGATTCATGCTATCTTTGTGTATTTTTTACCTTCCTTTACACTAAATGGGAAACAAAAGAGGTTGTAAGTAAGTACCTCATACAGGGCCATGTATTGAAGCTCTTTGTCTGAGCTGAGAAAGCTTGCTTCATGACACATCTTTCTTTTGACCACACTCAAGTGCACTTAGGAGATGCCCTAGACCACAGGTGAGTGCCCACCATAGGGTGTTGACTGCTCTCCTCAGGGATTTTGCAGGCAGGTAGGTATGTGGCACTTGTCCCTAGCCCTAGGATGAGAGTCCTCCATCTTTCTAACAATCTTAGATTCTCCTTAGTGCAGAGATCTAACTTCAGTAAGACCAAGGCAAAAGGACATTCTCCTCTCGCTTTTCTTTCCCAAGCTATGTATATACCAATACTTCTAAAGCTCTTGAAGAACACTATTCAGATGGCAGGAAGTAGCACAACTCTGTGGGTAGGATCTAAAGGACATCAGATGCTTTGCCTTTGGCTCAAGTTCCAAAGTCCATTTTGAAGTCCTCTCGGTCTTCTCACAGTGGTAGTATTTAAAACAAATCAATCAGATTAGATGGCTTATTGAACTGTGGTTCTGAATTTTAGAGGTGGAAGGGAAGCAGTAAATCAGAGGCTTATGCTTAGGCCTGGGGGGTCATTTTCTCAGCAGGCTTTATTACTGATTCCTAACAGAATATATTTTGTTTCCAGTACCAGGGTTTACTTCTTTTCTTGCAATCCATCTCTCTAGCTTTTTGCTGGCTAATTGGAGATAAGTGTCTTGAGAATTTGTCTACTGGGCTGTCTTTGAACTATGATCCTCAGATCTCAGCTTCCTGAATAGCTAAGATGACAGGTGTAAGCCAGCAGTGCCTTGATTTGGGTTTTCTTTACATTCTTTTTCATAGAGCATAGAGTAAGTTTTTAAAAATGATTATCAAATGGATGAATACATGATAGTAGAGTTGTTTTCAAGGTAAGATTCAAGATGCCTTAATATTATGAATGGAAATCATACGCATTGAAGAAATGCTCTGACATGTTCCATAACCAGTTTTCATTGTCTGCTTTATTCCATGTGATCTCTACTTTATCCAAAGAAGAAGTGTCAGGAGGCAAGACCATAACCTTAGAGCCAGGTCTTTTTGCTTAGCACCATGTTCTTGGTTCAGTCCATATGGAGGACTTCTTATCTGTACTGAGAATGGACTATAGTTTGCACCTGAATCATTATCCACTGTCCTTAGTGAGTTCCAGGCCCAGCCCCAGGCCCTCTGCAGGGACTGACTATTCTGGCAAGTTGGAAGCTTTCTGAGCCAGCACTCCCACAGCAGAGCTGGAGTAGTGGGATTTCTAGGTTTAATGAAATCTAATAGGAGCCTAAGCAGATGTGTGTGTAAAGATGGCTTATGAGGGGGTTTATGGGCACCTGTGTCAAGAAGAAGGCCCTCCATTCTTTTTCCATCCACATCCAGCAGCGCCAGTGCCCTAGCTTGAACTGTACGCACAGTCCCACTTTTGTTACTGTCCAGTGGCACTGGAAATACTTTGAGCCAAGCCTGAAAGTGGAGAGGTGATGTCAGCAGAGAAGTGACATCAGCCAAGTGATATAGGTCTTCCCTTTTGTGTGGTCATGGAAAGCAAGGATCTGGCAAATGTAAGACTCATCTACAGTTATAGGAACCAGCTCTCATGGGTTCTCTTCTGCCCTTTCCCACTTCCACCCTCTGTGGCTCTGCCTTGCTCTATTGATTCCTTCTCACACCCCTCTGTGACCAGTGTAGGTCACAGTGGTGGCAGTGACACATACCACATAAATACACTTTACTTCCAAAAATTGGAATGTACACTTGCCTCGTACCCCAATATACACTTGACTATGGTTTAGCATTGTGCACGTTTGCTTTGAAAATTTAAAGGCTTAGTTTGTAATGAAGAAAATCAGTGAGGTGATTTCAAGTGCTAATTGGTTGCTTTGAGAGTGAGTGCAGTGTCACTTTGGGGAAACCTTCAGAAATTGGTAATGACATGGAGAACGCTTCAGTTGACATCATTGGGTTATTTCCCAGTCCTCATGAACAAACATTGGCTGAGCTTCTTTGGGGACCACAAAATGGCTTGGCTACCATGGGAATTGATCCCATTTTCAAGAGCCTGACACGGACTGTCCCAGAGGAACTGAAAAATAGATGTCTAAATAAACCTGTGCCCCCTGCTCCAGATATCTGCAGACTCAACCAATTGTAGATTACAACTGAACAAAACACACAGACTTTGTTTTTCTTGTCACACTTCCCTAAACAGTACACTAGAACAATTTCTTGCATAGCATTGATAGTTTGTTAGGAATTATATATGTAAGTACTGTGCAATTTATATAAGGGACACGAGTGTCTACAGCTTTGGGGGGGATCCTTATATCCAGTCCTCTACCTATACCAATTGGTAACTGTATTTGAATATTCATAACTGCATTATTCATAGTTACAAATTATATTTAGATCCATGCTACACCATGGATAAACTTGGGAGAAACAGCTAAGGGAGACGAGCCAAGCACATGTCCAGCCATGCCCTTCATGACTGCATTGCTGTGACATGTCTGGAGTATACACAGAAAGTAGGTTGCTTTGCTAGGTGTTGAGGGAGGAGGAGGGAAGGAACCTGGCTGCACAATGGGTAGAATGTTCAGGATCTAGGCACTGGGAATGATCACACAACAATGTGAACACATTCATTCCACAGAACTGCACATTTTTACATGGTGTTGGATTCTGTTACAATTTAAGAAAAAAAATAAAAAATTAGATCAAATTTTTTAAAAAAGAAAGAAACCCTCCAAAATCCCCAAACATAGGGGATACAGTGGATTGATTTCCACTTCCTGCTCTTTCTCCTCCTCTTCCTCCTCCTCTTTCTTCTCTTCTTCTTCCTCCTTTGATTTTTCTTTATTTCCTTTTGTGTTCTTTTTAGGCAGAACTGAGGTTTGAATTTAGGGCTTCATAATTGCTAGGAAGGTCCTCTACTATTTGAGCCATGCTCCATCCCCTTTTGCTTAGTTGTTTAGAGTGTCATATTTTTGCCCAGGTCTACTTGGACCGAGATCCTCCTAGTTATGTCTCTCAAGGGGTACATGCTACTACACAGAGCTGTTGGCGAGATGGAGTCTTGCTAACTTTCTGCTTGGGCTGTCCTTGACTTGTAAGCCTCTTGATTTCTGCTTTCCAAGTACCTGGTATTTTATAGACATGAGCCACCAGAGCTAAGCTGACACCCTGGCCCATGTTATAAGGTCAAGTTCATGACCTCCTGAGTTTAGTACTTCATTACAACCCTATTCCTATTCCTCCTTGGGGAGAAAACTCAGTAGATGTAAATTAGTTAACATTATAGAATAAACTTCTGTGCACATTGCTTGTTTCCCAGGTGTGTAGGATTTTCACATGAATGTAGTATATGTAAGAAAAGATTTGGGTTGTTTACGGAGGACTGACTCACTAATTAGCATTTCAGAGCTTGGTGTGCTTCAAGTATGACTCACTATCTAGAGCAGTTTGGAAATGGAAGGGATGCTTTGGATTGGAGATGCAAGACAAGAAGACGGAAAGAAAGATTGATTATTGCCCCTTCATGTCCTGCAATTGCAAAGTACAAAATTCCAGTTAAGCTGGGTACCTGTGGCTCACACCTGTAATCCTAGCTCCTCAGGAGGCTGAGATCTGAGAATTACATTCCAAAGCCAGCTGTGGCATGAAAGTCCCTGAGACTCTTATCTTCAGAACCACTGGAAAACTGGAAATGGTGCTGTGGATCAAAGTGGTGGAGCACTAGCCTTGAGCTGAAGAGCTCAAGGACAGTGCCCAGGGCTAGAGTTCAAGCCCCATGACTGACAAAAAAAAATTTCCAGGGGCCAGGAGTTTGGCCTAGTGGTAGAGTGCTTGCCTAGCATGCACGAAGACCCGGGTTCAATTCCTCGGTAGCACATACACAGAAAAAGCCAGAAGTGGTGCTGTAGCTCAGGTGGTAGAGCTCTAGCCTTGAGAAAACCCAAGGACAGTGTTCAGGCCCTGAGTTCAAGCCCAGGAATGGCAAAAAAAAAATTTCCACATAACCCTACCATTCTAGTGTAGATGTTTTCATCCAGCAAATACTCTTTACAAACTTCTGATGTAATAGGGTATGATTATATGCTTTTAATCCCAGTGTTTAGGAAACGGAGTTAAGAGAATGGTGAGTTCAGAGTTAACCTGAGATACATGTGATACAGTGTCTCAAAGAAGAAAATGTGCCAGGTATCCAGTGGCTCACTCCTACAATCCTAACAACTCAGGAGACTGAGAATAATGGTTCAAAGCCTGCTTGGGGTGTGTGTGTGTGTGTGTGTGTGTGTGTGTGTGTGTGTGTGTGTGTGTGTGTGTGTGTGTGCTGGCTCTTACATTACTTTGCACCAAAGTGTATTGTGGGGAAAAGAAAGCCAGCTTTGAACACAGGAGGACCAGGATTGATCTAGATTCTGTTGAAGAGGTCAGAAGTCATGTCTATAGGCTTTCCTGCAGCCACAGAAAAAGAACTGTAAGTGGAACTGTGGTTCTAGCCTTGAATACCAGCCATGAGAGTGCCCAGGCCCTAAGTTCAAGCACAAGTACCAGCTACAAAGAAAGAATGACTGCTTTAAAAAGAAAATGAGGACTGAGTTTGGCCTACTGGTAGAGTGCTTGCCTAGCATGCACGAAGACCCAGGTTTGATTCCTTGGTACCACATGCATAAAAAAAGCTGGAAGTGTTGCTATGGCTCAAGTGGTAGAGCTCTAGCCTTGAGAAAGTCCAAGGACAGTGCTCTGGCCCTGAGTTCAAGGCCCAGGACTGGCAAAAATAAAATAAAAGAAATAAATGAATCAATAAATGAGAATTCTGGTGAGATTGAGATGAACATATGATACCAGAATGATAGAATATTGAATGTGGCTCAAGAGACAAGTGATAATTGTATAGTTGTTCTCGATACTTATGTGGTAAATGCCACAATATAAAAACAATCTATATTTAAGCATATTTGAGGATATTGTTTTCCTATTGACATCTTTGGAAATGAGACTTGTGTATTAGTTCCTTGTCTTGAAGTCATGCAGTCACTTTAAGTGTTGGCTAATATATAGTGCCATTATGCCTAGGATGGTATTATTTAAAAGGGTAAAAAGAGTTGAAAGTTATACTGCAAAGAAACAGGAGGAAATGATCACAGTGTGAGCTTAGGGAACAAATCTCTGAGTAGACCTGAAGTACCACCCCACTGGGTGTGTTTCTGGTTTAAGCACTAGGCAAGTAAAATCCTGTGGATATCTACAGTTCTGCATACATTTATATTTAATGTGGCTATCAGAAGGAATCGGCATGGAAACATTCCTAAAACCTAAAAATTCTACCATATTCTGCACTTAAATGATGAAAGATGTTTCAAAAATAGCTTTTGCTACATTTAAAAAGCCTATTAGTGTTGACAGCAAAATTCCACTTGGCCACGAGACTATTTAGCAAGCCCGTGCATTAAATGCATGGGCTAAATCTGGGTCTTGGTGCTGTGTAAAATGCAGAACCTAGCGGAAAGCATTTCTGCAGCATTGCTTCCTCTAAGGTCTGAGTGTCAGAGGGATGCTGTTCTAAGCCAGGAGCTATCCCCAAATGTGCTACCATAACAGCCCCTCTTGATTGTCCATTGATCCCTCTTGATTCGCGAGAGACCCTTTGAGGGTCTTGCAATAGTTAAGAGTTTGTCTCCTCTCTCTCCCTCTCTCCCTCTCTCCCTCTCTCCCTCTCTCCCTCCCTCCCTCCCTCCCTCTCCCTCCCTCCCTCTCTCCCTCTCTTCCTCTCCCTCTCTCCGTCTCTCCCTCTCTCCCTTTCTCCCTCCCTCCCTGCCTCCCTCCCTCCCTCCCTCCCTCCTTAGAACTAGTGGCAACATAGCATCCTCTACTCTTGTCCTGCTATCTAAGCAAATTATTGTTTTGTTCTTTCTTAAAGAATATGGTTAATGAGTTAGGCCGACCTTGGCTGACATGATCTCTTAATTGCTGTTGATACTCAGCCTCCCAGATGCTCAGAATCCTCCTCATCAAATGGGAATGACAGTGGTATTCAGCCACAGAGTTGTTCTATGGGGAGACAAAGGCGCCTTCTTAACTGGTCCCCACACTGTAAGAATTTGTGTGAATTATTTTTGGTAGGAATTGGAATCATTGACCTAATGTATATTTTGAGCATGTAGCTTTCTGCTTCCCCATGTGGAGCACTGCCATCTTTCTTGGTTGGTTGTCATGGAGAATTCCAGAGTATTCATCTCTGGAATTCTTGGAATGGACCAAGAAACTCAAAATTTGATCAAAGTACATACCCCTCCTGCAGGCTGAAGTCAAGTCCAGGGCATTCTGCCACGGTTATTTGGCTCTGGGAGAAGTCATAAGGACGCCTCTCCCTCTGCTCACATCTCTGCTGCGGTGGTAGAAAATGCAGGACATTCTCCCAAAAGAGGACTCGAAGTGCTTGTCAGAATGCTGATTTCCCAGGTGTCTCTTCAGGAAATAGTCTTCCTCATCTCAAGGAGGGCTCTGGCTTGAGATTGAAGAAAAGAATTTAGCCAGAGAAGAAGCAGCACGTTCCTGTGGGATCTTTCATTTGGGTGAATAATTGCCTTTGGGAGATACTTGCTTGTGATGGCATTGCTTGGAAAGGAAGGTGCCAGATGAACTAAATGCACATATTCCCTGCACAAGACCCACATGAGTCTTACGTTGGAGGGGCCCAAAGTTAGTGACAACAGTGGAACAATGTGCATTTTCTATAAAAAGCCATTTTCCTGCTATAAACATATCCTGCTGGTGGAATGATTGGCTCTGTGTGGTGATTGAAAATGTACAAGAGGAGTTTGGACTGTCTCATGATCTTCTAAAGCAAGAAGTTATTAAAAACTACCTGAGGTCATTTCAAAAGGACACAGAGGTCACCTTGAAGGGGCTTCTAGTGGCCTGGGATATCATACAAGCATTAAGAAGATGATGGCTAAAATGGATTAAAATATGTGACAGATATAAAAAAATGAGTTCTTAATGACCCTAAGTTCCTAAAAAAGAAATGCACATGGCAATAACACTGCTTGTGATGTGAGCATGATGATTCACACCTGTGAACGCAGCAATTTAGGAGGCAGAGATGGGAGGCCTGCCACTGAAGGGCAGTCTGGGCCAAAAAGAACAAGCTGGTAATAAAGATTCAACCGCACACCCTGCCAGGCAGGAGGCACAAATGGTGTGGGTCCAAAGTGAGAGCCTCTCTCTGAAACATAAATAAGCAAAAAGGGCTGGAAGTGTGGTTCAAGTGGTTGATTGCCTACCTAGCGAGTGCAAGACCCTAAGTCTAAACATCAGCATCACCAGCCAACAAATAAGTAGCTTGGTTGTAACCAAGGCTTCTTTACAAGTATAGGCAGAGGGGATGAAATCCCAAGCTCCAGATGAGCACCCAGTGACCATGGTGTGTGTTGGCAGAGGGGGGGGTGGTGGTACAATCTCAGTATTCTTTTTTTGATGTTGTTGGTTGCAGGGCTTGGACTCTGGGCCTGGGTGCTGTCCCTGAGCTCTTCAGCTCAAGGCTACCCCCTTACCCCTTGAGCCTCAGTGCCACCTCTGGTTTTCTAGAGGTTAATTGGAGATAAGACTCTCAACTGTCTTTATTCCCAGACTGGCTCTGAACCACGATCCTCAGATTTCAACCTCCTGAAAAGCTGGAATTACAGGCATGAGCCACCGCCCCGGCAGTCTCAGTATTCTTGATTCCCTTAAAGGACTTTGAAGACAGTAGGACTGGGTAGGCAGTGAGCCCCACCGCTCTTTCCTCCTCACCTTGAATGTGGCCCTCAAATCTCCTTCCTTGCACTGTGGTTTTGCTCAGGATTGATTCCCACAGACACTGTACTGTGAGCCTGTCCATGTGGGGCTCTGCTTTATTCCCTTCAGAATTCTGATTATTTGGGACTTCCTGGCATGCTGTGTACGGGGTAAGGGTCCCGTAGAGCAGGCCTAATCTCCTCAGACAATTACTCTTGAATGGATACAAGGGCACAAAGATGAATATCGTTTTGCATATATTGTTCCCAGAAATCTATAGTATGTTCTCTTGCTCATTACAAGTGTTTTAATATTATTAACTCATCTGAACCTATTTAAAGGTATATTGCTTATGTTCAGTTATTAAAATAGTAAAATAAAAATATGAATCTACTATTTATTTGGTAGCTACCATTTGGCAGGTTGTATATTTGATTCTTCGTGTGGCTGGTTTTCTGTGATCCACACAAACCTATGATTTTAAGAAGCTTTAGCTAGGAAATGATGAGGTCCATTCTTTTTACTACTGGGATACAGAAATGCATCTTTGCCACATCAGAAATTTTGACTAAAGAGGAAATTTGATGACTATCATCTTTGAGATTGAATAAACAGGATGGGGGTAATTCTTTTAACTTTGACTCTTTTATATAAAGGTAATTCCCTATTCCCATTAGTAATAAACTATGAGGTTGTCTGTGTGCAATGTGTAAGGCAAACTGACTTAAGTTCAATTTCCCCTTAGATAAAACCTAATGAAGATAAGGAGAATTTGAATCGGTGGGCCAAATTGTGCCAGTGTATGGGGTAATCATATGCATTTTAAAATCCAGCCTTGAATAAGATTGTTTCAGCATAGATTTTTGTATTTCATGGATTACACTGAATGGGGTCTGCTCTTGACTGGGCCTTGTGTATCCTTGACACATCTCTGGGAGCTGAATTCTGGCCATATACCAACTCTAGCGTCATGTTGAGCTCATGGTTGAATAGTGGTTTAGGATGTGTGCAGGAGTGACTTTAACCTAGGCAGTGAGGCTGGAGAAGATACAGCATGGAAACCCTCTCATAGGGGAGCAGGCTATCCCTTCCTGTCTCAGTGTTCAGCATTTTGCTATCTATCTATCCATCTATCTGTCTGTCTAATCTGTTAGCTATCATCTATATCTAGTATTTACTCTCCATTTTCTGTCATCTATATCTATTATCTATCTCCTGTCTAGCTATGATCTACTCTCATTCATCTATCTATTTTTCAACCTGCTTCTCTATTATGTAGCTTCTGCCATTCATGTATCTCATCTTACTGCCACCAGTACCACCAACATTATCATTACAATCGTCATCACCATCATCACATCATTATCACCATTATCATCCCTCCATCTACCTTATAGCAGGTAATAACACTGACTGATATGGAGAGACTGGCCCAGGTCCTTTAGGCTCTTGGCTAAGGGAGAATAACTGCCTACAGCTCTGGCCCGTTGTCCAGGGCATCATGTCTAATGCCAGGAGGACTTGCTGACCTCAGGTTTGATATGCAGGCTCTCTAGAGTATGAGCATAGGGACCAGGTGGTATTGGTAGGTGTTGTGAAGAAAGGGATTGAAGTTTAGGAGAAAACCATTTAAAGTAAAGGGCTACTATTTTGCTTTTGTGCACTGTGAATTTTTAAGGGGCAGATATAGAATGTGAGAGTTCACACAGTTATGGAAGCACAAAGACTTATTGTTGTAGATCTCACTGTGGGAATCCAGGATTAGAGAAATGAGCCTTTTACTATTCATATATGCTAAGTATTGTTTAAATCTTTTGGTTTTTCTGGCCCCTGATATGGGAAGGAAAAGAAAGGCATGAACAATTAACAACAAAGATCTTGTTAGGGGCCGGGAGTTTGGCCTAGTGGTTAAAGTGCTTGCCCAGCATGCATGAAGACCCGGGTTCGATTCCTCGGTACCACATACATAGAAAAAAGCTGGAAATGGTGCTGAGGCTCAAGTGGTAGAGCTCTAGCCTTGAGAAAATTCCAAGGACAGTGCTCAGGCCCTGAGCTCAAGCCCAGGACTGGCAAAAAAAAAAAAAAAAAAAAAGATCTTGTTATTAAGCATTGCTTTTTAGACTGGGAAGCAAGTCCAGAGGGCATTTTATGTGCATAGAATTTGGAGCAGTACTCTAATGAAAATTTGTAAATATATTTGAACAGAAAAAGTCACACCAATAATGCAGGCTACACAGGAGGCAGATAATTGAGGATTTTCTTTTGAAGCCAGCTAGGGCAGCAACGTCAGCAAGACTCTATTTCTAATGAATGAGCAAAATGCTTACCTAGAGGTAGGGTTCAAATGGTAGAGTGACTAATGTGAGGAAGAAAACTAAGCAAGAGCAATAGTAGGCCCTGAATTTTCAAGCTCTAATTACCAGTACATATGCCCCAAAAGTCAGATGGACGTGATGGAGATTCACATGTAGTGAATTTGAGGCACACTGTTTCTTTGGAAGTGAGGTGCTGATCGTATATACTGTCCGTCTTTTTGCTCTTGTTTAGCTGTAGAGGTCTTCACATGATCAATTTCAATGATTCCTTTCTTCTCTAAGGAATTATTCACAATATACCCTAATAATGGTAGCCACCACATAGAATTCAGCCTGTACTTATTATGTATGTTGAATTACTGAACAACAAAGGAATTGTGGACTCAAAGTGGTTGGTTTGTCATCTGTACTTTGAAGCTTTTGAGTGCCATTCTCTAAGAATGGTGCTGGAAGGGGAAGCAGAGCTAGGAGTTAGTGGCAGGGGGAATTCGGGTTTCTGGTGGACCAGTGGGCCAGTGGAGTGGCCCTGAGAAGACCCCTATCTGGGGGCCAAGAGTGGCTTTTCCCGTGTGTGGGACTGTGTGTGGGAGCAGATGTGACTGCTCCTCTTCCTCTGGTGGCCACTGTACCTTCTAGAACACTTAGGACCAGCAAGGGAAAGCAGTACAGTGGAGTTGGGTCAATAATCAGAGTTAACAGTGAGAAATCATCGTTTACAGCTGTTTCCTGTCCTCCCTCAGTTTTTACTTTTTTTCTTGTAGGTTTAGAGTTATCATTCTCAAACTACAAACTTCCACGCATGTTGTGTGTGTCTCCGAGGGCTGCGTAATATGATGGATGTCTCAACAGATTGGCTGCAGGTGACATGAGACTTCATTTGACTTCTATCAAATTAGGCAAAAAGGAGATCTTAAAATGAAAAAAAAATAAAAAGCCATTAAAAATCATAAAGTGTGGGCTGGGAGTGTGGCCTGGTGGTAGAGTATTTGCTAACATGCACGAAGCCCTGGGTTTGATTCTTCAGTACCACATACACAGAAAAAGCCAGACAGAAGTGGTGCTGTGGCTCAAGTGGTAGAGCACTAGCCTGGAGCAAAATAAAATAAAATAAAAAGCGCAAGGACAGTGTCCAGGTCCTGAGTTCAAGCCCCAGGACCGGCAAAATAAGTCAGTAAAATCAAAATCATAAACTGTTACTTATATTGACATAGAATAGATTTATGATTTTGAATGGCTTAATAAATACTTGAACTACTTTTTCTCTTATACTGTCACAGTATATTACTTACATGAACTCAAACTCTTGGGGAATTTATTTCAGTATGAAAATGTCCCCGTATTGTACACACTTTTATTACGTCTGCTCATCTCTTTTATCTGCAGAGAGCTTGTTTTAGTTTGTATGCTTTGGGAAGAAGGTAACAATCCCCTTTGCAACCCTCCTCCCCCGCCCTCCCTCCTCCCCCTGCCCCAATCCCAAATCCTGCAGCTCTTCTTACTTGTGTAGCTAGTAGGCTTTAATGACTCCAGGCACAGTGGGTTCTTGCTGAGCTTTCTGACTTTGTCCAGTTGGATATGACGTCCTTCTGGGAGAATGTGAGCTGGCTTGAAGGAGGGGCATCCCCAGGGAAGATAAAGGGTGCCCTTGGTTACAGGCAGAAGTGCCAGCAACTGATCTGGGCTCAATCTCCATCATTAATTACCAGCCCCAGCATGCATATACCTGTGGTCACTCAGTGACGTCTGCAGTGGAGGCACAGTCGTGTTTGTTTCAAACATTGTTTGTTACATCAAGAGAAGGCAATTTGGCTAGCTCACAAGAGACTTCACTGATATTCTCATCCATTCATTCATTTCTTCACCTTCCTTTTCCTCTATTTCTTTCATTCTCTCCTTCTTGCATTCCTCTTCCTCATTTCCCTTTTTATTTTGCACTCTTCTTCCCTCCTTCCCTCCCTCCCTCCCTCCCTCTCTCTCCCTGCCTTTTCCTCTCTCTGCCCCTTTCTCTCTTATCTCCTTTGTCTCACAAGTGTTGGCTGTATTCTGCAGTAAGTGAACAGAGTGCTGTGTTTAGTGCTGGTTTGCAGGAGAAAAATTAAATTCCCTTCAGAAAGCTTGTTGACATCCCAGAATTCTTTGCAGCTGTCTCCTGCTAAGAGAATTCTTGCAAGAGAATGAAGTACAGTAGCCAGAATGTAAAGGCATTGCAGTGAGGAGATTGTACTTTTTAAAAAATTTTTTACTAGGAGATTGTATTTCTAAACATTTGTGTATGGAGAAAAGAAGAGTAGAACTGGAGAAGAGAAGACTGGAATGGACAGAGCCAGGCTGAACGAGGACAGAAGCTCCGGGAGCCAGTGAATTTCTTCCCTACAGGCTATTTGAAAAAGTGTATGCCAAACCAAAGAGTCTGTGTACTCATCTACATATGCCTAGCTCTTGTTTTTGTTTTCTTTTTTTATAGTTTGGGGGTATGATTTTCTTAGTAGCATTTCAAACACAATAAAATCTAGTGATTTTAAATGTTTTATTGGAATAAATTAATTGCACAGAGGTTTCACTGTGACATTTACGTACCTGCATATTGCTCAAATTCATACCACTTATATTACTCTTAGTGCTTTCTCCCTCTCCCTTGCCCTCCTCCCCCCAGCCCCTCCCCCTCTGTTCTCCCCCCCTCCCCTGTTCCCTCCCTCTCCCTCTCTCTCTCTTTGTGGTGCCAGTCTTGAGCTTGAACTGATCTTCTTTTGCTCAAGACTAGTGCTCTACTGCTTTAACCACAGCTCTGTTTCCAGATTTTTTGGTGATTAATTACAGGAAAGTGTCTCATGGATATTTCTACCTGGGCTGGCGTTGAACCTTGGTCCTCAGCTCTTAGCCTCTTGAGTAGCTAGGATCATAGGCTTGAGCTCCTGGTACCCAGCCCCTTCTTTTATTTTTTCTTTGCTTTATTAGCTTCCATTATATTACTTTCATTCATATATGTTTATATATTCATTAATATATTCATTCATACATATATATTCATATGTATTCACATATGTAATGTATTTCTAGCATATTCACATACTAACTTACCTTTTCCCTTTCAAGTTTTGTACTGAAAATAATAATCATCTGCTTATTCCAGCTACATAAAAATCCTGTTTTTGCATTTCTTCCTATTGATATATATATAGACCAGGAAATAAAAGGAAAAGGAGGCAGATGATCATAATTCCAAATGGGTCATCTTTAAGGTACAGTAGTAGCTCCTGCTATCACTGGGAACACATCATGGGCCTTGGAGGGGATACGTCATTAGACTTTTCTGTTTTATGCATGAGGAAACGAATTCCACAAAGGCCGAGAGGGAATAGAGTCCAGATCTGTCATCATCTGCCCAATATTTCCCTTGCATTAGACACAGTAAAGCATTAAGTAGGAATTTCTGAGTGTTGTGTCCTATTTCTTCAGCCTTTCCTTTTGAAATACGAGTGGAAAAGAACAGTGAGTCACCCCCACATCCCTTCCTCCTTTTGTCATGGGCATCCCCAGTTGGTAAATAAGAGAGAACTCAGGATTATCTGGGTGTGTAATTTATCATTTCCTGGAAGGCCTCAGATGGTTCATTCCAGGGATGCCCAGGTGGATAAATATGAAAACAAGAAAAATAATGAATAAAGAACAGCAGCATATTTATCAAAAAATTGCCATAATTTAATATCTGAGGCTATTAAATCAGACCTGGGAAGGGCTGCTGTGTGGAGAAGGGATTAGCTTCGCTCTGGGGAGATGGACAAGACAAACCAATAAAGAGAAATTATAATCACGGTTCTACGAGGTCAGTAGGAGGAACTTGTCTTATTCTATCTTTTTTTTTTCTTTTTCTTTCTATAAATGAGACTTTTCCAAAGTGGTATGTGCTCTTTTGGAGGGTTTTGTGTTTCCTCAGTGTTGGATGGCCACTTCAGGGGTTTGGTTCTGAGTTCTGCTCTCACAGTAGCAGTCTAGCCCTGAGGCTTACAAAGTATTGGTTAATCTAGAAGGAATGAGAGGGAAAGTGACACTGGTGCTGGTGAGTATGCAGAAAGAGAGAGTCGTGGACACGGCATTCCTTCTAGGTTAAGGAGGATAGGCCAGGTGGCCACTTCCTTTTGCCTTTGACCTCAGACAAATGTTCTGTATGATTGATGAGGGGGAGAACAGAAGGTGACTGATGGGTGAGGAGAGGATAGGAGTTCACTGCCTTCTGAAGACTTCTCTTGGAATCTTGGCATTGGCACATATTTTATGGGATCATCATAATTTTCCAAGTTAGTATTTAATGGTATGAATGATAGAGTCTAAAACTACAGAGTAGACTTAAGTATTTTTTGGTTCTGTATCTTCAGTGCTTTTGAAAGGTTCAGAGATGAAGGATACAACAGGAACCTGGAAATATTAGGATCACTTATTCTCTCCAATTACAATGAATTGTCTACCTATGTATCTATCTGTTTATCAATGTATGCCTGGATCTATCTATCTATCTATCTATCTATCTATCTATCTATCTATCTACGTCATCATCATCATCATCATCATCATCATCATCATCATCTATCATTGTTTATCCATCAACTTTCTACTCATCCATCTATTCTGTATTTTCTATCTATCAATCATTCCCTCTATCTATCCTCCATTGTCCGTCATCTGTCTACCCATCTATCTTCTATTTTTATGTGTGTGTGTGTGTGTGTGTGTGTGTGTGTGTGTGTGCCTGTCTGTCTGTCTGTCTGTCTGTCTGTCTGTCTGTCTGTATCCATCCATCCATCCATCCATCCATCTCTACCAGGACAGAAGTTTGAACCCAGGGCCTCCAGGTTGCTTAGCTAGTACACTGCTACTTAAGCCACAGCTTCTGCCCTCCGAGCTTTTTTCTGGTTATTTCGGAGATTATTGTGGACTTTTCTGCTCTTTTGAACAGTGATCTTTTGCATCTCAGCCTCCTGAGTAGCTAGAATTACAAGTGTGAACTACAATGCCTGGTTGTGAAATGTATTTTTATAAAATGTTTTTATTCAGGTAAGAGCAGTGAATGAAAAATTTGGAAACATTAGAAAGAAGAATTAAAAAAATTACCTATTTTGAATGCTAGTGTTGGTTCATACCTCTAATGATAGCTACTCAAAAGGCTGTGTTTCAACTAGCCAGGACAGAAAAGTCTGTAATACTCTTCTTCCCAACTAACCACCAAAAACCCAGAAGTGGGGCTGGGCTCAAGTGGTAAAGCCCTAGCTAGCCTTGTGCAAATAAATAAATTAATTAATACATTAATAAATTAATTAATTAAAAAAATCTCAAGTATAGCACCCAGGCTCTGAGTTCATGCCCCAGGAGCAGCGCGCGCATGTCCATGCCACACACACCCACACCCACACACACACACACACACCACATACACACCCAATTATACATATGAAGGTGAGCCAACCATTTCTGTTCTGTGGGGTTTTAGTTTGTTTCTGTCATACAGTTTTTTCTGCATAGCAAAAGCTATATGAATATCAACTGTAGCTGTGACTCTGACTCCCTCTCTCCCTCTTTCCCTCTCTTCCTTCTTCCCCCCCTCCCTTTCTAGCTCACATTTGGCTGAAATTCCAGTTTTCGATGTTTAAAACGTTGGTTTGGTTCTGTTGTTTGAGTGGGGCCACGAGAGGCTGCCGGCCAGATGGAGTGGGACCAGCGCCTCTGGGGGTGGGATTTTGTTAAATCACCTTCTCAGTTGTCTTACTCGTTGAGGCTGTAAGTATGCAGTGGCAGCCACTAAGCCGAGAGATGCCAAGGGAAATAGGGAGATATGTGGTGGAAGTAACATCACTTATTGTGGGAGATAAGATGAGTCTACTCTTAACTGTTGCTTGATTTATTCGTTCTTTAACGATCTGTTAACCACCAAAGCGAAGATGCTGTAACTCTGGGACTCAAATTGACCATCAAATTCAACCCAGATGGATTCGAGACATGATTCAAGTGGTAGAGAGCTTGCTTTGCAAGCCCAGAGTTCAAACCCCAGTAATGTGAACAAGAAACATAATGGAATCTATAGGCAGTCCAGTGTTGCGCTTGAAGTTGAGAGGCTAGGACCTGGATTTAGATCCTGGCTCTGCTACCTCACTGGCTTGGGGACTGTGGTGGTTATTTTACCCCTGAGCATTCATATTTCATGCTAACATGTAGGGCTTTTCCAAGCCTGACAGTGGAAACACTTGAACTAGTTTTTATGCAATGGATCTTCCTGGGTTGTGTAGGGTACTATATCACTTTACTCATCAACGGAATAAAGTACATGTGTGGACTGCCTGCCAATCAAATCTGTTGTAATGTGGCATGCATCGCTTTCAAATTGCCCTCCCCATGCCTGTGGTTCACACCTGTAATCCTAGCTACTCAGGAGGCTGAGATGCTAGGATTGTGCTTTAAAGTCAGCCCAGGTAGGTAAGTCTATGAGACTTTCACCCCTAATTAACCAGAAAAATAAGCCAGAAGTACAACTGTGGCTCAAGTGATAGAGCGATATCCTTGACCAATAAAGCTCAAGAAGAGGGCTCAGACCCTGAGTTCAAGCCCCAGGATCAACACAAAGAATAAAAAATAAAGTGAAGCCAGGTGCGCTACTCAGGAGACTGAGATCTCAAGATCAAGGTTCAAAGCCAGCCTGGGCACAAAAGGAGATTCATCTTCAATTAATCTCTAGAAAACGGGAAGTGGGGCTTGGCTCAAGGGTAGGGCAGTACTTGAGCTGTAGAGTTCAGGGACAACACCCAGGCCCAGGGGTAGGGCAATAGCCTTGAGCTGAAGAGCTGAGGAACAGTGGTAAGGCCAAGTTCAAGTCTCATGACCCACAAAAGAGAGAGAGGCCGGGGGCGGGGGGAGGGAGAGAGAGAGAAAGAAAGAAATGAAATTGTCTTTTTGGGTGCATTCTGAACATCCTTCCTTCACCCAGAGGCTGTTTGGGGGTTGAGAATGAGCCTTGCCATCAGAGTTCTGGGCTCCAATTTCTACGCAGGCCACTTGAACACTATTTGTGTCGAGCGCTATTATGTAAAATCTGTACTGTCATGGAGAATTACCATTTAGATTGAAGAAATGTAATTCATTTGTTTCAGTAATTTATTTCCAAGAAACTTATGGCCTGACAAATGTAACATCATTGGAACATTTTGGTTTTCTGTTTCATGAAAATTGCTTCTTCTGCTATATTAATAAAAGAAAACCAAATAAATAATACCACAAAGGGCAGAAGTGCTGCTTTTCTGACACCTTTTGTTCCATGGCCGGAAGCAACCTCTCGGTGATTATTTTGCTTATGGCTCTTTATCTGTCACAGCCCTGAGCCCAGAGTTGCCTTTCAGCTCAGGACTTTCTGAATTTTAACCTCTTTATATCCCTTCCCTTCCCTTCCCTGCCCTGCCCTGCCCTCTCTTCCTTTTTTTTTTTTGGTTCTATTTTGGTGGGATTAGGGTTTGAACCCCAGGGTTTTGTGCTTGACAGTTGCTCTCTTACTTGAGACAGATTGGCTGCCAACTATGATCCTATCTCTGCCTACCAAACAGTTGGGATTACAGACTTGTATCACTATGCCCAGTTTTACTCAGGATTTCTTGATTTAAGAGGGGGAAGACAGAGTTTGCTATGAGAGGAGCCAGGCCTTGATCATTAGCTGGGAATGTGGCTGCCCAGTCCCGAGTCATATGTTCAGAGCTGGCAGGGGCTCTCATGGTTCATTGCTCAGCCCTAGCATTGCTCCAGATGGTACAGACCAATGCGGGGCTGTGAAATGACTGTGGGGCTAGCACGTGCCTGCTGATGGCCCTGGTTGCAGATACCATCCAGGCTTTCGTGTGTGACGCTTCAGAGATAACATTTCCTAGCCAGAGGGTTCACTTTAATGAATGTGCGGATTTCTAAACTTTCTAAAGTCATGTAACCAGCTGCACTAATGCACTAATGCACTCCTCACTAATGACACTGAACTTTTGAAGGCAGCTCTGAGGTGGTAATAATATATATATTTAATTTTTTAAAATTAGAAGCCAGCCATGTGGGAGAGCACTGAATTCAAAGCTTAGGTGCCAGGTGGGGAACCAGAGCAGGCTGCACACAGCACAAAACAAAATCAAGCAAATGTGTTACGCTTACTGTCATAGATTAAGAGCAAGTTCTCTTGAAGAGGGAAGACCTACTGAGGGGAGCATCCCGGCTGAGGGGAACATGGCCCTAAGTCACATTATGTGGCTAATAGCCCTGCAGGAGTCCCCTGTGGTCCTTTTGAAACACTGTAACAGCTAGCTTATGCCGTATAACAGACCACCCCAAAATGTAGTAGCTTTTCTCTGAAGTAGAACTATGAGTGCCTGTTTATAGGCTTAAAATTTGAGTCACTTGAAACGTTGGTCCTGAAATCTAAAATCAGACACTGCTCATCGGGCTTTAGTACTTACTTCCACACAAAAGGGCAGACTCAGCGGTCAGGGGACTCTAGGGAAACAGTGTTTATCGTTTTGGGTAATGGCCAGAAAACGCTTCATGGACATGAGAATCTCATTGATGCAAAATTGCTGAATGTCACTGAGCCAAAAATTTGAGATTAATGCACATATTTTGGGCCAAAAAAATATGACAAATCACATTGATTTCTCTCCTGTGAAGTGGTTTGCAGTAGCATCATTTTACTAAAGCATTTAATTATGATGGCCTCATTAAAATGCAAATGAAACAACCAGTCACCAGAACCCAATCAACAATCCATAGCACTTAAGCGTTTGGAAAGTTCGTAGCCCTCTGCTGTAAGAGAATTGGGGAATACTAAAAGGTATCACACATTTCTTTGAATAACCAGTACCCAGGGCTTTTCTGCATCTACCTCCAAGGAACAGATTAATGACTTTAGTTTTTGCACTTACCTGAGATGAGATATCCCTGTCTCAGTATAGAACTGGCATCCCAATTCAGCGCACAGATGAACTGTAGATTCCACCCTGGGAGAGGGCCCGAGATTCTGCATGTATAGTGAGCTCCTAGAGAGGAAGCTGCTGCTGCTGGAATAGGGACTCATGTTCTGGAACATGGATTTGAGGAGAAAAGGAGAGTGCAGTCTGGAGACAGGTGTTGTCCCTGACCCTTGATCCAGTCCTGTATCTTTACATTGTTTTCTATTTTCTGTCCTTGGTCCTAAGCACCAAGGTCCCTGTGGAATTTGATTTCTCTATGGACACAGGAAGTTAGTTGTTTTGCTTATTTGAGCTATGCTGAGGGTTTACAGAGGAAATCATCTAACTATTTCCATATAAATTTTAGAGCGTGTATGTCAGATCCTGCTGGGATTTTTTGATGTTTATTTTGCCTGTGTGTGTGTGTGTGTGTGTGTGTGTGTGTGTGTGTGTGTGTGTGTTTGAATTTAGAGTCTGGATACTGGTTCTTAGCTTTTGTTCATTCAAGGCTGGTGTTTAACCACTTGAGCCACATCTCCACTTCTAGCTTTTTGGTGGTTGACTGGAGAGAAAGACTCACAATCTTTCCTGTTTGTGCTGGCTTCAAATTTAGATCTCAGGTTTCTGGCATGAGCCACTGGTGTTCAGCCAGATTTTGGTATTGAGTGCCTTGAGTTTTCAAAGAAGGTGTCTTCTTCATCATTTCAGTTACATTGATGGGGGGCTGTTGTATGAACCTCATAGGCAGTCAGTTCATGCTCTTTCTAATGCCTTCAATCAGACACCACAGCATCCCACTAAACATTTTTCATCAGACAGTGAACCTATTGATTACCCAACAACGGGGCTTCTGTTTCTGAAAAGTGCTGTCATTGACAAAATCTCCTCATTGTGGGATTACTATTTTCAGGCTTGCTTATCCTGCACACTGGCTAGCTTAAAGAGAGTGTTGCTATACAGTAACATAATTAGCACAGTGTTTCTTCACATTTCTAGTTTTATTTTTAAAAAGCATACAGATTTTATTGAACAATATAAGATGCCCCAACTCAATCTAAAGAACAGCCTGTGCACAAAAATGTGTTTAACAACAGAATTGTACTCGTGCATCAGAAGGTGCACTATTTGTAAAAAAATAGGACTTGGAAAAAAATTATGTGAAGTGAAGTAAGTCAGAGATAAAGGAACTTTTATACATGGAAGCTAGAGTTAGCTTACAAACTCATAAGTAAATATGTTGAGTGGAATGCTTTTATATATAAATGTCTTAATTAAAATATGAATTTAAGGGAGATCTCAAATAATGTAATTCCTCAGAAAGGCAAAAAATCAAAGTTCAGCAAAACAAACACCAAGAAATGGGCCCTTAAAAGGGGTGGGATATAGGGGGGAGGGAAATGGGGACCAAGACATAAGAAAGGGTATCAATGTATGTGAAGTAATGTGCCTTCTATCTGGTGAATATAATCTAACTCTTCTATTAATTACAATAAAAATATATGAAAAAAGAAAGGGGTGGCATAGAGTCAACAGGAAAGGAATAGATGAAAGAAGAGGAGAAGATGGGGAGAATGCAGTGAAGAATCCAATGTACATCCCACAAAATTAAGAAGAGTGAAGGAAGGGTGCATAGGGGAGGGCTGGATGAGAGAGTTGAGGGGTGATCAAGATATATTTTAGTCATAAACTGCTTTATTAAGTGGTAACTTCTTTGTACAATGACCTAAAGATAATCATAAAAGAAAAAAGAAAAAAAACGTGTTTAATAGTTTCTCCTCTTTAATAATTTACTTCATGCTGATCTTCATGCTAAAAAAATACCCTCAGCTTTGAAGTCACTCCGAATGTCTAGTGAAAAGTAGAACCGACGCCAGTAAAGATGATGGCAAGAAACGAGGGCTGGCTGGCCCTCCTGCTTGTACTGGCCATGCTGCTGGCACCTGAGTTATTCTGGGAGTTATCCCATTACCGGGTGATATTTGTGGATCTACAAAAAGAGAATTGCTTACAAATAATGTTCTTAGTTAAGATTGTTCCCAATTTTATTTTTCAATTTTTTTGTCATTGTTCCTTTACTGGGGCTTGAACTCAATGCCTTATGTTCTTGCTTGGCTTCTTTTTTTTCCCTCAAAATTGGCATTTTAGCACTTTGGGATTTTGCTCTGGTTACATGGAGATAAATATCTCATAGATTTTCTGCCTAGGCTAGCTACAAATTTCCATCCTTAGATCTGAGCTTCCAAAGTAGCTAAGATTTACAGTAGTGAGCCTTGAGGGCCAAGCAGGTGGTTTTATTTTTATTTTTATTATCATCATTATCATCATCAGCAGCAGCATCATCATCATCTTGATTATATTGGTATTCTTGATCATGGGATACAGGAATATAAACAAGAGGAAAAAACATGACAGTCAGGGGAAGAGTGAAACTTTGTTTTTGTTTGCATTGGGAGCAGGGTAGCCTCTGGGTTAGGAGCCAGCTCTGATACCAGCTTGTCTGCTTTGCCTCCAGGCTGGCTCACACAGTAGCTGTTCAGTACGATATAGTGACTTCATCTCTGATGTCCTCACAGCTAGTTCCACCCTCTGAGCTGCGTGGCTTCCTAAATAAAAAGAGACACATCACCGTAACCAAACTCACAGGAGTGCTGGGGTCATTTAATACATTGACCACTGTCTGATGTGTCTTCCAAGTTTCTGTAGGTGAGAGCTCCTAAGTGAAGGAATACTAGAGAAAAAAAAACAACAATAACAACAACACCAAAAAAACCCTTCCTTTCTTCTTAGAAGTATCCCTCAACTGATGACTCATGGAGCTATCTCATGGCTGAGGCAACCTGCCTCTGACATCATTCGCATGGATTTATAGACAGGCTTGCTTTGCGCTCTCTCTCTCTCTCTCTCTCTCTCTCTCTCTCTCTCTCTCTCTCTCTCTCTCTCTCTGTCTCTGTCTCTCTGTCTCTCTCTCTGTCTCTCTCTCTGTCTCTCTCTCTGTCTCTCTCTCTGTCTCTCTCCCTGTCTCTCTGTCTCTGTCTCTGTCTCTCTCTCTCTCTGTCTCTCTCTCTCTTTCTTCCTCTCTTCTCCTCCTTCCCTCCTGATCTCAAGCACTATCCCTGAAATTTTGTGCTCAAGGTGAGCATTCTACCACATGAGCCACCACTCCACTTTTTACTTTTTTTTTTTTGGCAGTTTAGTGGAGTCGGAGCTGGCTTCAAACTACAATCCTTAGATCTCAGCCTCCTGAGTAGTTAGGATTACAGGCGAGGGCTATTGGTGCCTAGCTTGAACTTTCATCCTACCAGAATCAACAGCTTCCCTAACACTTGTGCTGCAGGGCCACATTTTTTTTTTCCAGTTGCCCATTCACCTTCTCTTGGTTCAATGTGTAACTGACACCCCAAAATCAGCCTGAAAACCTGTGGGAGGTGGAAGCAACGAGGAACAGGGTTGCTCTCTGGTGAATTGATGGGTGGGAAACTTCCCCGACATCTGTGGCTATACGCATTTGCGGAAACTTTAAAAAATGTAATTTAATTTGATTGTAAAGATGATGTACTGAGGGGTTACAGTTATATAAGTAATGTTATAAGTACATTTTTTTTTGCCAAACATTTTTACCCCCTCCCTTGTTTTTCCACACTTTCCCTACCCACCCCGCCTCCCCCCAAGTTCTGAGCCTCATTTCCAAATAGTGTCTTGTGGGTATCGCTGTGGCGCTGCTTCACCCTTTGTCCTTCGTCTCACCATTTTGTTATTTCCCTTCCCTTCCCTCAGTCAGATAAACATACCTGTAAGACACAGGGTACCAAGATCGAAAACTGTGACAACAGGGAATAAACCAAAGGGTGTGTGTGGGGGGGGGGGAACGAAAGAAAAAAAAAAACAACTTCACATAGTACATTAAATTTAAAACAAAAAACAAAAAAGACCCCCTTGTTACCATATCTTGGCTGTGGATTAATTGAAATGAACTAAGGAGGTTGGGGGACTATTGTATCATCTTTTTTTTTTTTTGCCAGTCCTGGGGCTTGAACTCAGGGCCTAAGCACTGTCCTTGGGGCTTTATGAAGACTAGAGCTCTACCACTTGAGCCACTGCACCACTTCCAGCTTTTTCTATGTATGTGGTAATGGAGGAATCAAACCTGGGGGGTCTTCATTCATGCTAGGCAGGCATTCTACCACTAGGCCAAACTCCCGGCCCCTTCCATTGTATCATCTTGTGCAGTCTTGATATAAGGCAAATTTCTTTGAAGGAGCCATTGGACAAGGCAGTCCTAGTCCACCTCTGAACCTCACGCAAAGGGAGGAGAATCAGAAAGCTTCCTCTGAATTCTGGTGGACACCTTGGACCCTGGCACCTGGACTTTAAAGGTTTCAGATTTCGTGGAGGAGTTCTGAGAAAAGGTGGCCCAGACCAGGGAGAGGAGAGCCAAGGTGCCAGGAGTGCAAATCCGCTCATGTCTAAGAGACCAATGTCCACTCATATTTTCCCACTGAGAGTTTGTGAATGTTGGAGTGTGTAAATTCTCTTGGTTGTATGTTATTCTCAGAATTTTAATGTCGAAAGGCTCTGAAATGAGACAGAGGCTGTGAGACTTCCCTCTGTCTATTCTGCTAATTCTTTCCCAGAATTAGCAGTGAGGCTTATGTCAGCCTGTGAGGCTTTTGAGGACACGAAGGCTATTGTATTGTTGAAAATCTGGGCAAAGGCTGTTATAATTGTACAGAAATAAATCTCCCAGAAGACAGTGCGTGGACTCAGGAACCACACTAAATGATCCAGGTTTGGTGATTTGTCTCATTCCTTCCCAGTGAAGAAGCACGTGGATTAACTTGAATTATCTTATGAGTCTGGAGGTTTATGGCACCCAAGCCACTTGCTTGGTTCCTGAAACACAACCAGGAAGTGGGCCAAGCATCACTACCCTGAGACAAGGAAACCACACAGTGCATTTATAATGCAGCTGGACATGGTGAGGTTGTACTGACAACCCTCCTCTGACTGTCTCCTTGATTTTTATTGAGTCTGGCTCAGGGAAGCAGGAATCCCCCAGGGGGATAGCTGGTCTTGTCTGAACCCTCATCTCCTGCATGAACCTCCCTAAGACAACCCAGGAACCAAGCCTGCCATGTCCTTGTAATTATTCCTTTTGTCACCATGTTGGGCTATGCATGGACCTGAGCCTCTGTCTTCCCCGTGGCCTCATCTTGAACTTTTTCCTTGTCTTCATCCTTTGCCCTTGCCAGTCACCCCATTGTTTGCCTTATTGGACTGTTTTTTTGTGGATTGGGGTCTCACTTCACCAAGGTTTGACCTATTTTATTTTTTCTCCTTTAGTTAACAGGAGTTACTTTCCTGAGAAGTGGAAGATAGTGAATTTTTCCTTCTAATTTCTAATACCAACTACTGTTTTGAAATCAGCCAACTTAGTATTCCATTTCTCACTTCAAATTAAATGCTATGGACTCAGTATTTAATTGTTCCCATGTCATTTTTATTTAATTTTATTATTGTGCCAATACTGGGTTTTGGACTCAAGTCCCTGAGTTATTTTCTTGTTCAAGGCTGGCCCTCTATCACTTGAGCCATGGTTCTATTTCTGGCTTTTTTGTTGATTAGTTGGAAAGAAGAGTCTCTTGGACTTTACTGCCTTGGCTGGCTTTGAACTACAACCCTTAAATCACAGCTGTCTGAATAGCTAAGAATAGCCTTATGATAATTTTTCCTCTTATCTATCCTTCCTCATTTTCATCTCATAAGCTGTTTAGCACATCTTGTATTTCTTAAAGATTTGTCTTATCTGTTCTTTAGTAGGTTCAGTCAATTATTGCCTGGCCTTTAAAAATATCTCTTTAGCTGGGCCTCAGCATGCCAGTCTCCATCTCTTCTAATTTGTCTTTAAAACTGCAGACATTGTCACATGTCTCCCTCAGTATTATCAATTCCTTAGGCCTCCGTGATCTACACAAGAAAATTAATGTCTGTCATTAACCACAACCACCACCACCACCACCACCATAATCTCCTCCTGCCTGTCACACTAGCCTTGTATTCTACAGTTCCAGATCAGGTCACACACTAATCCCATCACTCCTCCCAGCCCCTAATGCAGCTGGGGTTTCCTGAGCCCCTTGCATGTGCAAGTCTTTTGCAAATCTGATAAAAACCCTTTCCTCTGATTCCTTTCACTAGCACTTGCATCTATCTCAAGGGACAATGCCTAGTATGAGGAATTAGGTCCCAGAGTTAGAAAGTATTTGAAGTGTTACTATTCCTTTTGCCTGTTGGATGGGTCTCTTTCTTGTTTGCCTCCATAACTACTGGGTAAGCTCCAACACCTTCTAAGCAGTGTGTCCCTTATCTCTGCCAAGCAATGAGCTCCTTACCTCTACCAATAAACTGAATTCCAAAAAATCAGGATGGCAATATTTAGGGAAAACACATTTTTTTTTGGCAGTACTGAAGTCTGAACTCAGGACCTCAAGCGGGCTTGGCCCCACCACTGAAGCCACATCCTCATCCCCATTTATTTATTCTTTAGGTAAGGTCTTATGTTTTGCCTGGGGCTGGCCTTGGACCTTGATCCTTCTACTTGCGCCTTCTGAATAGCTTGGATTACAAGTGTGCACAGCTAGCCCTGATAAGTTTTAATGCTCACCTATTTATTTGTTGGCCAACAGATGTTTGATGATGTTATAGGGAAGTGTGCATTTCTAGGTAGCAGTGTTTTGGGAATTTGTTTTATTGAATGCGTTGGTGTTTTAGATACAAGATATGAAGATACCAAACCCATTCACGGCCCTCAGGATTCTTTTCCATCCTCAGTTGACTTTCTGATTGTTTCCAGAAGTTGGTTTTTAGTACTGCCTCTGATATCCCAGGCAAACAAAACTATTCAAATCCCATGCCACCTCCTAGGAAGGAAGGAGGGAGGGAAAGAAGGAAGGAAGGAAAGAAGGAACTGTGACACATTCCTGTTCATTAGAATATGTAAATACAATATGTAAATAACCCCCACGAAGTATTCTGGGAAGATTTCACTTCTAAAGAATATGACTAAAAGCACACACAGAATTTGTTTTGTGGACCTATTTTGCCTGTTCTAGTTTATGTATATTTTTTAGGATCAATGCCCGAGCTATATTTGATCCTCTTTCTTTGTGTTTTGGGATGACAAGTGGTAGCAGAGACCTGTGTATCCCACAGTCTCTTTTGAGTGTGTATTGAAGAGAATGCTGGAATGGGAGCATATAATACTATCCGTAGAGGAATATTTGTATGAAATAGCTTTGATTTACTGTTTTAGCACACCATCGAGTACCTGGCATGCATCAAACATTGTGCCACCTGCATTGTGCCACCTGCTTTGCATTCAAAGACAAATAAGGCAGAGCCTCAGTCTGTATACCTTGCTTCCTGGAGGGAGCAGGTATATGAATGAATACTCCATAATGCAACCCTTACTCAGAATCTTACACACCCTATGGGTTGGTGAGTCTCTGATGAAAATCCAAGTCTATCCAGCTCCAAAGCCCCCAAACCAGGAAGCTTGCAGAACAGAAAAGCTACCCCTGTAGACACTGTTCAGAGTCTCAGTCTGCCGTCAGTGACAAGTGCATTTTCCTCAAAAGACATCATTCACTCCAATGGTTTTGTTTTCTTCACACACTAGGTCCTCCAGAAGCTGGGAAAAGCTGATGAGACAAAAGATGAACAGTTTGAAGAATATGTCCAGAACTTCAAGAGGCAGGAGGTGAGTCCCTTTGAGCTAGTGTCCGGAGTGGAAAGTAATTTCACTGAATGTGTGTTTTTAGGATATGGTATGGATTTGAAAGTATCCCCAAAGGCAAATATGGAAAAGTGTAATCTTATTGTGGGGAGCACTGGGAAGGGAAAAACTTAATCCAACTTCTGACGAGGCCTTTTTGGGAAATTGTGTGTGTGTGTGTGTGTGTGTGTGTGTGTGTGTGTGTTGAACTCAGGGTCTTGAGCTTTCACTGTACCAGTTAGCCACATCTCCACTTCTGGGTTTTTCCCTGGTTAATTGGAGATAAGAATCTCTTCGATTTATCTGCCCATGCCTCTCAGACTCCTGCATAGCTGTGATTATAGTCACGAATAACCAGTACCTGGCAAGTGACTGGTTTTTATAAAATATCAGTATAGTCCTCACAATTGAATACTAGTGCCTTTGTAAGAAGAGGACAGTGACAAGGGACAATATGCTCCTCTCCTTCTTGTCATTTGATGCCTTGATCTGCCTAAGGCTACTGCCAGCAAGAAGACCATGATGAGATAGATGCAGCCCTCATCTTTCACTCCCTAAACCAAAATTAATTGCTTTGTTTGTGGTCTTGTGCTACTAGCAACAGACAATGGACCAGCATACCTTATAGCCAGAAAACATTACAACTAAAGAAAGAACAGATGGGGTTGGTTTAACCTGAGGGGAACAATTGTTAATGCTGGAGATGCTTTTCTTTTCCTGTGGAAAGACAAAGCAGGAAGTGGGACTTTGGGGAGTGGGACTTGAGGAAAATGAGTAAGGACTTACGGAAGTGAATGAAGACTTCCAGAAGATAGCAGGGAACGTGAGCCTTAGGAGAGAAAGCCATACTTTGCTGCTCAGGACCTTTTCAGTTTAAAGGAAAGATGAGTTTTTGTTTGTTTGTTTGTTTTTTGCCAGTCCTGGGGCTTGAACTTGGGGCCTGGGCATTGTCCTTGGACACTTTTTGCTCAAGACTAGTGTCCTGTCACTTGAGCCACAGCACCACTTGCTGCTTTTTCTGAGTATGTGGTACTGAGGAATCGAACCCAGGGCTTCATGCAGGCTAGGAGAGCCCTCTACCCCTAAGCTATACTCCTGACCCAAAAGATGAGGCTTTTGAGCATTGGTCTCTCACTAGAGAGACGGTAAGCACTTTGGGCAAAATGATTTCGATTAGGGTGTGCTCCAATACCATGGGTTGAAAAAATTATCATTGAATAGCTGTACAAAGGAGGTTCCTTTTATGAATGTAGTTCATCTTGATCAGTGCCACCACTTTCAACATTAGCTTTATTATTTTAACAGTTTACATCTTCCTCAGGGGGTGACATTTTACTTATTTTAGCTAGTTAGCAAATCATTGTGCTGGTACTGGGGCTTGAACTCAGGGCCTGGGTGTGTGCTGTCCCTTAGCTTTTCAAACTCACAGCTGGCAGTCAACTACTTGAGCTGCAGCTCTACTTCCAGCTGTTGGACTTTCGTGCTTGGGCTGTCTTCAAACTGCAGTCCTCAGATCTCAGCCTCTTGAGTGGCTAGGATTGTAGCCGTGAGCCCCTGGCATCCAGCTGGAATTTAATCCGTGGAAGGTGAAAAGTAGCTTACTCATTTACTGTATTAAAGCATGGGTGAACATGTATTAGTCACCCAGTTGTGTGGCATGTCTGAGATCTTAAGTCTTTTGCATAATTTATAGTATTAAATGTTCCTGGGAAAACATGGCTATGATTCTATTGTTATGCTCTGCATTGTCTACAACCTGTGCAAATAAATTGACCAGTGGATCCAATCTCACCCGCTGTGATTTGGGGTGTAAGAATGGAGTCTCCTTCCTCCTAAGACTGTCAGGCTGGAAGCTGGATGTTCTGTTAGCCTGGGAGTGCTGCTGATACCATCATGAGGAGGAATTTACTGAAGCTTTTCCTAGATCGTGGTTTAAGAGGGGAAAGGACAGGGAGTGTTAGAACCCTAGAGGCAGGGGCCTGGAACAAAATGGACAAGGTTTTATCTGTGAAGTCAGGTCTGTTCACCAAAGTCAAGGTTTTGAAAATGAATGCATTGTATTTCAAGGCAACTGGGCCCTCATTCCAAGGGAAAAAAATCAGGGTATCAAAGCCCTTGAGTCAGTTATCTAGTTCTTAAGAAACTAGAAAAAAGAAATGCAAAATCAAATTGTAAGCAAGCAAAATGGATGCAAGAAAATAAGAGCAGAAAAATCAATTAATGTGAAAATAGAAGAACAACAGTGAAGAGAAAGGAAGCTAAAAGCTGATTCCTTGAAGAAAATCAATAAAATTGATTAACCTCTAGGTAAGACAACAAAAGGACAGAGGATCTCCAATGATAGAAAGGAAATAAAGGATAACATTTTGGACCCTTTGGTCATTTAGAGGATAATAAGGGAATATTACCATCAACTCTGCACTTAAAAATTTGACAACCACCGTGAACTGAGTTCCCTACAACCACAAACTCACCAAGGTGAAACAGGAGATCTGAATAGTCCTGTAACCATTAACGACGGAGAGCTTTCTGTTTAAAACCTGAGAAATTGGATCTTGAGGGCCAGATGGTTTCCCTAGAGAATTAGGCCATTTGCAGAATCATTTTCAGTTTTCCACATTCTTTTCCAGAAAAATAAGAGGTGGGTAAGTCTCATGTCCTAATTCTAACAGAACCTATTACACGTCTCTAGTTTCAAATCTGTGTTTATTGTTTTCTTGGGGTCTTTTATTCAGTACAATTCTGTCTTCTTCCTTGAGCGTGAAAAGCGTGCCTGCCACTGTCCTCTCCATTTTGCCCTTATATAACCAGCCCTGGCATGTGAGTCACTTCATCTCCTATGTGGCATGTGTCCAGTGGGTCTCCTGCTTTCTATCTGTGGGCTGACTCATATCCACAGCTCTTCTTCTTTTCTCTCCACGCAGGCCTTCTGCCCAGTGATTCCTTCCCACTCACCCACCAATCGACAGTTGCCTGGTACTCTGCCAGCTGAGTCCCCTCTGTATCACTTCCAGTTCTGTGCCTCCAAAGCCTTTCTCTCACCTTACTTCCACTAACTAACTCTGTGCACCAGGGAAATATGCTGCTTTTACGAGTTGTCACCTAATTGTGTGTGTGTGTGTGTGTGTGTGTGTGTGTGTGTGTGTGTGTGTGTGTTTAAGGTGACTTCTGTTCCTTTATACAATCCTATTTCCAGCTAGACTTCTCATGCCCAAAGATCTATTATTTCACTGGATCAAATTTCAGTTTGATTTAAAGCTTTGGATTTATATGAGCTGCATACATTCTGTTGATGAGTAAAGGGTTTAATGATGGTTGGTCCAGTTCTGCAATAAATAGAACAAGGTTTTGTTTTCTTTCTCCCATTTGGTGCCACAGATGAATTAGGCTGACTTATTTTATCAGTGAGGACAGATTTAATGGATGTGTTAGAAATGAAATAAATATTAAGACTATAGACAAGTGCAGAAAAGATCTAAGAGCCAGAGCTATTATATTATACCCACTGCCAGGCCCTCTCACAGAAGTCTACTGTATTAATCATGGTGGATTAGACTTGGGTTTTTTTTTGCCAGTCCTGGGCTTGAACCCAGGGCCTGAGCCTATCCTTGGGCTTTCTCAAGGCTAGAGCTCTACCACTTCAGCCACAGCACCGCTTCACGCTTTTTCTCTGTATGTGGTACCAAGGAATTAAACCCAGGTCTTCATGTATGCTAGGCAAGCTCCCAGCCCTAAACTTGTTTTTTTTTAAGGATATCAAATCAATATTATACATACAAAGCACGTCTTCCCATAAAAACACAATTACAAACCATGGGGCTTGTACCTGTAATCCTAGTTACTTAGGAGGCTGCGTGCCCAAGGATAGTGGTTTGAGTCTAGCATTGGTTGAAAATCTACTGGATTTATCTTCAGAATAACCAGCAAAAAGCTAGGCTGAAGGTATGGCTCAAAGCAGTAGAATACCAGTCTATTCAAGAAGCTAAACGAATGCTGAATTCAAATCCAAGCCTCATAAATACAAAAGAAAGAAGGAAGGAAGTGAGAGATGGAGGGAGACAGAGAGAAAAGAAGACAAGGAAAGAAGGAAGGAAGGAAACACTATTATAAAGGAGTGATAGTCCTTAGTGAAAACCTACTGGCCAAATGCCTTCACTATGTTTTACTAAATAATATATGTGACTTCTCATAAATTAGTTAAATTAAGGGTCTTATAGCCACTTACACAATATTTTTTTCCTACTTACTATACAACACCAGAAGCTTCAGGGGTCTTTAGAATAACTTGTAATAGATACGCATTAAACCCGGATAGTCCAGCCTCCGTTCTGAGACCAGGTCCATACACCTTCTTCCCCTTGTGAGGAAAGCCCATTGTGTAGTTTGTAAGATCTTCTTCAAATGAGTCCCTGATTGGCTGTTGCCATTCCAGTGCTGGGATACAGAGAATTCAGCTTCTCTCCTCACATCTGATAAGATGGTAAGCTTTTGCATCAGAGGTTTGCAGCTGGATTGTAGATTTGCATCTTCTGGTTTTACTGGTTTCTACCAAGATTTTCTCTCCTAAGTCACCCTGCAGTCTTGTAGCTGCTGTTGCTCTTGGAGTAGCAAACCTACAGAAACAGGAAGCCATGCATGTGTTTCTGGCATTTTATAAGGAGATTTGCACTAGAGCTGTGTGCTAGACTATGCACCAGCGCATTAAGGATTCATAAGTGACAGACACAGCGAAAATTTATAGTAGCTGTTACTGGCTCCTACTCTAGACTTTCACATCTGGTCATATAATTTGTTCTGTCCCTTGAGTGTCATCTTGGAATGTTAACAACTTACATATAAACCTGAGATTACACAGAGCCGGTAAAGGGAATCGTTTTCTTATTGCATGTCAGTTTGGATATTCACCTATACCTGATTTTTTTAAAAAGAAATAAGAATTATCCCAGCATTGCCCTTGGGCTTACTCAAGGCTAGAGCTCCATTATTTGAGCCACAGTCCACTTCCGCTATGTGGCACCAAGGATTCAAACCTATGGCTTCATGCACGCTAGGCAAGCACTCTACCATTAAGTTACACTCACAGTCCTGCACCAGGTATAGTCTGCTGAGACTTTTGGGGATTTTCTGTGTCTACCATTATGATTGTTCAGGGATATGGTTTGGGGACCATCTTCATTTTGTAAAAGGTAATTAGAAAGTCCACAAGGCTGTATGCACAGTTAGAAGTAGAAGAGCTCATATTTTAACGCCAGGCAGTGAGATCCCAGCACCCACTGCCTCCTCCACTGTGTGATAAGAATCACATAAAATAAAGCTGTGGAATCGTGCACTCTGGAGAAAAACAACCGGACAAATTTGGCATCGTTATTTATAGGCAGAGCTTATACCATGAGAGCACAGGGTGTCGTCATGAGTGAACCTGTCCCCTTTGGTTTTCTTGCATGCCTCCCTCTCATCATTGGCATCCCATCTCTGCACCTTAGGGCACAGAAGTGGCAGGAACAGGACTAAGCACAGAGGCTCTTGAGACAGACATAGGGATTCGGTAACCTAGCCTGCCTGGATTGGAACTCTGGGCAACATCTTAGCCTCTGTGCTCCAGTTTCTCATTTGGAGCAGCACAGCTTGAGACAGACTCCAGGGATGTAGGCCACAGTGTTCGATGCTATGATTGAATTGGTGTATTGAAAACTTCTATGGAAGGCATTGCTCAGTCATGAAGGAACCATTTCCCCAAACTCTTTTACTGGGGGCCAATCTCAAGTACCTGTGAAAGAGATCGAATCTTTAGAGAGGTAATTAACTTTAAATAAGCCCACCCTCCCACACAAACAGGAGAGAGTTGGAAAGAGGGGGAGGGGGGAAGGAGAGAGAGGGAGAGGGAAGGGGAGAGAGAGGGAGAAAGAAGGAGAGAGAGGGGGGGAAATATAGAATGTACAAAACAAAGTGCAACATATCTTTGAATTCCATGCAACTTGTATTCTGTGATGAGCTTACTAGCTCTGGAACGATGCGAATTTCTCTGGTTGCACACACAACAGCTTACCTTTTCCAAAAGATCTGCGCAGGTCAGTATAAACTCAAGGTGGTTGGCCTACAAGAACTGAAGAGAGAGGTTGTACGAGTATTAGTGTTCAGATTTTGTTTTGTTGACAGGAAGTACATTTGGTTTTTTGGTGGTTTTGTTTTCTGACTATAGATATTCCTTGGGACTTGATGTAAAAATTGATCCATAGATCTAAAATAAAATGGTGGAAAGTGAAAGACACTCTTCGTTGCTTCTCTCCCTGCCATCTATACCATCTCACTATAAGCCCAGAATGGTGATTTCCAACGTGTACTATCATTTCTTCTTTCTTGTTTGCATGCATTGATATCTACTAAAAAGACATTCCAAAAACTGCTGAAATTGTTTCATGAAATCAGTTGTTAACGACAGCTTCTTCTCCTACTATGAAGAGAGCCAAGCTACGAGACAGAAATGTCCATTTCAGACTTATTATTGCTTTTACCTTTGCAACACCAATTTCACAGCACCTGAAGTTATTCTAGGGAGAACTCTGAACAGCCACAGGGCTCAGATGCATAGCACCTTTGCTCATAAGTGGGTTCAGATATTATGCTTCATTAGTCATCTGTTAGCTGGGGTGCTGATGACGGCCTCATTAAGTCTCAACACTTCCATCATCTAATTTCCTTATAAGCTTCAAAAATGAACGGCACATTTATTCACACTGCTCTTGCTCTTGTGTTTTCCTGTCTGAACTCTGGGAAAAAAAAAGAGATCATAGCCAGTTTTAATTTTGATGTCTCACTTTGTCCGTTTTCAAGAGAAAAAAATGTCAGCAGAGGCCAAACATAGTCATATAACAAGGGGGAGGGTCATATGTTTCCAGCTGTAGATTAGATGAGAGGCATGAGATTGGGAAATCACAGTGTGGTGATGTTAGTCTTCTCAGATCCTCGCTTTATGTCTCTGGTGCTGCTGGCATTCCACCCGAGCCTCCTTCTAAATGCCAGCTCACCATGTCTGAATGAGAGAGACCATATAATGAAAAACATTTTCAAACAGGGACAAAAACATGAGAAGGTGTATCAATGAGCAAGAAGTAATGCATCTCCTACACGATGAATATGACTGTAACCTCTGTATACATTATCCTGACAATTAAAAAAAAACATATTTTCTACTGTGTGATTTTTTTCACCTGCTGTCTTTGTTTCTCTTTTCATAACCAAAGTTACCTGTAGTGATAACATAAGTTATACTTACCATATTTGGATAAGATGATTCAATAAGCTCTTGCTTAATACATGTTATACATCTAGTGCCTTAAATTGATTAGCCAAATCTACATTGCTGACTAATGATATGTCCTGGTTTTGGTTTTGCCACAGGGACAGGTGTCTTCCCCGGGGGTGCCTCACATATGCTGGGGGTTGTGTCCTATGAGTGGCTTATTTGAAATCATTTATTCTTTCTATATAATTTGTTCACAGTCCTATCAAACTCATACTTCAATTATGGCTTCTTTCTTCTAAGAAGTGGTTACTGGGATTCAAGTAAGGTATGAAAATTCTGCTTCTTTCTTGACCCTTGAGGCCTGAGGCAGAAGTATGTCTCAATATTGATGCATTGAAATGCTTCAGAATTTTATCTAAACAGTTTAGTCAATTTTCAAATGTCATTTGGCATACCTTAATGCAATCCTGGTTTTAAAGTAAGCTCAACACCTAGAGAATCTTGAAGCCCGTAGTAGCCCCTCAGCGACATGGTTCACTGTGAAGAAAGCCTTCCTTACCCTCTCCTCTGCTCTCACAGGGGAGTCATGAAAGTAGCTTTTGTAGCTATTAGTTTGAGTAAAGCAGCATATAAGAACCCAATAGGTGACTGAGGGCTGTCCAAGGTGCTGAAAAATAATCTACAAACCAGAGCTGCCTGGGAGCAGAGGTGGTGTGGGAGTTTTTCTCCTTCCATGCCTCGTTCTCTACATGTGTGCAAATAGCCAAGGAACCCTTGTTACTGAAGATCTTTCCAGTTTTATACAACATGGAAATACACTGAATGGAGCATGCAGTCTTTGCAGTGAATAGCAAAGATCTCTGAAATATTCCTTTGTGGATGTGCCGGGTGCATAGTTTCTCTTAATTTGGTTTTTAACTTGAGTCAAATCCTTCGAGGGTGAGGCAGTGAGAGGATGTACAGGAGCAAGGAAATAAAACAACAGCTTTGAAGTCCCACTCAGCAAGGAAATAAGAGGATTTTCTCCCGACTAGATGCAACAATTCTCAGACCTATATAGAGTTTTTCTTTCTCTTTTTTAATAAAAGTGTACTTTATGGGTGTGTTTGGTTAATTTTTGATACCTCCGTGATGGATTCTGAAAAGAATCTGAGTTCTTTTCCAGGCAGATAACTGGAGAGTTTGCATCCTGCTTTCCAACCCTGGGAGAGAGGCCCCATAGGATCAAGTGGGTGAGAGGAGCTGTAATGAGGAAGGAAAAACACTCCCTGTCCCTCAGGCTGTGTGGGAGGAAAGCATGGCCTGAGGGACCAGCTGGGTCTGAGAAAGCTGCAGCTCCTGACACACAGATAAATGATTCAGCGGCAACAATAAAAGACCTCTGGCCCAGTGGTGCAGTGGTGTTCTTCCACCACCATAGATACATAAGCAAAGAATTTTGTAGGTGGAAGATCCTTGGATCTTATCCCAAAACAAGTATTGCTAGGCAATTTAGACAACTTAATTATAATAGATTCTCTTGCTCTCCAGTTATCCAGGAGCTCTTGTGTGAGCAAGAAGTAGAATCATCCTTTTATCTTGTAGAAGAAACAGAAGGAAAGACGCAGGCATGTCTCCCTTGTATATAGAACCTGGAGTGATTCCCACCTACCCCCACCCCACACATAGATAAAAAAATACATGAAGCATACTTGTACCCTGGTAATTTTCAGAGGAATTTAGGTGAACTGCATATTCATTGAGCAGTGTGATAAGACTTTGTTGATTTAAAGCAACAGAAGCCAATGTGGGGACATAGGTTATGGGAAAGGGATGGAGAAAACAATAAAGAGAATGCAGGAGGCATTAGAAAATGATACAGAAATCACCCATCAGCATACTGGGCTATTCTGAACACAAACCAAGAAATAGCCTTTTCCAGAAACAGTGGCAATTTCCTGAAGTATGTGGAAATGGTACAAAGACAAGATGGAGGAGGGAAAAGCCACAGGAATAATGATACAGAATAATGTACGATAATGCTAAATAAAACTGTAATGTTGTTCTTTCCTGACAAGAAAATACTCTAAGCCTTAGAGATACTTGGTGATTTTCCCTAGATCCAACAACTAAACAATGACAGAGTTCCAGACACATTGTAGGTGAATATCCAGCAAAAATAGAGACCTACACAGAATTTTGTAACTGAAAACATCTTTGGTTCCCACCAGATATGTTAAGAAAGCTTAATGCATTTTTCTTTTGTGCTAGGACCTGGACTTGAACTCAGGGTCTCACACTCTTGTTTACTTTTTAAATTTTAACTCAAGGCTGGAACTCTGCCACTTCAACCACAGCTCTACTTCTGGCTTTTTGGTGGTTAATTGTAGACACGTGTCTCAGAAGCTTTTCTGCCTGGCCTAGCTTCAAATCCTCAGATTTCAGCCCCTGAGAATTTTGTGCTGAAGAAATGACTTTTGCATGCTGCATGAGAAGAATGTCTAGTCAGTCTTTTAGCTTTCTTATTTAGGTGAATTTCAGATGACAGTCATTATGGTTATTACTTAATGATTTATGATATCTTAATATCTTAAGGGAACATAAAATACTTTAATAACTGGAAAAAATAGAATGCCACTTAAATTAACCTCCAATTTTTCTGCTCAAGTTGAATTCATCTATTTTAGCCATTGTTGTACAATTTGAACTTCCTTCTACTCTTATATAAAAATGTATTTAAAATACCTTCAGAGATGCTCATTTTATTTTTTAAATACCCTTATTGTGTCCTTTTGGCAAGATAAAATCAGGGCATGGATTGGAATCTGAATTTTTTCATTTTCTTTCGTCTGGAAGAAAGGGCATGCATTAATTATGGGCTTCATTTGACTTTGTCCTGTGAATGTTTGCGCAAAGACTGCCCTTCTCTGCTACTCTCTTGCTATTTCTAGACATCGAACGAGCCAGGTGACTCAGGGCCATCAGCTTTCCTGGCAACCTTCTCATGTCTTTCTGGGGGCAAATATCCTGCTGAGCAAGACTGGGGCTTTGTCGTTGGCATGGCACCTCTGCCCTTTCCCATGGATGAACCCTGAATGACAGAGCAAATTTGTGAAAGCCAAAGCCATCTGTAAGACCTTGGGGGTCCCACCTCTGCTCACTGTCTCATTCTGTTTCATAACAGAGTTGTCGTAAAAGAATGACTTCTCTTCCTCCCTCAGTTGGCATCCAGAGATGCTTTAGGATTCTTTTATGGCTGCATTTGACAAATTGTGAAGTGCCCCAAGATTCTATAATTGCCAAATTTCAGAAATATGGTTCAGGGGATCCAAATTGTTTTAATTGCACCTTTAGGCGTCAGTTCAAGTTGTGTCTAGATCTGCCCAGGAAAATCACATGTCTGTTTTCAACTGTGATTGAGTAAAACTTAACTGATCATACTGATGAGTCTGGGGCCCGGGTTTTATGTCTCAGTTCTGTTCCATCTCTTCTCACCAGTTGGGTATCCATTGTCTGACCATCCAGTTTGCCCTCAGTCTTGAATTTGCTTCTTTTCTGACATGTACCTGTTGATTCCAAACGTGGTTTTTTTTTTTCTGGCTAGACTCATTCTTTATTTTGCTACTGCTAGATTTCCATGTTCCTGTTCCAGCATTTCCTGGCTTGGTTAGGGACCTATGTCATCAGGCCCTTTAGACTGAGTTCTGCTGAGGTTGTACTGTCTCGGTGGGCATCCGTGCTGATGGGCTAGTCATTGGCCTGAAAAAAAAAATAAACAGCCAGTATCCAGAACATTCCAGGGCTGTGGCAATGTGGCAAAAGAAGAAGTAGTAGGGACAAAGAAGTGGTAGGGACAGGGTACTAGTAGCGTATGCTTATAAACTTAACTACTTAGGAGGTAGAGATCCAGAAGAAAATGGTTCAAGGTCAGCCCAAGAATAGATCTCATGAGTTCACAGCTCACCAGTAGCTTGGTATAATACCGTGAACCTGTCAGCCTAGCCACCAACAGGATGTCTTAAGTAGGGAAATCACCATCCAGGTAAAAGGCCTGGCAGGCAAACAGCAGAAAAAAAGGGCTTAGAGGTGTGGTCCAAGCAGGAGAGTATTTGCTTAGTGTGAGACCTTAAGTTCAAACCCAGTACATACACACACTAAAATGGAGGGGAGGAGGAACGAGGGTAAGTAAAGTCCTCTGCAACCAAGTCTGATGTTGCTGGGACAGGAAGTAGAATTTTCACCTCATATATCTAATAGAGAGGTGCATGCAATGCAGGTTGAACATAATGAAGTCTCCTTTAATATATGTTTTCTTTTCAGCTTTTCATACACAGTAGTTCCTCTTTTTCTGAAATGGATATATCCGCAAGACCGCTAGTGGATGCCTAAGGCCCTGAGTCCCAAACCCTACGTGTACTATGATTCTTCTCATATACATAGACCAGTGACGAAGTTCAATTCATAAATTAGGCAAGGGATCAACAACAGTAACTTAGTATAGATCTTAGCGGGCTCAGCAAACGATTTTCATTCTTTCTTTATGTTGAGAACTTCCCCCTTTTCTCTTAACGGAAGCACTTTCTAGTCTTTCTTTGGCTGCTGGAATCACTGCTCTTGTTGGGGTTATTATTAAGGACAGGGAAGGTCATTGGAACACACAGACGATGGTAAAGTGACAAGCTGGTTAGATAACCTAGACAAACTGCAGGGTGTGGAGGCTTCACTGGGTGGATCCATTGGAATAAGTGATGGTTTACATTCCAGGGAGGGGTAGAGGGGTTCAGCATAAAGTTTCATCAGACAGTACTAAGGTTTGAACTCAGGGTTTTGTGCTTGCTAGGCAGGTGCTCTAGCAAGTGAGCCATACTGCTAGATCCTTTTGCATTGCCAGTTTCCAACATGAAGTTCACTTTGAGCCCTCGCTGGGCCTAGGCTACAGTCATCCTACTTGTGTTTCACACATGGGCAGGGCAACAGGGTCATGTGACTACACTCACACACTGGTTGAGATGAAATGTCTCTTGAATTTTGTATGCCTGGGCAGGCCTCGAACTACCATCCCCAAATCTCTGCCTCCCAAGTCATTAAGATTACAGGCTTGATAGAAAACTTAGTTATATTTCAAAATGAGTATTTATTAGCATCTATTAATGATACAAAGAGATTTTCATTGTAGCATTTCTATGCATGCAATGCAATGTACCCAGATCAAGCCAGGGTCCTCTGTCGATTTTCTTACCTACCCTCATCATGTCATACGACAGTTTCAGCAGTTTTCATTCTATTTACATACTTACAGGCACAGAGGTACTTGGACTATTCACTCTCTGGCAATCTACCTCCCACTGACACCCACACCAGTTTTGCTTTTTGTTCATTTTTTTTTTTTTTACCAGTCCTGGGCTTGAGCTCAGGGACTAGCTCTGTCCTTGGATTTTCTCAAGGCTAGAGCTCTACCACTTGAGCCTCAGCACCACTTCCGGCTTTTTCCTATGTATGTGGTACCGAGGAATCAAACCCGGGTCTTCATGCATGCTAGGCAGGCACTCTACCACTAGGCCAAACTCCCGGCCCCTATTCATGTATTTTTTATTGTAATTAATAGAAGGGTTACATTATATTCACCAGATAGAAGGTGCATTACTTCACATACCTTGGTACTCTTTCTCATGTCTTGGTCCCCATTTCCCTCCCCTCTACCCCCACCCCCATCTTGTTTTCCCGCCTTCCCTTTCCAACTTCAAATAACCAAATAAGCATATATACAATATATCAGATAACAAGGTGAAATACTGTAATAATATGAGATAACCAAGGGACAGCAAAAGAGATGAGAGATAAAATAGTACATTAAGGACAACAATCACTCATTATATGGCTTTTGTTTCTATATCCTGGAGGTCCTTTCATTTAGCATCATACTATATGGCCTTATGTATCTAGGTTTTGTTCTATTGTAAATCTCTGCCAGGAGAGCCCAAAGTTTCTACTGATTATGACAAATGAGGGAAACCATTGAGCCTATGTTCCTTTGAGTCTGGCTTACTTCACTTAATATGATTTTTTTGAAGTCTTTCCATTTCCTTACAAATGGGGCTAGTTGTTCTTTCTGACAGCAGCATAGAATTCCACTGTGTATAAATACCACATCTTGTTGATCCACTCATTAACTGAGGGACATCTGGGTTGGTTCCATATTGCTATGGTAAATAGTGCTGCAGTGAACATTGTTGTGCTAGTGGATTTAGTACCAGTTTTACTTTCTTGTCATTCACTTTCCATCATTTACTGTGGATATTGTACAAAGGAATTTCATCTAATATGCTTGGGTAAATGAATTGTATAGCCAGAAGAAGGAACACACATGGCTCATGCATCCAAGAAGAAATAGTCAATAACATGAAGGCAATGTAAATCAGCACTGCTACCACTCCATCCCATCCTAGTCAGAAGAGCAATCATAAAGAAAACAAACAGCAAGAAACTCTGGTGAGGATTCAGGGGTGAGGGGGAGTCCTCATTTTCTGCTGGGGCAATGTAAACTAGAGCACCATTAGGGAACTACATATAATATAATATAATTAATATAAACTTATTTTTGACCCCAGTTGACTTCAGGAACCGAGCCTATGGAAGTGGAACAGGAACAGGAGTATTGAGGATACCAGGTGTTTCTTCTCCGAATCTTCTTTACCTTCTACATTTTTTTCTCAAATGTTTACCATTAGCATTTTTTTGGTTCTCATCTCTGTGAAAATAACTTTCTACTATACTGTGTCAGAGATCTACTTAAATTTGTCTTAGCTTATAGCAGGATGGGTTCACAGTAAATAAGAAACTAGAACCTGTCATTTTTCAACCACAGTGAGACACTAGTGAACGTTAGAAGTGTGATGATTTGTTTTGTTTTGGTTTGGCTTGTCATGCTGGATAGAACCATTGTGGAGGAAATTCATTCAATGAACAGACCCTAATCTTGTATCTGATACTAGCTGAGTTTACAGGGCTGTAAAAATAGCTTATTCTTCATTCAGATACAGACTACCCTACCTGAACATTACATAGATTTTATAGGAGTAATGTCACTATATCAGTGCTTTGCAAGGGCTGTCTGGAATGTTATAAATGGCTTGAGATGCTGGGGTGTCAAGTAGGAACAGACATGAAAGGAACTCAGCCCAAACTGGGGCAGGCAAAGGAGCACACAAGGCTGTCAGGCATCACCCTTCTTATCTCTAACCCACAGGCTCCACCCTCTGTTCCAATTGGTTGATCGTAGGTTCACAATCTGCAAAAGGATATGGCTTAATGAACCTGATGCAACACAAATTCAAGGAGCTTCTAACAGGAGATGGTGATTACTGTGCAACAGGAAAGGAATGTAACTAAAATGTAATTAGCCAAGCCACCTGGCCAAAGCAGGAACTTTTCAGAACAATTACCGCAAGATTAACAGAAAGGACACAAACCACTTGGATAGAAAAGATATACAGTGAATACTAATTTTCAGCTGTTCCCCTCCTATCAGTCCCCAAGTATCATTAAATATGATGGAGATTTTATGATTGTTCTGCTTCTCCAAAATACTTGGAGTAGCTGGTTCAGAGCCCAATACTATGCATTTCACAATGCAACATTTCGGCTTAGATATTTGGTTCTTCTTCTAGATTCTGATTTATTAAAGTAGCAAGCTCCCCTTCCTCACCTTTGAGGCCAAATCCTAACAAGTATTTGTTGAACTGGATATGACTGTGGAGCCATTTTCTCTACAGCTATTAAATGGTTACACAATTGAAATGCATGTATACTTGATGTTTTTGGTGACAGTGTCTTAGGAGATCCTGTAGTGCCTGGCAGTGTATCCGAATGCTCACCTTCCCAAGCCCATGTGATTGACATATATCTGTCAGAACTGACATCTGTTTTCCTGACAACTTGCTCTGGCTACTGCATAGCTCTGCTGTGAAAGGACATACAGTACTGAGAACTCATATCACTTGTGTAGTAGCCCTGGACCAACAGGCAAGAGCAGTTGATGGATACATGCCCTGCTCCTGCAGCCCTCATTTGTACAATCCACAGAGTGTTAGATTTGCCTTGTAACTCTGAGTTCCTCAGTGGGACTGAGGCATAGCTGCACAGAGTGGCTAACTTACTGGATAATACAGGCCTTTGCATCTCTTCTCTTCCCAGCCTCATCCTTTCTCTCTCCATTTGACATTGCCTGATTCACTCCACATTAAATGACTTGCAGTTAAATCTCCTCTTTGAGTTTCTTTTTTTTTTCCTTTTCTTTTTCTTTTTTTGTCAGTCATGGGACTTACTTCTTCGAGTTTCTAAGAGGAATCGAAATTGAAACAGGCACTCATATGTCAAAATTTGTGACTCCACAATTTCCCTGTTCCAGCGCCATCCAACAGAAATGTCATACAAGTAATATACATAATTTAAAATGCCCTAGGGCTTATGTTGAGAAAGGTGCAGAGAAACAGGAAAAAATGTTAATATGATTTTCCTACCTATATTAATTAAAAAATAACCATTTAAAGACTTTTACAAAGGAGCTGCCATTCACCAACACAGTTTATGAGTACAGTCTATCCTGATCCATGCCACCCCATTATATTAATTTTTTAAAAGAATTTTTTAACATTGATTTTTACATCTTATTTCCAATGATGAGTTTCACAAACAAGTATTCAAGAAGGGAATCTCTATATACAATCACTGGCACTTATATATTAATTTTTAAAATCATTTTACAATGCTATCAGTGTAACATTTTTATGAACTGCCTTTCTGATATCTGTTTTGCCAAATGCACTAATATGATCAGCACATATATACCCTGCCTCTCTCTGGACTGGTTGCATTGTACCTGTAGCATGTGGCTGTTGTATTGAACAGTGGCAATCAGTTCAGTATTGGTGTTCTTTGTACATCAAAGTTACAAATGCAACCCAGTGTTGGTGGTCCATGCCTATAATCCTAGCATCCGTAGGATCCGTGAGATGTGAGACTTGCAGTTTGAAGCTCAATACAGGTAGGAAAGTCCTGAGACTCTTATCTCTAATTAAGGACCAAAAAGTCAGAAAAAAGGCCATGGATCAACATGTAGAATGCTAGCCATGAGCAAAAAGAAGTTCAGAGACAGTGCTCAGGCCCTGAAGCCCTAGCACCAGTATAAAAAAGAATAAATCACAAATGTGGTAGCTTCGAATAGATAGGAGACAGCATGGTGAATCATATTTCCTACTCTAAGCAGAACCTTATTTGCTTTCTTTTCCTTTTGGTTAAATAAAAACTATAAATAAATCTATCTGATGGGTATTATTGTCACGCTTTATTTTGTGACTATGTATTTCTGTTCTTTGAAGAATGAGCTTCTGGCAGTAAGAGTATTGGGTTATTTCTTGTTTTGTGTTTGCATGCAGCAGGATGTAGACAAGATTTTTAGCATCCCTGTGCCTGTGTGTTTTTCAGGCGGAGGGCACCAGACTCCAGCGAGAACTCAGAGGATACTTAGCAGCAATCAAAGGTAATGTGGATATGTTGTTTACTGCATGTTACTAAGCACAAGTTGTTCTTGGGATTTGCCAAGAGACAAGATTGAGAGCTAATTACAAAGCTAGTTGGCTTCCTGGTGAGTTAGGGTACTTGAACACAGGTGCTTCATTCCACCCACCTCCACATACCCACTGAAATGGTAATCAGAATATACAAAGACAAATATATATCTGCCCTTCTGCTGGGAGCTAAGAATAAATGCCACCCACATGCCTGAGCTTTCTAGGAAGACTTACTGGATAGGGTGAACTTGGGATTTGTTTAAGCAGCACTGTCGCTTGCTTATAGCCTGAGAGTACGCTGGTCCTAGGAGGAGAACTCATAAAGACTCACTCTTAGGCCCTCTGGTTGGAAGGGGCAAGGAATGTGTGTGAGCACTGTGCCTAGGACCTTGGCTGGCCTCAAACTGTGATCCTCATATTCACAGCCTCCTAGGGAGTTAGGGTTACAGATGTTAGACACTGGCACTGGCTATAGCTGCTATCCTCTTAAACAGCTATCTGATGCTAGATACTAGCAATTCATTCAACATCCTCTTAATGGTCTATTGCTGCTCCTGGCTTCTGCTATACTATGTTTAAACTGAGGCTGTTTTGAACTACAACCTATTCTCAGGCTATGCAAGCAAAGATTATACGTGTTGCCAACCTTGCCATCTCTGCAACCCATCTCTGGAGATGGAAGAGAGCTCACACAGTGGGCTCCCACGTGGAAATCGACCTTGGGTTCTATTAATGCAAAAATGTTGAACAGAAGGGGCAGGAGTGTGGCCTGGTGGTAGAGTGCTTGGATTCTTCAGTACTACATTACACAGAGAAAAAAAGCTGGAAGTGGTGCTGTGGCTCAAGTGATAGAGTGTTAGCCTTGAGAAAGCTCAAGGACAAGCCTTGGCCCCGAGTTCAAGCTTCAGGGCTGGACTTCCCTCTGTTGAATAGAGGGAAGCGGTTGCATCCAAGAGAAAGAAATTAATCTCCATAATGCTGGGAAGTTGCTTTGCTGTTTGTAAATTGCTAATCTTTTAAGAGGCTGAGCACCAGTGGCTCATGCTTATAATCCAAGCTATTCAGGTGGCTGAGATCTGAGGATCATGGTTTGAAGCCAGCCAGGGCAGGAAAGTCTGTGAGATGTTTATCTCCAGTTAACCACCAAAAAGCCAGTGGAAGCCTTGAGCAAAGAAGCTCAGGAAGAATGACTGGGCCTTAAATTCAAATCCTAGGACCAGCATAAACAAAAGAGAAGGAAAATATTTGGTACTGAATGTAACCAAATACCAGAGGCAACATTTTGTATGCCCTCTGTTTTGTTTTTTTTTGGTCAGTCCTGGGGCTTAAACTGAGGGCCTAGACACTATCCTTGGACACTTTTTGCTCAAGGCTGGCACTCTGCCACTTGAGTCATAGCACCACTTTCAGCTTTTTCTGTGTGTGTGGTACCAAGGATTCGAACCCAGGGCTTCGTGCATGCTAGGCAAGCATTCTACTATCAGGCCACACTTCTGGTTCTATTTTTTAAAATATCTTTATTGTAACAGTGATGAGCAGAGGAGTTATAGTTACATAAGTAAGGCAATGAAGTTCATTTTTTAAAAACAGTGTTACCCTCTCCCTTATATTCTTTGGCTCATTCCTTCCTACTTCCTTTCCTCAAATTTTATAGTTCATTTCCAACATAATGTCTAGTGAATATCATTATTTATTGATTCAGCCTTTCTCCTGTTTCTGTGATTCCCTTTTCCTTCCACAGATTGGTCTGACAAAGGGTCAGAAAACCAAACTAAAACAGAAAAAAAAGAAATAACTATAAAGGAAGTAATAAAAAAAACCCTCTTGTTTCCAATTCTTGGAGTTCATGTTGATACACTTCATTATATATGATCCTATGCACTTAGCAATTGGGATATTGAGATCCTCTGTTAAGAATATCATAGACATATTCTAGGTCTTACAAAGAGTGAAATCATGCAACCTACTTCTCTGTGGGTCTTGCTTAATTTGCTTAATATATTTTTTCCAGGTATTTCCATTTCCTTACAAATGTGGGAATGTCATTCTTTCTCACAAAAGCATAAAGCTCAATTGTGTATATATACCATATCTTCATGATCCATTCATCTACTGAGGGGTTGGTTCTGTATACCAACTATGGTAAATAATGCTATAATGAACATGGTTGTTCTGGTAGCTTTAGTATGGCCTTGATTATGGTAATTTGGGTTCCCTTTATTTTTTTATTTTATTTTATTTTTTATTGTAATTAATAGAAGGGTTACATGATATTTGCCAGATCGAAGGTGCATTAATTCACATACATTGATACCCTTTCACATGTGTTGGTACCCATTACCCTCCCCCCCACACCCCCATCCGTCTTGGTTTTCCCCCCTTCCCTATCAAATTTCAAATAACCAAATACAAATAAATTCAATATATCAGATAACAAAGTGAGATACTGTAACAATATGAGATAACCAAGGGACAGCAAAGGAGAGGAGAGACAACAGTACATTAAGGAAAACAATCATTCGTTATATGGCTTTTGTTTCAATATCCTGCAGGTCCTTTTCATACTGTATGGCCTTATGTATCAAGATTTTGCTCTATTGCAGATCTCTGCTAGTAGAGCCCAAGGTTTCTACTGATTATGACGAATGAGGGAAACCATTGAGCCTAAGTTCCTTTGAGTCTGGCTTACTTCACTTACTATGATTTTTCTAAGTCTTTCCATTTCCTAACAAATGGGCGATGTCATTCTTTCTGACAGCAGCATAGAATTCCGTTGTGTACAAATACCACAACTTGTTGATCCACTCATCAACTGAGGGACATCTAGGTTGGTTCCATATCTTTGTTGTGCTGCAATGAACATTGTTGTGCTAGTGGATTTAGTATGCCCTTGTTTCTGGATGGTTGGGTAAATGCCAAGTAGTGGAATTGCTGGGTCATAGGGGAGTTCTATGTTTAGCCTTTTGAGGCACTGCCACACTGCTTTCCATAGTGGTTGAACGAGTTTGCACTCCCACCAACAGTGTAGTAGGGATCCCTCCTGGCCACATCCCCTCCAGCATCTGTTATTATTCGTTTTCCTGATCCTGGCCATTCTAATTGGAGTGAGGTAGAATCTTAGAGTTGTTTTGATTTGCATTTCTTTTATGACCAGAGATGTTGAGCATTTCTTCATGTGTCTATAGGCCATTTTTGTTTCTTCTTCAGAGAAGACCCATTTTTTAATGGGATGGTTGTTACTTTGGAGATTAGTTTTGGAGTGATTCAATTTTTTGAGTTGTTGATATATTTTAGATATGAGGCCTTTGTCTGTTGTTTGGTTGGTGAAGATCTTCTCCCACTCTGTAGGCTTCCTAATTAATTTACTAGCTATGTCCTTTGCCATACAAAAGCTCCGCAGTTTAATGCAGTTTGGGTTCCCTTTAGATAAAGGTCTCAGAAACAATTTGTCTGTGCAAATGGCTTTCTGCCCATTGTTTTGTTTTGTTGTTGGTTTTTTTTTTGCCAGTCCTGGGGCTTGACCTCAGGGCCTGGGCACTGTCTTTAGGTTTTCTCAAGGCTATAGCCCTTCCACTTAAGCCACAGCACCACTTCCAGCTTTTTTCTATGTATGTGGCACCAAGAAATTGACCCTAGGTCTTTGTGCATGCTAGGCAAGCACTCGACCACAGGCCAAACTCCTGGCCCTGCCCATTTTTCTTATCCACAGAGGGGATGGGCAGCTATTTGGGGCTGTTAATGCATGCATTTACATTGCAGCATTATTTTTTTACTCTAGTGAGTAAAGTCTTATGAATTTTATTTTAAGATTATGTCCAGTGTTTATTTTTCTCCCTGAATGTCACTATTCTTCGTTCTCTGACAAGACATTGTCTATAATTTCCATCAGAGTCTGGTAAAGATTTAATGAACATCACAGGAGCCCTTTGACACCTGACTTATTGGAGGAGGATTAGCTTTGGCATAAATCAGAAAGATGTGTTTCTTGGTCCACAGTTATTTGTGTCTCTTAGGTCATTGGTGACCCTGTCATAGAGACATGGCTACTGGGAGCCAGGAACAGGGTTTTGCATCCATTTTGGTTATATGTTCCTGAATAATTGTTTGTTTCAACAGGGTCTCCAGACACTTGAGTCATCACTGTTTTCCTACCTTGACTTTGTCTGAATAGCCAAGTCTTAGATCAGCCAATGTCTAGAGCATCCTTCTTCATGGTCTGTGAAGAGCCCTTGGTGGAGAGAAGATTATGCACTTCCACACATCATTCAAACTTCTAGGATGCAAGGACCCAGTATCTACCCACAGTTATCAAAGGGGCAACAAAGGGGGATTTTCTCTTCCTACATAGTGAAAATAAAGTGTACCAACTCACCTGCTGACCTCTCTGCACTCTCTAGTGCTACATTTTTATTATTCCAGGCATGTTTTAATTTGTTCTTTTGTGATCATCATTGAACCCAGAATCAACTTCTTTCTAGCCAACAACCATATGATTGGCTTTCCAGTTTGGAAGTGGCTTACTTCTGCCTTTGATTCATCGGGGTTATCTGTCTCTCCTCTCCCTTTGTTCAGCATCTTTGGCTTCCTGAGAGAGGGCAAGATACCTGCTTGGCTAGGTTGTACCATTTATAGATTAAGAGTCTGATACCACAAATGGACTAATGTAGTCCCCAGCCAGTCCTTGTCATCAAAGATGAGCTTTGTGGAAACTCAATACTTATTCTTTAGCCACCATGGAAAAGGCTTGACAGTTCTTTTTTTCTTTTCTGAAATAATAAATATTGATTTGTTTAAATTTCAAGCATACATTTAATAAACATTTCCATATAATTAGTGAGTATATGAAATAGAAATTTTGTATAAAGTTATAGTTGATGCAAAAAAACTCATTCACAATCCCAACATCTAGGTAAAATGTTCAACATTTGTATCTCCTTTAAATTTCTTATAAGACAAATTGACATGAGGGTACTTTACATGAGGGTACTTTAAATTGCCATGCTGCACTCAGAAACTTTATTCCTTTGCTATTATTATAATAACTACATCTTATAGCATATCAGGTGTATTTCTAATGAAAATGTTGACCTACAGGCTTATGAACCCAAATCTTACTGAAAGTTTTTATATAATACTGTGCAGATGGTTATTATGAATGTTGGAAAAATAGAACCTTTTTTTTTCTTCTTTTAATTTTTAAACTTTAGACCACTTTTCAAGGATTTCTTTATTCTTTCAAACCACTTAACCATCTTTAATTGTTATATCTTAGAATTTGATTTTGTTTTTATGTGTTTCAAAAGTGCTTTGTTTAAAAGTTAAAGCACTTGCATTAAGTCATTTCAGATTCTTACTTTTAGAGCTTTAAAAGTAACAGACTCTTCTTAGTGTTCTAGACATTCATGGCTTCGTACTGTTTCTTGAAACAGCCCAGGTAATACAACTCTTTATTGTTGATGGTGTTGTTTTCAGAATAAGAATGTGTTTATTTTCCCCAAGACTCATGTATTCTATCACCCTGTAAAGAGTATGAGACGTTAGGTGTGATAATTCTCAGGGATCCTCAAGGAAAATCATGGCTGTAGATTGAAATGGCAGTTGTGCCTGCACAACTTTTTCCTTAAGTATGTAATAGGTCCTCAAGATTTTTTCAGTAAGCAAAACAGGGGAAGAAGAAGGACTCTACTTATTTACTTCCTTACAGGACTTGTTTTTCTCCAATACCAGGCATGCAAGAGGCCTCCATGAAACTCACCGAGTCTCTGCATGAGGTGTATGAGCCTGATTGGTATGGTCGGGAAGACGTGAAGATGGTTGGAGAGGTAAGAGCTGTGCAGCTGTGCACAGGAGGCCTGGAGAAGCTTCCAGGAGGTTCTCACCAAGCTGTGCTTGATCTGCCTCCCCTGCTCAATTCAGAGCCTTCGTGGAGAGGGGAGCTCAGCTACCCAGAAGACAACATATAGTTCTGGATTATTCCAAACTCAAAGATGAAAGGGATTATAAAATCATTTGGGTGGAAAATTGTGTGTTCATGATTGTTTTTCTTCCAAATAACAGTAATGTTCTTCATACCATTTCTCAGAGAATTAGATGATGGGGTGATTTCATGTAAGAACATCCCCTCTTTGCTCTCATTTCCCTTTTAACCACATCGCCCTGAGTTCAGGGACAGGAAGTCTGAACAACATCCATTCTATAGTGACCCTGGACCATTCATAAGCCAGTCTGAAGAGCATGAAGACATGCACTATGTCATCCAGTAATTATTCCAGTAATTGAACTTGAGAAAACCTTTGGCTCTAGATGTGCTGGACCATATAGGTCCTTGTGGCATGGAGAAGGTAGACAAGTGGATGAGGATCATTGGCTTCCTTGAAGCAGAGTGAATTGGGGAGGAAGCATAGCTGTAGGTGAGCTTGGGCCAGTTCTTTAATTTCCTTCAACTTTTTCAGTCTCCTTGTATAAAAAATGAGAGTAATCATTGGGTCTGCGAATAACAAAGTTGAAGTTGCTCCAAGACAGCTCTGACAAGCTGATGTTGAGCTTTATAATCTCATTAGTACTGAGATTAGTACTGAGGAGAGCTATTGTTGGCTTTGTTATATCCTCCCAAAACTTTTAAGATCTGGAGGTCACAAACTTTTCCAAGCATTATTATCTATCGCACAACTTACTCTTTTTACAAATGTAAAGAGACTTTTGACAGGGAAGTGCTGAAAATGCCATCTGACTAGATTTTTGACTAATGGTGTATTCTTAATTATCATGAATGTAGTCCCTTTAAGGGAAAAGTGGAAACTTGGATGAACATTTTTAGACATGTCCTCACTATATTCTTGGCCTGAAAAGTACCATTTTGATGTGGATTTCTCAAGTTCATGGCTGCTTTCCCACTTGGATCTCCATGGTTGACAAGTGTTTTGGAATCCTCAGTTGCAAATGAAAATAGGGGCTCTTTGGCTGGTGAAGGAACTCATGAGTTCTTGTTCATAGTGTCTGCTGACATCGGAAGACGAGCTGTTTTACACAGAGGGCTTAAGGAAAGAAAGATTGAAACCATGGCCTTACATATAGTAAGCCATGCACTCTTGCCCTGAGTCATATTCATTTTTCTCTGTATAAAACTCTTATCCTGACATCTAGTATTATTTTTGAAGTGTGTAGAAAAAATATTAAATGGTTTTTTTTCTTTCCAAAAAAAGAAAAAAGACCTGTCTCTCACATGGCAGAATTTGGGGATCAAGAACCCAAGTCTGGCATTGTGGACTCAAAAGTATGTTCCTTCTTTCCCATCTTTAGCCAGCCTCATTCAGACACAAGTGAACTCTTTGGGAACTGGCCATGACCTCTCATTTCCATACTTCAGTCAATAAGAAGAATGAAGTCTGAAGACAAAGGCATTCCTTGCTCTTTGAGCTATTTCCTGAAATGGTTTCTCATGGGCTAGAACTTAAGTCACATGGCATCAGCTAGCTGCAAAGGAAGCTAGGAAATAGAAACCTTATCTTGGCTAGCCATGCAACTCTATTAAAATTAGATCTTCAACTGCAAAAGAGCACAAAAGTGTAGACTGGTAAATAAGCAGCAGACTGACTGTTTGAGAAGATCCAAATATAATCATCATAGCTATGTGGATGTGCCTGGGATTTTGTGAAGTGCTTTGTCCTTATTTATTCATTTAACCAGAGGACTTGAAATCTAAGAAGATTCAATGTCCAGATATCAGTCTTATTGTTTAGATAAATCAGTCCGGTGTTAAAGACAGATGGAGGCTTGGAGTGCAAGGAGATGGACTTGAATGGAAAGGTCTTTCCTTTATACTACCATATGACCTTGGCCAGTATGACCTGGACCTCATGTGACATCCATGAATTTCAGTGTCCTCTTCTCTATATTTTGGAAGTCTGTTTTCATAAACCATTGTGAGAATTTTAGGGATCCTCTGTTTAGCTCAATAATTGACATAGGTATTATAAAAATAACATGATAACTAGCACTCATTGTCTGTTTACAGTAGCTTCTTCATAAATATTAAGTCTTTTCCGACCATGGCAGTGACTTTCCTGCTCACTCTGTGACTGCTTCTGGTGTTATTCATGTGGGTTGCTTATTTATTTTTTCCTTTTGCTAGCACTGAGGCTTGAAGTCGGGGCTTGGGCACTATCCCTGAAATGATTTTGCTCAAGGCTAGATAGACTCTCCCACTTGAGCCATAGCTCCACTTCTGGTCTTTGGTTCGTTAATTGGAGACAAGAGTCTCACCGACTTTCCTGCCAGGTTAGCTTCAAACCGTAACCCTCAGATCTCAGCCACCAGTGCCTGGAGGGATGGGCTAGGGAGGGATGGGGAGAACAATGAAGAGATGGCATTGACCCAGATGCCCTGTACTCATCAACTGCATTGTTAAATGGAAACTCCTTTGCACAACTATGTAAAGAAAATAAAAATATTAAAAAGTTTCTTTGTGTGCTCTACTGTGGCTTGAACTCAGGACTTTACATTCTCACTCAGTTTTTTTTTTCTGGGATCATGGCTGGTATTCTACAACTTGAGCCATGTCTCCAGTGAAGCATTTTTACTTGTTAGTTGAAGATGAAATCTCTTGGGCTTTTCCCCCAGGCTAGCTTGAAATCACTATCCTCAGATCTCAGCCTCTTAAATAGCTAATGGGTTGATTTCTGATTTCCTGAATTGTTTAGGTAAGCTGGCTGTATCTGGACTTCTATGTTTTAGATTCAAAATCCATGTATAGGCAATTGGAAATCTTTGAAGCTTACATTGATTAATAATGTAGAACCAGAAATAGGTCTTTTTAAAGTGAGTTGGACTCTTTGTCTAGATGGTTAGTCAAAAAAATGAGATCCAGCTGTCGTAACTTTTAAATCGTATCCTTCTGTAATCTACATTCTTTTTGGCATCTTCTATCTGGAAAATATGACTTACCTACTTCTATAGTTGGAGATGTTTTAGAAGCTCATTGAAATGTATCCAATTAAAATAACATGGTGCCTGTCTGTTTCTCTTTTTCCTTTTAGAAATGTGATGTTCTGTGGGAAGACTTCCATCAAAAACTAGTGGATGGGTCCTTGCTGACTCTGGACACCTACCTGGGCCAGTTTCCTGACATAAAGGTGATTTTAATCCTGTGTGCATAAAGGAAGAATTTGAATGGTCTGAAATCTGCACAAGATAAGAGGAATTAAATGTCCTCAAATAGACATCAAAGCCATGCAGTAACTTTTCCATTATTTGAGCATAGGATTTTTGTTCTATGCCTATCACTTTGACATGAAATCCAGTTACAGAAATCACACTGTCCTCTTTGGTGACTTGCTTCAGCTTTCATTGCTTTCCAGAAGCCTTTTAGAAGCCTGAAATTTTTTTAAAAAAATCATAAATTCAGAAGCACCAAAAACCTTTTATATTAAAATTTTTATCATAACGTTTTGAGTAAGGCTTTTCATGAGAATACATCATGGTAACAAGGAAAGAAGAAACTTCATTATGGACAGCGAGGAAATCATGACCTTCCCTTTCTTTCTATTTATTTCTCATGTAGTGATAATGTACTCATCTATTTTCCTTCAAAATCTCAAGTTCAGATTTAAGTATTAAGGCAAAAGCATTCCAAATGCTTTCTCTTCCAGACCTGGAAACACCTTTACAAAAGATAATATATCTTATTTGACACTCAGATTCGCTGCTGGGGTAGATATACAGAGACAGACTGATTGCAGAAGAAGATTGATGCTGGAAATAAATATGGCTTTCAAGCCATCATCTGCATTGTATCCCCTTTTCCTGCTACTTGTTTTCCTTGCTTAAAAATATGTTTCCTGGTAAGTAGGCATGTCCAATCTCACTGGCAGTGCAAGAAGCCCCTGACCCAACATCATCAGGTATCTGCAGTGAGCAGCTCGTTATGTGTCTTCTGACATGCAGTCCAGCTTTTACCTGGCCTTCTGTGTCACCCTAATCAAACACCAGGAGACTGTGCAAATGTACACCAGCCTCGGCTCTGAGACATAGATTAAACTAGCCCTCATAATTGCAATGATTCCCTGCCCCTATAAAGTAGGGCTGGGTGTAGTTGGTGCCTATACAGAGTGTTTGGGGGTAAGAGGAGCCCTTGAATCTACTCTAGATGCATTATTTTGTTGGAAAATGCAGCAGGGAGCAGATCCACTATGGCATCCCGATGATGTTAGCGACAGAGAGTGGGTGTTACTGGGTGCTTTCTCTGTGTGCTTCACTCTCTGTGTTTTATGTGCACATTCCACAAAACACTCACACCTCTGTCTCCACAAGTCAGACATTTTTTGAGGCTTCTACACTCTGTGTTAATCTGGCCAACCCTTCTGTGTTTTTAGCAGTCTCCAAGTAGCTTGAGAATGCCAGGGCTGCTGGTTTTCTGAGACAAGCGACTTAGCCAGTGATGCATACAGTGCCCCCAAAAGTTGGAATATCATATACTTCTTCAGTATTTCCCCTGAGATAAGATGGAATGTGGATTTTGGGGGAAAAAAATCTGTTTGCATTGCTTTTGGGAAAGGTGCTGGGATGACTAGTTTGTGATAAATCAAACTACCATTTTAGTTCCTATTGGCTACCAGTGGTTGTTAGAGTATGCTGGTTATATTATGTAAGTGATTAGAGTGTTTTGGGGTAAAACTAGTGTAGTCTTATCTTTGGGAAACCTCTGGAAAAGATAGGTTGCTGGACAGGAGCAGCATCTCAAGTACACTCTGGGAGTTGGGGTTTGTTTTCCATTTATATTAGGTGGAAGCCAGGGAAGGAACTGTTGTATGTGGTTATATGATGGATGACACCATTCCAACCACAGATCTGTCTTGCTCTTACCCTTGAATGTTAGTGAATTGACATTTACCTATTGCATGACAGTGTCATCTCTACAAAAACCAACAAAATAAATCAGAAGATGATGAGGAAAATGATATTTTACTACCTAAAAATTAAAGGAAGCCTGTAATTATTTGTGTACTATATACTCATAATATGACTTGGCTAGGCAAAGGAAGACTGTGATTGCAGGAGAAGTAGAAATTTGGAGGTAAGGAACGAAGACAGTATCATCAATAAAATGTGAGGCTCTCAGCTGTTGCAAGACTGCCTGATGACAACTATTGGATAATTGGATGTACTCGTTAGTCGTAGAGATTTTTAGAGGAAAAACACATACAGTAACCTCTGGTGTGACACAGATTAAAGTCACGATGGATTATTATTATTATTTGCTTTTTGTTCCATGTCAGAAAGACAGGGAACTCAACTGGAGTTTTTAAGAAGTTCTTTTTCTTGGAATCCATGGTCAGTTTCAAATGCAGAGACGATGCTTCTGTTCCTGAACATGTAGTGACATGGAAGTGATGATAGGTAGGCCTTTGGGAGGTGCTCTGAAGATTAATGCATGTCAGGGTTTTACATAGATCATGATAAAGAGGTTCAGTCTGTCTGTCTTGCTCTGTCTTGAACTCCTTCGGTCTCTTTGTCTCAAGCCATGTTTAGAAAATTGGAGAGCACACAGACTGTCAGGCAATGTAGAGAATTGGGTAACCCTGGAATCTAACACACATGGAGGGCGGAGCATAAATCACTTGGAAAAGAGATACTTTATAAGTGGGAAATGGGAGGATACTCGTATTGAATGTTTTAAAGATTTTTCTTGGGTGATAATGGGTTTAAATTATTCTCCGTGTCTTTTCTCAATGAAGGGAATTGAGAGGTAGTTCCTAAAATGAAGGCTAAGCAATTACATAATGAATGGGGTTTTTGATAGAAAGGAAAATGATGATGAAAAATACCAAGTGGAGAATTTTCAAAGCATGCCACGTAATTAACTTCCTTGACTCCCACTGAAACTCCACAGGCTGTGTGCAGTTAAAACCTCAGGCTCATTTCCAAATATTTACTGCAGCATATCAGTGAGAGGTATGAAGTGCCATTCACAAGGACATGGTGTCTGGCTTTTCCTGCGGTGACTGGCAGGCTATCCGCTGTTATTGTTCTAGTCTTCAGCATCCACATGTGAATTCAATGCCATAATAAGAGCCTGTTTGTCACCAGTTCTGGTGGGCTCATGATGGTGAGCAGTTACAGAAGGGCATATTTTAGATTCCAACTCAGCAGGCATTTGTAGCTACGGTATGCCAAGGGAATCATAAACTGGTGTTATTATTGAGGCTTTCTTTTTTTCTTTTTTTTTTGCCAGTCCTGGGCTTGAGCTCAGGGCCTGAACACTGTCCTTGGACTTTCTTAAGGCTAGAAGAACTCTGCCACTTCAGTCATAGCACCACTTCCAGCTTTTTCTTATGTATGTGGTACCGAGAAATCGAACCCGGGTCTTTGTTCATGCTAGGCAAGCACTCTACCAATAAGCCACACTCCTGGCCCTCGAGGTTTTCTTTTAAAAAGGGTAAAAAATTCACTTCTGGTCTGCACAAATTTAGCGCACAGTGGAAAGTTTTAATTAAATCCATTACTTAATTGAAATGTATTGTTAGTTAAATTGACCTATTTATAATTACGTTTATCATTGGAGGACTGAATAAAAATTTTATCATATTTTATATTTAAAAAAATCTCAGCAGTAGGGGCCAGGAGGGTGGCCTAGTGATAGAGTGCTTGCATCCACTAAGCCCTGGGTTCATTTCCTTGGATCCAGGTACACAGAAAAAGCCAGAAGTGTTGCTGTGGTTTAAGTAGTAGAAAGCACTAACCTTGAGCACTGGCCCAAGGAGTGCCCAGGTACTGAGTTCAAACCCCAGAGCTGGAAAAAAAAAAAAAGTAGAAAAAAAATCGTAGCAGTATTAACTCTGTCCTCCTGAGATTGTTTTCCACCAAATTTCCCAAATGTTATATAGGAAAGCAAAGGAGACTGATTTACTTTTTCCAAAACAAAAATTGATTTATCAAGAGAGGGGCTTCAGAATAATCCCTTCCATGTTAGGTGCCAGTGGTTCATGCCTGTTATCCTAGTTACCCAGGAGGCTGAGATCTGAAGATCATGGTTAGAAACCAGCTTGGGCAAGAAAACCTGTCAGAAGCAGAGCTGTGGCTCAAATGGTAGAGCACTAACCTTGAGCAAAAAAAGCTCAGGGACAATACCCAGGCCCTGAATTCAAGCCCCAGGACTGGCACATACATACAAAGAAATAGTTCCTTTCACTTTGGTCAGGTCTCTCTTTAGAACGGACATGTCAATTATGTAAGAAACTGGACCATGTCGCTTACTTCAATCAATTTTTCCCAGTCTTAGAAGGAAACAAATTTTGAATATTTTCCAAACTGAAATCCATCTGGGCACCAGTGACTCATGCCTGTAATCTTAGCTACTCCAGAGGCTGAGATCTTGAGGAGCAAGTTTCGGGAAAGCCCTGGAGACTCCCATCTCCAGAATAATCAGCAAAAACACTGGCATGGAAGTGAAATGGTGGAGCACCAGCTAAGCAAGCAACTCAAGTGAGAGTTTCAAACCCTAGTGCTGTCAAGAAGAAGAGGAGAGAGATAGTAAGAGTATCTGCCCACAGCTACCTGTCCTGGGTCTTGCTGGGACTAAGGAGGAAGGCTGGGGTAACAGGTGGTCCCTCACTTACTCTTCACATATGTAGCAGTAGCTGTTGGAAGTGACTCAAGTGCAGATGAGGCCGAGTGAGCCATCCAGTGATGCCCTTACTGGGAGATGCTCACCATGCATGAAGACAACTTTGGGTGGACGTAGCCTTCTCACATCTTGTTTCCTTCCTACTTAGTAGTTCTCTGTTCAATCCAGCCTATTCTTCAGCACTTATTGTGCCCAAAGTTCCCAATCGCCCCGAAGATCACCAGAGTTCATGACCAATGCAAGCAGCAAAGAGACATTTATTAGTGAGCTCGAGCTTGATCCTCTGCCCCTTAGAAATCAGTAACACTTGGAGGCCCTGACTACAGAATTAGCACAGCTTTTATAGTACAGAATAAACAAGTTTTACTTTTCATTTTCACAGCCTCAGGTTTTAGTTAACTTTTACATAGAGACATTCCTCAGTTGTTTTTTTTTTTTCGGTTCTGATGTTATGGTGTCCCACAGAACTTTAGTTTTAGGTGTCCTTGCTAGCTGTGGAACACAGCTGCAGTCCTAGAGATGACCTTTGAATGTCCTTGCTAGCTCTCTGGGAAACAACTGATGGAGCATCTTACAGTTCTCCTGAGAAGAGGTGGTTAGGGGATTTCTCCGAGCTTTACAAAATGGAGACTGCTTAGAAATAACTTTTTCCTGAAGTTCATCAAACTTGAAAATGAATCTCTGAGCCAGCTTGCATTTCTTCTACTGTACTGTAAGGAAGAAGGTACGGTATCTCTTTCCTAAGTATCTTCAGACATTTGGGGTAGTAAGAAAAAATGGTCCCTGTAGGTGAGCAGGACTTTTTTGGCCTATTGTTTACAGCCAAAGATCTCTTGGTTCTTCTTCTTTTCCCTACAAGGGGTCTTGTCACAGACTTCCTCACAGGGACAGTTGGAGACCGGTGGGGCCTACCTCGCCTGTTAGGCTCTCTGTGTGTCAGACACCAGCAAGGTGATGCATTAGCTCAGGTGGCTGCACTGAACAGAGGACAGAGAGCATCTTGTCTGAGAAAGGATTTCTTCGGAAGGAAATGTGTCTGATTGTATTGTTGCTAGTGTGTTACTAAAAACCACAGAATCAACTCTTAACATAGTTTTCTACTAGGATATTTTAAGATCTAGAGTACAGGTTTGACTCTATGCTAGAATTTCTGAAATTCTTGAATTTTCCCCCTCTGTGACTGCAACCTGTGCTTTGAGCTCCCATTTTTTTTTAAGCAAAAGGGAAATTTTTTTGCCTGATCATTTCCATAGAAAGAAGGGGACGCTGTATTCTGATCTCCAGGGGTCTTTTGGTACTGAAACCCCTGAACCTCTCTACTTTCTGTCAAAACCTTCTGCTTCTTGAGATGAAGAGAGCTTTTGTGCCTTTTGTGCCATTTTGTGCCAGGGTGCTCTCCTTGTCTCAGTCTTCTATTTCCTTATTGGCAGAATCGCATTGCCAAGCGCAGCAGGAAGCTGGTGGACTACGACAGTGCTCGCCACCACCTGGAGGCTTTGCAGAGCTCCAAGAGGAAGGATGAGAGCCGGATCTCTAAGGTAGGGCTGTCGATCCTACAGTGGACCCCAATGCTGACCCCACATTTCGTTCCTCATTGAATCCCACACTTGACCCCCAGGGTGGATCCCATTGTGGTTTGCCCAGCAGATCCCATAGTTGATCCTACAGTGGATCCCACAGTTTGACTCCTACAATGCTCTTGCAATGGATCACATAGTAGATCCAGCCGTGGATCCCACAGTTGACCCCCACAGTGGATCCCACCGAAGTTCTCACCATGGATCACATGGCAGATCCCACACTGAATCCCAGTTGATTGTGAAGTGGATCCCTGTTAATTCACCATGTCATCTGCTCTGTTGCCTCTTTGCTTTCCACTGTTTATTTCCTTGTAAAGGAAGATGGGAGTCAGGCCAGAACTACTGAAACTGGAACGTGGTGCTCTGGCCTCCTTCCTATTATTTTTATTAAAGGAGAGACTTTGGTGTAATTGCAGAGTTTACCGGAGTGAACTCTGCGACTCACACTTTTCCATCTGTGTAAATTCTGCTCTGCTGCTCTGTGTCAGGACTACAAATGAGTCCTACTTTGTGTCAGAACTCCCCTGTGTGCGGTGTGATCTGTGATCCATGCTTTAGTGTAGAATCTGCTGGGGGACCAAGTAAAATTCTCAGACAAATAATTGCAGATTGTGTAAGAATATAGGCATTATTTATCTTTTAGAACATCCTTCTCAATCACTTTGGTCCTATATGCAAGCCATGTACAAATACCAGCAAACTGATGTCACCTCCCCACTCACCTCCTCAGTGCTCCCTGTGGGCTCAATATTGCCTTCTCTGCTGAGTGGTCTTTCTGTGTCACATGTCTAGCTGTGTTTCTCTATCACTAAACTCTTGTGGTGGCTGTCATTGCCTGTCAAGGAATACAAGGATCAAAATTTTTTGCATGGTATGCAGGACCTTTGCAGTTTGGTTATGACATGGCTGCCATTTATCCTTACCAGCATTCAGTTACTTCTGTAATCCTTACTTTAACACTCACATACAACACACACACACACACACACACACACACACAAATATCCCAGATCCTATATGACCTGCACGTAATCCTGAGTATTCCCAGTAATTAGTCCATTTATAAGAGCCCTCCCAGTTGCCAGAAACTCTGTTGAACCCCTTGTCTGCATTGCCTTTCCTTCATATTCAGCCATTGAGGTGCAGATTAGAAAAGAAAACCAAATCCACATGATGAGAAGCTCGAGTTTTATCCCGAGGACCACCTCCACCTCCTTTATGTATTGTGACACTTCAGTGCCTCTTTCTTTTATTTTTCTTTACTTTTATTGTCAGGATGATGTATAGAGGGGTTGCAATTACATTTGTAAGGTAGTGAATGCATTACTTCTTGAACATTGTTACTCATTTCCATGTTTTTCTCCCACTTTCCTTCCTCCACCCCCTCCTTAGTTGTAAAGTTCATTTACAACTTGTGAATATCGCTGTTACACTGGTTCATATCTCTTTCTTTACCACGTGGTTGCTAGGTCTTCAAGGTTCAGTTAAAATATGACCTCTCTGTGGAGCCTTCTCTCTGCCCTTTCGCTTACAGACGGTTACAGAATAGATTGCTTGTCCTTTCTGAGGATGCATCAGGCAATCATTTAGTCATTCCAGCAGACTGGGACTTTCTAGGGGGCAGCATTCACATCTGGTGCCCAGAATAAAACTTTCCATAACAGGAAGCAACCCCATTTTTTAAATTAACTATTTTTATTGTTATTATAAAGGTGATGTACAGACAGGTTACCATTTCATAAGTCAGGTAAGCAACCACGATTTTGTAGAATAAATGGTGACCAGCACAGGGTAAAGCATTGTTCTCAATCTAGTTCCTTGTTTTAGAAAACTCTTCCTGTTTCTCATTCATTGAAAAAAAAGTATGTATTTTAACAAATTGTCCCTCTTTTCCCTGATCTTTCCGGGATACATAAAGCAATTTATGTTTCATATCAGATATGTATTGTGCACCCTTTCTAGGCAGAAGAGGAATTTCAGAAAGCGCAGAAAGTGTTTGAAGAGTTTAATGTTGACTTACAAGAGGAGTTGCCATCACTGTGGTCAAGGTAAATGTGTTTCTGCATGTCTGTCCACATCTCTTCTGGCAGTTGGAGAAGAACAGTTTGTCTCCATTACCTGTGACATTTCCAATGATACTCAGGAGATGGGCTCTGGGCCTGCACTTCCCAGCATGACACTTAATCCCCACACCTGGATGTATTGGGTGACACCAAGGTACTGAATTTTAAATTTATTTATTTAGGCACATAGGGTTAGCAGCTGCCTGTTTTGGATACTACAGTCATGTCTCAGTTCTTCTGCTTGCAATTTCTTTTCCTAGTAGTGTCTTAAGCTATCTTTGGCTGGACTGGCTTCAGACAGAAATCCTCCACTTCCACTTCTATACGCAGTCCCATTGCTTTTTAAACTGAATTTAAAAAAAAATGCTTGACCACTTCAATTAAAAAATTTTTCAGTGGTGAGATTAATATTCTTGGAGATTGCTAGTAGATAATTATGAAATAATACCCTTGGGAAAATTGCCAACAGACAAGTATATGCTATTTGATTTAGACTATAAGTGAGTTCTATAACTGGTTCTATAACTGAGTTTTTATATATCTGGTGTATAACTGAGGGGTTTTGTGTAGTTATTTGTAAAAGCATCCCAAATTAGCACTGACATAGTTTGGACTTCTGTATTCTTTCCTTAAAGGTATTTAGTTATTAAAAAATGAAGCACTTTTCAGTATGTCTTGTAACATGAAAGACTTTGTAGAAATGAAATATCTGAACGCACTGGAAAGAATCCTTTCCTCTTCTTAGTTCATGTACAAAATACATGTTACAGTACTTTTTAACTGAGTCAAATTTATCATTTTGAAATTAATTCTTCAGAACAGTCAAGCTCAAACCTACCCTTTGGTCAAAATTTGGCTTAGTCTTTCTTTTCTGTGCTGTTTCTTACCTAAATCCAGATCTGCAATATTATGGTGCATGTGTGCGTGCGTGTGTGTGTGTGTGTGTGTGTGTGTGTGTGTGTGTGTGTGTGTGTGTATTGTAGAAGGAAAAGTTATTTTTGCCAATTATCATTTTATGTACCTCATGTGCATTGCCTCTAATTAGCTTAATTATGATGTCTCCATCTTACAGATGAGGCATGTCAGGATCATATTAGTGAAATATCTCGACTAAGATTGTGAAGTTTGTATATTCTACAGCTGATAGTAAAATATTTTTGTGTTTTATTTCCATGAACTCTGCAGCCTTTATCAAGGATGTCTTTTTATCTAAAAGGAGTTTGCATTCAGTCATAAATGTTCAAGTTATGTTATAAATACAATGTCTTTCCCACTTATATTACTAAAACTTGAAGTTAGTATTTTGAGTTTCCTGTGCCTCCTATGGGGGAAATGTAAAACACTAAGCACACCAGAATGGGCATGTATTAAATGACTAGTGTGGAATTCTGTGTCACACCGTTCATGACCACAGTGCAAGTGCAGTGTTTTCTGTCTGTTACATCCTTTGGGGCTATAGTGTTTTCAACTTTTTCCTTCATTTCCTTACTAATCTTGCATCATGATGAAAAATGAGATATTGCTATTTCCAACTGAGTTTAGGTATATTTTTCTCATAAATTCTGTCAGCTTTTGCTTTCTTTGTATTTGAGCCGCATTGTTAAGTGTGCATGTTTTTTTAATTGATGTGCTTCTTAGCAGTTGAGCAATTCATCTTGATAAGTAAAATATCTGCTTTTGTTCCTACTGATAAATTTTGCCTATTTTATCTGATACAACTATAGCTACTTCAGCTTTTTTCTCTGTTTCTCTCTGTGTCTGTCTCTGTCTCTTTTTTCCCTCTTTGTGTGTTATATCTTTTACTTTCAACTTCTTTAGTTTGAATATGCAATAAGCCATTTTTGGGGCAATATTAAGGTGGATCATTTATGTTTATATGTACGTGTGCGTAGGGGATTATGTGTTTGATGTATGTGGGGGTGTATATGTGTGTGTGTGTGGGAGGTTATCCATTCTACCAACTTCTGCCTTTTGGTATGTGTGCTAACTCCATTTATCTTTAGTATAGTTATTAATAGTGTAAGGCTTCTAATATTTAATGCAGACATAATATAGTCTGATAATATAAGACATGTCTTAATTGCCTTTTTAGTATGCCTTTTTTGTCTTTCTACTCCACCATCATTTCTATAACATTAACTTGTTTTGGAAGTATTTGTATAATGAAAAATAATGAATTACTACTTAGGGGACTTAGTGGAGGTGTAGGTTTAATTTCAGAAAAGGAAATGCTTGTCTGTTTTATTTATTTCTGAATTTTACTGTCTTGCTCAGTATTGAGCCCACACATTAAACAGTAATCTATCACCGAATAACACTCCCATCCCTGTCTACATTTTACAAAGGAACTTGTAATTCATCAGAGATGATGATGACGTATTGTTGTCAAGAAGGAAGTACCCCAAAGGGAATTCTTGAGCTAAACAGTTTTAAATGAGTGAAGTCAGCCTTTGTGAAGGAATATTCTAGGCTGTAGAAGATTACCATGAGTAGAGTAATGGGACTGGGGGTTTGGGGAACTTTAATTAATTTAATGCATCTTGAGGTTGAGGTAGAGGTCAGATTCATTTCTCCTTCAATCATTAAACATTTATTGACTGCTCAACCCAATGCATGTCAGGCCCTCTTTGAGATGCTATAGGTCTTGTCCTATAAGTTTTTGTTTTCTTGGAGCCTAAATGGGAAAAACAGAGAAAAGTAGTTCTCAAGAAAAGAAATAACAAATACACTTTGAGCAGTAAGTTTGAAGTAGAATGTCATACCAGATAATGCAATAGAGAATGACACAGGATGGGTGACCAGAGTAGGGTGAGTGGTTAGAAAAAGTTTCTGTCAAGGGTTTAGGGAACATATAAAGGAAAGAACATTTTTAGTAAAACTCTGAGTTCTGTTTTCTATACGTTGAATTTGAAGACTGTTCAAATGTCCAAAGGCACAGGCCTGTTGTAACAGCTAGGTGTGGAACTCATGAGAGGGTTGGGACTGTTACATAGGTGGTAAGATGAGGGCCAGAGGAGCCTGTGGTCCTGTGACCTACTCCTCCTATGCAGTATGGATCGCAAAAGAACAACCACAGGGGACCTGTTCTTCAAGCCTGGTGTTAAACTGGGATCATCATATCTCTGCCTCCCATGTAGCTGGGAAAGGTCACACCCAGCTTTTCCCTAGTATTTTTGAATCAGTGGTTGAATCAGAAGACACAGCAACTGTATATGTGGAGAGCTGTGTAGGCCCAGATGTGTGAATAAGCACTTAATTTAATGTCCATTAAAATTCAGGAATAGGAAAGGGCTAGATAGGATGGTGTATTCTTAGGATCCCAGTCATCTGGGAGGTAGAGATGGGCAAGATTGAAGTTTGAAGTCAGCTGATCTCATCTCAACCCATAAAGTGAGTGTGGAGATTCATGCCCCTGCTCTCAGCCATGTGGTAGGAAGAGAGTGGTCTATTGAAAAAATAACTAAAGCAAACAAGGTTGGAGTCTGTGCTTCAAGTTGTAGAACACCTGCTTAGCAAGCACAAGGCTCTGAGTTCAAACCCCTGTACTACCAAAAAATAATAAAATCTACATAATGCGGGTCATATAGTCACCGTGGGTATATAAAACACAGGATTAAGGGACAATGTAAGGCACAAGATTGCCCACAACAGAAGCCAGCCTTATTGGAGAAATGGATTTGTTGTTTCTCTGAATTGAACTTCCAAGCTTCTATTTCACTTAAAAGTTCTAACTCCTTAACTTGTGCAAAATAACGAAATTCAGGCTTCAACAACAGTTCTAAGTATGTCATGATTTTCTTTTTCTTTTGCCAGGGGATGTTGATTCTTGGCATGTTAACTATGTGGTTTGAGCAGCCTGTGCCTTGGCTTGCCTGGTAAAAGGGGGTGATGGCTTTCAGGGCAGCTATGAGAATGCAGGGAGGGAGCCATATGAAGTATTGGAAACCTGCTGGTCCCGTCAGCTGTGGTGGTGATGGAACATTTGTCTGTCTGTCTTCATTAGAAACCCGTGCACTGCAAGGTGCAACTAGAACCCTGAAAGCTCTTTTACCTTCTCTCCATAAAGTTCATCCTTCTTACTCTGCAAGTATGTTGTAAACTCTCAGGATATATGCTATCACACATATCAGATCCACTCAATATTTCTGACATATCAGTCCCTATTTGGTTCTTAATTGAGATTTAAAAATCTAATAAAGCTGTTGGGGTGCTGGCGTTCTTTTTGAGACATCATACGAATAAGACCATGAATTTAATTAAGACAGCAATTTTCTCAGATGCATTAAGAAGGATTAAGTTAATATAAAGTCCCAAGATTCCTCATTTAGAAGCAGAGGGAACTTACCCTCAGGGAGGTACTAGACAGAATCCACATCTGCTGTGTACTTAATATTTAAGAGCAAAAAATGAGGACAGGAAGACTCTTGATAATGTACCAGAATACCCTTCAAACATGTTTGAGCAGGCAGCTCGCCCAATGATAATATACTCTTAATTTTGCCCAACCACTGGAGTTATCTTAGGGGTTTTGTATTTACCTCTGTCACATGCGTTGAAGAGTCCAAATATTTAATACTGAAGCTAGATCCTTTATATGTAGTAAAAATGAAAAATAATCTTATTGACCTCAAGACCTGTGAAGATCCATACCTAAAACAGAAGTCACTTCTCAAGACAATGGCTAGCACAGTGTGGTTTCTAGAAACTCATCTTAGATGTGCCACCTTGGTCAGTCCCTGGGGTCTACTAAGTGAGAATGAACACTCTAGGTGCTCTGGTGTTTACACAGAATGATGACCGCTGTCTACAGGGGAGCCTGGATTTCAAGGAGAGACATAATCCCCAAATTTCTGTTTATTAGCAGGTGAGGGAAAGTCTGGAAGACTCTGGTTTCATGATTTTTATTCAATCCAGTGTTGTTCAAAATTGTGTAGAGGAAACCTGATTTAGCCAGGCATCAGTGGTACATACCTGTAATCCTAGCTACTTAGGAGGCTGAGATCTGAGAATCACAGTTCAAAGCCAGCCCAGACAGGAAAGCCCAAGAGATTCTTTTTCTCCAATTAAATCATCAAAAAGCTGGAAGTGGAGCTGTGGCACAAGTGGTAGAGTGCAAAATTTGCTCAGGGACAGTATCCAGGGTCAGAGTTCAAACCTTACAACTGGCACAAGAAAAAGAAAGAGAGAGAGAGAGAGAGAGAGAGAGAGAGAGAGAGAGAGAGAGAGAGAGAGAGAGAGAGAGAGAGAGGAAGAGAGAGAGAGAAAGAGAGAAAGAGAGAGAGGGGGAGGGAGGGAGGGAGGGAGGGAGAGAGAAAGAAAGAAAGAAAGAAAGAAAGAAAGAAAGAAAGAAAAAAGATAAAGAAGAAAGGAAGGAAGGAAGGATGGGAGGAAGGCAGGCAAGGCAGGCAGGCTGGCACTGGTGAGTCGTGCTTGTAACCCTAGTTCTTCAGGAGGCTGAAATCTGAGGATTGTGATTCAAAACCAGCGTAGGAAAAGGTGATGAGATTCTTATCTCCAGTTAGCCAGCAAAAAGCCAGAAGTGGAGTTTTGGCCCAAATGTCAGAGTGCCAACTTTGAGTGGAAAAGCCCAGTGAAAGCATGTGGATATGAGTTCAGGCTCCAGTACCAGCACTTAAAAAGTCCATTTTTTTGTTAATCTCTCAATATCACTCCCCCCCTCTCTCTCCCTCGCCCTCTCCCTCTCCCTCTCCCTCTCCTTCTCCCTCTCCCTCTCCTCTCTCCCTTTCTCTCTCCCTTCCTCCTTCCCTTCCTCTATTCTCTTTCCACATGGCAGACGAGTTGGATTTTATGTCAATACTTTCAAAAATGTATCCAGCTTGGAAGCCAAGTTCCATAAGGAAATTGCTGTGGTGAGTAGTGGAGTAATTACAGAACACTGTTCTTTTGGAAGAAAATGAAATCATAGCATAGCATTTTCCAGACTATTCTCCTGGCTTCCCATGTCTCATATATTTATTTTCTGTAATTTTTTGTGGTTTTGTTTTTCTTTCCTTTTCCTTTTTTTGTAGTGTACCCACATAGTTCTCTACTTTTGTTGTGCTGTTTATGTTGGTCTTGGGGCTTGAACTCAGGGCCTGGTGCTTTCCCTGAGCTTCTTTTGCTCAAGGTGAGTACTCTATCACTGGAGCCACAGCTCTGCTTCTGGGATTTTCGATGGCTAATTGGAAATAAGAGTCTCGTAGACTTTATTGCTCTGGCTGGCTTTGAACTGTGATCCTCAGATCTCAGCCTCCTGCGTAGCTGGGAGTACAGGTGTGAGCCTCAACACCTGAATAATTCTCTAAATCTTTTAAAGGGGTTTGACTGTAACTTCACGGTTTCCATTCAGTATATAAATTCAGAATTTCAAGTCATGCTTGTATCTGATAAAAAAAATCTCAAAATAGTCAGATATCAGCAGCCCTGTTATTGACGGATATTTTCTTAGTTCCAGAGAGTAGTAATGTAACCATTTCCAGCAGAGTCAAAGTCACATATTGACTCTAATGACTCAATATGTCTAATTTCAAGTGATATTGTCTAGTTCCTGTGTAACTTACGTGAGTTTTGCTGTGGATTGTAAATTGGGCTCATACAGACTTCCAAGTATCAAGGCAACTGTGCATCTCATTGTATCCTTAGCTTTTCTGGGGAGAGGGCACAGTGGTGATGAGCTGGGCTAATGATGACCTGTGGCTCCTCTGCCCTTAGCTCTGCCACAAGCTGTTTGAAGTGATGTCGAAACTGGGCGACCAGCACGCAGACAAGGCCTTCACCATTCAAGGAGCTCCCAGGTGAGCTACGGGTCGGAGGCACTTCATTCTATACACCTGGGACTCTGCAATCCATTTCATGCCATACTGCTCAGGCGCATGTGCTCAGAACACACGGGGTGCGCAGCTGAAACTAACTTGTTTGTTTTCTTTCACTCAGTCTAGTAACCTCTCTGGCTAATGAGCTCAGTTTTGAAATCGATTGTAATCATAACTATTTGACCTCATGGCTTCTAAAGAAATGGCAGTCTAGACCTGTAATAATATCAAGCAGTGCAAAATGCTCATACAACTGCATTCATAGAAACGTCCATACGTATGGTATGTTAGCATCTACTTAATATTATCTGTTACCTATCTAGGTTAATGTCTGGACCTTTTTAGGGAGTGTTGGTCCCTTTACTGCTTGCTCTTTGGTTTTGCTATACCTGTAGTCCCCATTATAGCTGCTACTCTTAACTGGGCAGTAAATACCTTTTCTCACTCTGAAGGAATGAATATGGCCTTAAAGAACAGTGGATTGTAGGCATGGTCGTGATTCACCTCTGCATCCCAGCTAGTTAGGAGGCAGAGATTGGGCGGATCATAGTTTGAGGCTAGCCTCGGCAAAAGTTAATCACTAAGATGAGTTGAGGTAAACAACTGCCCTCCCTGTTACAAATGGGGATGCCTAGGCAAAAAAAAAAGTGAGGCCCTGTTCAAAGCAAACAAGAGCTGGAAGCCTCAAAAAACACTAGACCTTCCTTCAAGTCTTTTTTGGCTTTTGGATCCGGTCTCACATTTTAGCCTCGGTTGGCCTGGACTGGGCTCCTCCTACTGAGAGCTAAAATACAGCCTCCCCCAGGATCATAAACTGAGGCATGCCCTACAGACACAAGCTGGCTGAGCGAAGTACTATAGATAGAGGAGTAAACTTTCAAACAAGTCACAGTTTACCACAGTAAACATCAGAAGGTGAAATGAGCGTGAAAGGGAGTGTTGTGGGAACGGGTAGATGAATAAAATGGAACAGAGGATGAAATGGCTAGAATATTCCTTGGACATATGTAATAAAGTGGGAAATCTAAAATGAGTCTGGGGAAGGAATGATGGGATTGAGAGGGAATGACGATGACAACAATGATGACGACAACGACGACAATGATGGAAGCAGGCACTGATTAAGAAGCACTGAACACTTATATGGACACATTAACATGTACATGGGCCACATCCTTTTGAAATTCTGAAAAAAAATCAAGTTCACCAAGGGGATATGGCGGATATGGCTCAAGTGGTAGAGCCACCTCCCCGACAAATGCAAGTCCTGAAGTTCAAACCCCAGACCCACTAAAATAAGTGAACGAATGAACAAACAGTAACACATCAGAGCAATAGAGTTCATTTCAAAATGATGATTTCAATATGAGGAACAAATGAAAAATAATAGGAATTTCAGAATGACTGTTGAATGTCACACTAAACCCATTAAGCTGTGAAGACTCGCTCCTTTACTTTGGAACATGAAGAGGCACGTGCATCTAGAATTTTCAGAGTAACTTAGTTTTGACTAGAGTGAGGAGAAGGCAGGGTGGCTGCCATGTAACAAGTGTTCTTTTCATTTCCCCCACCTCCATTCCTCTGCAGAGCAAGGTGGTGAGTGAAACATGTGCAGTCCCTTAGACTCTAGACCAGGGCTATGTTTCCCATCAGAGCCATGGTTGCCAGCTTGAGGCCTGACTGTGTGGTTTCTGTTCTGTGAAGGATGCAGTTTCTTCACCATTGACTCTGCAGACCATGCGGCTGTGTTTGTGTCCTCTTACTTTACCAGTGCACACTTGCTTCCCTTCTGGCTGTAGTCCTTAGACATTCTTAGAATAGAATGTGTCCAGAGTGTCATGTTAGTCTCCTGTTTAGTTGTCCCCACACATCTGGTCCAGTGCTGGGACCAAGCTTGGCTCTCAGGGACATTTTATTAGCCTCATCTGTCACGTGATTGGTTTGTACACTGCAAAGTGTCTGGCTTGAGTCATTTTTTTCAGAAGGTGAAGAAAGAAGAAAGTGGATTTATTCAAGTTGGTATAAATCTCCTACAAGAGATGTATTCACCCTTTCCTAAGAGTCCCTTGAATGCAAGCTTCACAGTTTTCTCAGTAGGGTTTTCTATAAGATTTTCTTGGAGGTCAAATGTGACACTGGTTCAAGGAGTCCAGTTTAATATTGGGGAGAATCTTTCTTTTAAAGCTTGTTGGGTGTTGTGGAAAGACTAAGAGCTGAATTCAGATCCACCTTAGGGTTTTGCCTTAACCTGTCTGTGCTCCACTTTCTTGCATGTCTAGTGGAGACAGTAGTGTCTCACTTAGGTGAGAAATACATGCATAGGATCTGGTTCTCAGGAGGAATAGCCCTCACTATCGCTGATTCTAATAATCAGAATTAACCCGCACAGGGGTACAGGATAGAGAACCCCCAATTGAGTGAGGCCTTTTAATCCCCTGTGTTTCTCCAGTGATTCGGGCCCTCTCCGTATTGCAAAGACACCATCACCACCAGAAGAGCCTTCACCCCCGCCGAGCCCCACCGCTGGCCCCAATCATACTCTGGTGCCTGCGTCCCCCGCACCTGTGAGGCCCAGGTCACCATCACAGGTGGGAAGAGAGCAACCATGGGGGAAGTGGGAGAGCTGGTGGGTGAGGTGACCCCTGGGAGATATCCTGTGGTCCAGTGCATTGATTGAAGTTTCCATTGGACTTAGATTACCATGGAGGAATCCATCTATTGGTTTTTGTCTTTATTTAGCAACTACTTCCCCCCTCTGACCTGTGTTTGAATGTCTAGGACCTCTGGCATCCTCATCTTCCTCAGGCTAGTTTGTGTTCCTACTCAACTGTGACTGGCTCTCAGAGTTCTCTCTTAATAACTGAGAGTCTAGCTCAGTGCTAGAGCACTTGCCTAGTATGCAACAGGTTATGAGTTCTATCCCCAGCAAGTCATAAAAAAAGAGAAAGAGAGAGAGCAGCCAGGCAATGGTGGCTCACGCCTGTCATCTCAGCTACTCAGCAGGCTGAGAGCTGAGGATCATGGTACGAGCCAATCTGAGCAGGAAAGTCCATGAGACTATCTCCAGTTAATAGTTAAAAGCCAAAAGTGTAGCTATGACTCAAGAAGTAGAACACTAGCCTTGAGCCAAAAACCTGAGGGTGAAGCTGACATCAAAACAAACAAACAAAAGAAAAAACCCAGCAACAACAGCAACAAAAACACACACACACAAAAGAAATGTTATCTGGTCTTCCCAAGCTTATCCAAATGGCTCTTCAAGTACTGTTTGTATTGGGGCAAGGGAGTGGTTAAATGTTACTTTATACATGTTCTGCTATTTCTCACAGTGCATTGCACTTAAATAGCCACTCAACAAAACTGCATAGATCACATGGCTGGACAGAATCAGTAGGGTCAGGCAAAGCTAATTACGGAGAAAAATTGCCACTCTTACATTCTCTCTTTGAGGGTAAATGAAGATTTCTTGTTGGAAAACTTGAAGTTGCAGTCTAGTTCAAACTTTCAAGTTTCATAGTTGAAATTAAGGAAAATTGTAGGACTACATATTTAAGATGTTCCTTAAAATCAGAGTAGAAAATGAAATGAAAGTTGCATATGGTAAAACTTATTTGAAAGATTTTAGTTTCACAATTCTGATTTTTTTCATTTTTGTCGAAGTGATAAATCATTTTCAGAGAAAACATTGCCTCCATTGGGCCTGAGTTTGGCCTCTCGCAGGGGCCTTGAAGCCCCATTGTGTGTAGGCCTTGAGTTCAGATGAACATACTCATCTTGTGGCCTGAGTGTTTCCTTTCGGGTCATGGAGGCTCCGGGGTAGACAGCATGCTGACCTGAATCAAGCAGACATGTCTACACAGGTCTGAGTTTAGATCAGACATCAGTTTGTCCACAGCTCATTTGCATCTTGCCTATATCTTTGACTGCTTTAATGTTTGTATTTGACGGTGTCTAGACAAGGAAAGGTCCTCCTGTTCCACCTCTGCCGAAAGTCACTCCAACCAAGGAACTACAACAGGAGAACATCATCAATTTCTTTGAAGACAACTTTGTTCCGGAAATCAATGTGACCACGCCTTCCCAGGTGGGTGTCTGCCGAGGATCTGGGGTTCCAGTGAACTGTATTTATGTTGGTGGAGTGAATCTCAGGGGTCAGCCCTTAGAGAAAGTGGCAGCATTATAATTCTAAGAGGATTGTATTGATTACTTTGCACGTTGAAAACATTCTGAAATGGATGACACTCTTATTTTTTATTCTGAGTAGAACAATTATAGTAGAAGATTAGAAAAATACTGAAAGGCATAAACTGAAGAATTTTTAAGAATCTCTTAAATCATCCTTCTGTGACATAACCATTAATGCATGTGTGTCTGTTTTCTTTAGCTTTTTCCTCAGTTTGTATTGATTTGGTATCTTCAAATCAGATGTATTTTCACATAGTCTTGACTTTACTCCTTTACTTTATTGGGCATTTTTTCATATCACTCTATTGTCCTCTCAAAAACTTATTTAATCTCAATATTTTATCATTTTGGTGTCAAAGAAATAATAGGTTCAAGATACTTATTGTCGTGTTGATGAAGTAATAGAGTGAACGTCCCCCGAGATGCCATTGGTATCACTTCTCAGACTCCATAAGCAATATTTGCATTGCATAAGAAGTGGTATGCCACAATTGTAGTGGGATGTAACTGTAAACACATCAATAAGGATATTGTGTTTAATATCCATTTATGGTCACAACTCCTTGATAATGGCAGAGGCAGTGAACTGATAACAAGAAACTGTGAAAGCCAATATTTGGGTGCAATGAGGTAATGAATCCTGATTTCTTATGCCTTGTGAGGACATTGATGGACAGGCACCATGCTTTGAGGTATTGTCTTCTTCCTTCTGTAATTTGGATTGGATATTGTGTTTGCTAAGCTCCAAGTTTGCAGTGACTTAGCAACTCCTCTGAGCCAGGAGAATTTTGTGTTAGTTCTTGTGTGGACAGATTGTGTGTTGGTGGATGTACAAGTGCCCCCGGGATGGTCGTCTGAGAGTCACATGACCTTACCTAGCCCCTGCCTGTGGCCCTGACACCAAATGTGGGCTGTTTTAAGTTCTAACATTTGCTGTCCATTGTCTTTGTCCCTGCCTTCTTTCATTTTCTTGTTTGCTATGTGAATTTCCAGTGAGAGCATTTTAAGGTTAAGAAAGCCCTGGCTCAGTTGATTTCTCCAGGGTTAGCTTCTCAGTTCCATCAAAAGCAAGGACTTGTGTACTTGGCTGAGGACAGTCAAGTGACAAGAGCATGACACGGAAGCTCTGAAGCCAAGAAGAGGTTGTGAGTGTTCTTTGTCTTTTGGTGTGCAGTCTGTGGACTCTCAGGGAAGGCCCCTTCGTGGGGGTATATGTAGAGAGCCAAATGCTAGGAGAGGCCCCTGTGTATGGTAGCATTCACTTTTGCTGGTACTGTGGAGCCTGGCTAATGGAATTACTGCCGAGCAGGGGGAAGGGAAAAGAGTCCTTTCAAAATAGAAGCCCTCTTCTGCAGCTCTGGCTGTGATCACAGATAAGTGGTGAAGCCCTCACCCAGGCCCCTTCCATGCCAGCACTTTTTACCACCTGCTTGGCTGTGTGTCATGTCCTTTATTCTGCCAGCTGAATTTAAAACAGCTAGTCTCCGGAGACTATTAGGAAGATGCATTTGGGGAGTTCTGGTTTGTTTTATTTATAGTTTCCTTTTAATCTGGGGGGAGGAGAGGAGGGGGTGCAGAAGGGACTTATTCTGTTACTCTTCTGAATCTCAGAAGCAACATGCTCCTAGCTGGTGTGATAGAAGTTGACTTCATCACTCATGGCCACTTGTCTCTCTTGTCAGGATGTGGGGAGAGGACACGGGGGATATCTCTGTCGAGGTTCCTGAGTGAGACTATCTAACTTCATCTAAACATAGACAAGTGCCACCTCTCACTGAAGTGTGTTACTGGTTTCTGCAGTTGTTTGTTCCTCTGTGGATATAAGTAGACCAGATGTGGTATTTCGGCCTGGGCAGCAGACGTCCTGATCCAGCAGCTATGGGGTCAGATAATTTGCATGTTTAAGGGGATCCTTCACCCGTTATGGTGGGAGCATTGTTGAAGGCCTTTTGGTACAGACTTGGGCCCATTGACCAAGTTGCTCTATGAATGAGCAGGTTTTTTTCCATGGAAATGTGTGGTCTGACTCCTTATCACTGCCTCCTTGACAATTATATGGCTTAAAGTGCCCCATATTTGGTATTACGGGATCCAGACATGTTAGAAGTGGTGACTTGGTGTGTATGTCAAGACAGGGTAGAAGTGAGTGAATGTGTCCTGATCCTGTGTCTCATGGGGCACAGAGGGATGATTAAAAAAAATAGCAACTCTTGGAGCAAATGAGATGTTAACTACAAGGAAACATTGAAAATTAGAGCGTTTAGGGGTATATGAGAAGTTTATCTCCAGCTACATTAACATCTAATGATCCATCAAAATACTGTTTTAATTTTGTTTCTTGAATGACTCATCTTGCATCAACAAGATCAGTTTTTGTTTCTAGTTTGATATTTTTAATATGTGTTTAATGAGGGAGAAAAGCAATCCTGCCCAGATGACTGGATATAATGGGTGACACACCCCCAGTCTGCCTTGGATTTTTGTGTCTTGACCTCTGACCCTTGTCCTCACAGCAGGGATCCTGTTCACTTGGACAGAATCTATCTGGCCAGAGATAGAAATCTGTCAGCCCGACAGAGCCCTCTAATGGCACAAGCCTTAAGAGCACAGTTTTCTCTGGGAAATATATTTGCCTTCTAGGAAGAGAATGCATTGGCTGTATAGCAGGCTTATCCTGCTTATCTGTTTTATTTTTGTTGTTGTTCTTTTGGCCTTTTTTTGCCTTAAAAATAAATCTTAATTTTATTATCTTTAAGTAGTTTTCCAATGGACTTACCATCCAACAAATCAACCTAGAAGTACAATGCATCTTTATCTAACCTTCATTATCCTTCCCATCCCCATTACCTCCCCTCAGTTTTCTTAGTTTCCTAGGATAGTCATTGAATATTACAACTGAATTCCCCCTCTTCATTCCTCTACCCCAATCCCTTCTCCCCTGCTCCTGCCACTTTTCAAGAGCCAGTTTCCTTGTAATCCTTTTCGTGGACTGTGAATTTGTTTTTCTGAGGTATTCTCCTGGAAATACCATATTTCAGTAAATACATTTGAGTGTACTTGTACATGAGGTGTTTACTTGTACATTTGTATCTTAGTTCTGGTATTTACCTGTGAGTGAAAGCATTAGCCTTTGTCTCTCTGGGCCTGATTTTACCTGACATATTTTTTTTCCAGGTCCATACATGTCTTTGCAAATGATGTAATATCATTTTACTTAATGAATGAATAAAATTCCATTATATATATATGTATATATATATCTCACACTTTCTTGATCTGTTTGTCCACTGAGGGGCATCTGGGCTGATTTCATACCTTAGCTAGAGTGACTAGTGCAGCAGCGAACATGGTTGTACACAGACGTCACTGTATCTTGATTTGTAATTATTTTTACTAAATGCCCAAGAGTGGTGTTGCTGGATCATAGGGTAGTTCTATGTTTAGGGTTTTTTTTCTTTGAAAAATCTCCCAACTGCTTTTCAGAATGGTTGAACAAGTGTACATTCTCACTAGCAGTATATTAGAGTACTTTTTCCCTCATATTTGCATCTGTTGTTTGTATTCTTGATGATGACTATTCTAACTGGAGAGAGATAGAATCTCAATGTTGTTTTGATTTATGTTGCCGTTATGGCCAGGGATGTTGAGCATTTCTTCATGTGTCTGTTTGCCACTTTAACTTCTTCTGAGAAGACTCTGTTTAGCTCAGTTGTCCATTTATTAATTGGATTGTTAGTTTGAGGGTTTAGTTTCCTGAGCTCTGTGTACGTTGTCAATATTTGGCTACTGACTGTATGGAGAGTTCTCCAGGGACAGTGCCCAGGCCCAGAGTTCAAGCCCCATGACCCACAAAAAAAAAACCCAAAAAGATTTCTCTTTGAAATGTGTGTTACCTGGAATTGGAACAGAATGAAGATACAAAAGGTATCCTGGACATGTTCCAGGTTTTTTTTTTAAATCTATATTTGATCAGAATTAGTCATCTCTCCCCCTATAACTTTTATCTAAGTACATGAGTAAACCATCAAAGGGTAAACTGAACCTAATTCAATTCCCTTCACTGTGGTGTAGTTTACAGAGAGGATGTCAAACAGTGATATTACTGAGGTTCCACATGGGTGATCCAACGAATGTGTTAAGTCAGATCAGAACCCAGCTAATGCCTGGTTTGTTTATCTGTGGTTAACAGAATGAAGTCGCGGAGGTAAAGAAGGAGGAGACGCTGCTGGATCTAGATTTTGATCCCTTCAAGCCTGAGGTGGCACCTCCTGGTTCTGCTGGAGTGACCCACTCACCCATGTCTCAGGTATCAAGCTGACTTTTGGATATTTTGGAAAGACATTTTATATAACCATCGCCATTAAGTTCAAGAAGGCAAACAATGACCCTTAGTCCCTTTCAAATAATGATCACCTGCTTTCCTTTGTGGTTTTAAAAAAATGCTTAATAGGAAAGAGGAGCAGGAGGAAAATTTATCAATAGTTATGATTCTGAATCTCCAGATATCATTCTGAATCTCCAGATATCATTAGCTGTCTGTTCCCACAGAAGTGTCACACCTTGCATTCCTGTTTGCCCTGGACTGCTACTTGCAGATGGATTAACAGGGCTCCTGTATACTCTCAAATGACTTCTCGTATGGCTTCCTAAAATAAAGCAGCAGAAGCTGCTGTTGCTGTTGCTGTTGCTGTTGCTGTTGCTGTTCCTCCTCCTCTTCTTCCTTCTCCTCTTCCTCGTCTTCCTCCTCCTCTTCCTCCTCTTCCTCCGACTCCTTCTTCATTTTGTTGGCCATGGGGCTTGAACTCTGGGCCTGGGTGCTGTCCCTGAGCTCTTCAGCTTAAGCTAGCATTCTATCGCTTGAGCCACAGCACTTCTGGCTTTCTGGTGGTTAATTGGAAATAAAAGTCTCATGGATTTTTGTTTCTGATTGTTGTCCTTAATGTACTATGTTGTCTCTCATCTCCTTTGCTGTCCCTTGGTTATCTCATATTGGTATAGTATCTCACTTTGTTATCTGATATATTGAACTTATTTGTATTTGGATATTTGAAATTTGATAGGGAAGGGGGGAAAACCAAGACGGGTGGGGGGTGTGGGGGGGGAGGGAAACGGGTACCAAGACATGTGAAAGGGTATCAATGGATGTGAATTAATGCACTTCTATCTGGCAAATATCATGTAACCCTTTTACTAATTACAATAAAAAAAATAAAAAAAAATTTACTCTATTAAAAAAAAAAAGTCTCATGGACTTTTCTGCCCAGGCTAGCAATTGAACCATGATCTTTAGATCTCAGTCTCCTGAGTAGCTGGATTTACAGGCATAAACCATTGGCCTCCAACTTAAAGCTTCTTTTGTCTTTAGGTTTATTCTTCTTCCTATTTGAGATTCTATCCCAACAGAAATCTGTTTTTTTTTTTTTTTGTGGTTGTTGTTGTTGTTGTTGTTTTTTTTTTTGTTTTTTTTTTTTGCCAGTCCCAGGGCTTGAACTCAGGGCCTGACATTATCCTTGTGTTTTCTCAAGGCTAGAGCTCTACCAGTTGAGCCATAGCAGTACTTTCAGCTTTTTCTATGTATGTGCTACAGAGGAATTGAACCCGAGTCTTCGTGCGTGCTAGGCAAGCACTCTACCACTAGGCCACACAAAACAGCCTCTCACTAGATATTTACTTAGATGTGGAACTGACCTTGTTCCCCACGCGTTCCCTTAATCAGCATGTTTCCACCCTCATTTTTTCTCTTCTTCTACTGGTTACTGAAATAAAATTCTGTGTCACAGCAATAGTGGTATTAGTGGCTCTCTTGGAAAAATCATTTACAGTTGTCTGTGATATTGGGAATCTGTTGACCCAAAATTTAGGCTAGTAATTTTGGTGTTTTTAGGAAACACACACTTGACTTCGGGGAAAATCTAAACATGCTGGAGTATGCTGGAAGTTAAATTAATGAAAGCGTATTGCAAAACTCCACTTAGAAATTGAGGCCTACCTCAGTTGAGGTACTTCTTTGTACTTCAGAGGAAACCCTGGGGAGATGACTAAATCTGATCAAGTAGAACCTAAATATCTCCAGAATGTGATGCCAGTATAACCCATGAAGGTGGTTGGATTTCTGAAAGCCTCTCTTGTAATAAATATGAACGAACACGTCTAATATGTCAGTAGGCACAAGAGTTCAGAAAGTCTGTCTCTGCTGCTACAACTTTATAAAAATAATTGATCTCTTAAATGAATGGCTCAGGAAATTATCTTTATACTCTCCTAGGAGATTAGACTAGTAGAGACCCTGTAAATTCATACATTTAAAAAAACTAATTAAGTTTCCCAAATATGTTTGGTTGCATGAATCTATTGTAGGGAAGCTTTTCTTACAGTTCATTAAATTGTTCTCTGCACTGTATTTTGGAAGATAGGAAAGTGCACATTGTCAACAAGCATGAGATATCCTCTGGTGGCAGTGAAATGTGGACCGTGAATGTCTGAGTAGCTGGGAAAGAGTCCTTCTCAGAGCTCTGTCACTGCAGAAACAGTCAGGAAAAAGGAGCCATCTGCCTTATCCTTCATAGTTCATTACTTTGGTGGCAGAAGAAAAATTTCTATGGTGAATGATGCTGAAAGGAATGAGTGAAAGTCTATCACATTTTTCTGTATGGAAATTTGAACCAAGAGAGAAACGACTTTTATATCAACTCATGATTAAATCAGTCCACAGATGATAGGAATTTGTGTGGATTTAGGATTAAATGATTTATCTTTTTTTTTCCAACATAGATCTCATTTTTGTTGTTCAAATGATCCTTCAACCTCTTAAATGGCCAAGGCGGTAGACACACACCATAGCACTTGGTTTGATTCTTGCAGAATTGAACAATAATTTGGATTAATGTCTTCACAAGTCTTTGTACTACTATGGGAAGCTGATTACCTGCCAAGGCAAGCTCTTTGAGCTGTGTAGGTTTCCTTTGGAGCCATCTAGTAAATTCCTTTGCCTCCAGTGGGTGTAAGGGAGTCACCTAAGACCCATGGCCATTCCCCTCTCTCTTCCTTCACTGGGGATAAGATCTGAGCTGAGGGAACAGAAGCACAGCACTGTTCTATTCCATGGGTCTTTCCATTTCACTCACTGTGATCTTTACCCATCATTCAGCCTTTGTCCTTTGACTCTCTTGCTGCCTGTAGATCTTGTGATGTTCACAGTGTTTATGTGAGCTCTCACTTTCACCATCCTGAAGAGTGATCGACCCAGCATTCCACATTGTTACCTTCCTTTGGAGAAAGTGCTGTGCTGTCTGCATCCTGCGAACCTACTATCACACTTATCTGCATTTATTTTGTTAAATCTCTAATAGTTACACAAAGGGGGTTTCAATTCAACATGTCAGCTTCTGAGCACAATGTATCTTGATCAGTGTCATCCCTTCCATCCTTCTCCCTCATCTCTCCCAACCCTACCCCTTCCCTCAACGTTCCTGGTTCCATTTTGTCATCTGCACCTTGCTAAATACAAGTTACAGAAACAGCTCAGATGCCCTGTAATCGATAGGTGAATCAAATTGTGGTAAATCTATATAATGGAATTTTACTCTGCCATCGGAAAGAATAATTCTATATCATTTGCAGGGGAAGGGATGGTTGTGAAAAAAATCAGGTTAGGTGAAAGAAGTCAGGCTCAGAGAGTCAACGGTTACATATTTTCCTGTGTGGAAGTTAGATGTAAAAGATAAACGTATATGAAAACATATGTGGGGTGCTATGCAAACATGCACAAATGAATTGTATAAGTATTATTTGCATGTCTTAAGGGTCTGTGAAGCAAGAGAACAGAAATCCTGTGGATAATGAGAAAATGCATGTTAGATGCAGCAGTAGTTTGTGTACACAGAAGTGTGCGTTTCTGTCTTTGATACTCTCTGAGAGCTTGCTAAGCAGGAAACAAACCAAGTTGTACAGAGATGCAGGGTGAGAAGCTGAGTAAATTTGGAACAGGCTTAGATGGGGCAGGTGTGGGGGGAAGGGGAAATGGGACTGGGGGGTACTCTTTGCAGCCAGGGGGTCACACTTTCAGTGGTACAGATTCTCAGCAAGGCATCTGTCCTGGCCTCTGGAAATGTCGGCATGTAAAATGGAAGTGCTGGGCTCCAGTGATGCAAAACAAGTTGGCAAATGTGGGTCCCTCTCCAAAACAGGCACATTGAAGGGATGTGACTGTAATTCTCAATTTCAGAAGAAGAAAGGGAGTCCTCCCGGACCATTCCCACCCATGGTGGAGGTCATTTGCACCATCTGGGTTCCTTCCTGCGAACCAATAAACTTTATAATGAAAACCCTCATAGCGAGTGTAATTTGTTCATATGTCTTAATGGGCACCCTGCTAATGTGTGTGATTACCAATTAATGGCACTGCATGCTTTGTAACTGCACACTCTGAAGAACCACTTTGGGGGGATTCATTTACCATCAAAATGGTCACCCTCTGTCCGCTCAAATGTGATGGGTGGGGGCAGTGGGGATAGTCACCTAATTAAAATATGCCCCTCCTCTGTGAGATGAAACACTCTAAGATCTGGTTATTGCCCTGATTTAACAATGTATGTATCCATTTAACCTCTTTTCAGATGTGGGATGCATTTCAAATGTAGGATCATTTTCCATTTGTGGAACACAAGGCAGATGGTTGACACCTGTGTTTTCCAACTTGGTGTACACTAGCCACGGGTAGTGCACTCACAAGCTAATGTGCTGAACTGTAATCTACATGAAGCTCTACAAATGTTCTGTCTTTGACCCTGTAGAGTATCAAAGACTACAACTACTTACTAAAAGATTACAAAACTGCACATATATATACATATATATACGTATATATATGTATATATATATATATATATATATCTTAACCTTAAAATTTTGGTTCTGTCAAACTGGAGTAGCCACATGGGACAAGTATCTGCCAGATTAGATAACACATCAATTTCCATCACTGATGCTTAAACAATGTTGTATTTAATGCTTAAACAATGTTACTGCTATCAAGCCATTTCTCTCCTCATATTTATCACCACGTATGCATTTTCTTCCATACTTTGGATTTATAGCATAATGATATTTTTGTTCATTTCCTTTTCAGACATTGCCCTGGGACTTATGGACGGTAAGAGCTCTACTCTCATGTATCTTGAGCTGTGACTATGCAGAGGCTTCGTTATGTTTTATTTCCCTTACGAGGGAAAGAAGATGACCGACACATTTTATCGAATCCCCTCATGTCCACAACCTCAACATCTTGGTAGGGAAGAGTGGGCCAGGAGTCCAGATTGCCAGATGGCTGGGGTTCAAGACTGTGGCATTGTGACCTTTGCTTCTGCCCATGAGGTAGTAACGACTGTAGGGAAAGGTACCTATGTGGTTGCTTTTCAGTAGAATGAAACAAGTGTGGGTGAGAGCATTGGCAGATGATCGTAACTACTCTGTCATTATTAAAAGCAACAAAGCTTGTTTAGTAACAAGCTGGGTTTAAATCCAGATTTTAATTCTAATAATGTTAGGACTTTGAGCCATCTCTAAAATTGTCTAAGCTTCAGTTTTTCTTATCTATAGAATAAAGATGATGACAGTGACCTGAGAGGATAATAGAGGGATTTCATTAGATATTTGTAGCCCAATGTGTAGGACGTATCAATAATAGATAGGTATTATTGCCTGTGTTATTTATTCCATGAACCTGACAAGTATTTCCAAAATGTAGAGTTCAGTGGGCAATGTGAACAGAGATGTATGGTATTATATTACCATGGAGAAAATAGCAAAGATGTTCCTATTTCTCAGAGGTAAGGCTTTTGTCTTAGAAATGTTCTGGTCATGTAGTCTTAAGAACCTTACATGAATTCATGCATTTTTCTTTTTCTAATGTGTGCCCCCCTTTTTTATACTGATCCTGGGGTTTGAACTCAGGACGTTCTCCCCAAGTTTCCTGTTCAAGGTTGGCACTCTGCCACTTGAACCACAGCTCCACTTCCAGATTTTTTTTGCTAGATAATTGCTGGTGAAGAGTCTCATGGGCTTTTTTTTGTTTTTTTAACCATGACTGGCTTTGAACCTCAATCTTCAGATCTCAGCCTCCTGGGTCACTAAGGATTGCAGGTGTGAGCCACCAGTGCCCAGTGTGTCTGTGTCTTCTGAAAAGATACTATAACTTTCTCCCCTTAAAAACGAAAGGACTGTCTACTTATCTTCTGCAGAATCATGGTCACACTAAATTCTTTGAGATCTGTGAAACACCAAGACAGCTTTCAAGGGAAGAGCTAATAATGTTCTTTGAAACCACCTGTGATTAAGTTGTCATTTATAGTGAATTTTTTTTACTTATGTGTTCCCCCAAAAGAAATGAATGAATTGGCTTTCCAAGCATTTGAATTCTAGCCTCAACTCTGGCATTTTTCTTGATGTCTAAAGGATAATGTTAGTTATTTTTTATTTGGGGGTTTTCTATCCTTTGTTGGAGCTATAACATAATTTTCTTTCCTATCTGGAGAGGGTCTGATGTGGTAAAGGTATTATCTAGAAGGAGTTTCTGACTGTTTTAGAAGGCAAACCTATTAGGAATATTAAGGATAATTAATAGTTAAATGATGGATTTCTGGACATAATTATTATTGTTTTAATTCTTCCCAACCAACCAAAGAATTTTGCTTCCATATAGAAAATGGCTCCTAGGTTGAAGAAAGATAATTCTCAAGGCAGAGTGGTTAATATCAAATTATTCCTTCATCTATGCCCCACCTCAAATTTAGAATCCAAGTGAAGGAATATTGTTTCATCTTTTCTGATGCTTTGTCAGATTAAAGCACATGAGACTGAGTGACTACTATACTCATAGAGGTTTGATCTCATTTAGTATTTATTCTCATACTTGCTTGCTTCTTTGAATAAATAAGCATTTCATAGTCTGCTAAAGCAGACTATGTATAGTAGCCATAAAACAATCTTTTCTGATGTTAGAAAATGGCACAGGTTTTTAATGAGTTTCAATTATGATTTCTACATAGTAGTTTTAAAAAAATGATTCCATCACAAATAAAGTGCAGAATATAATCTCAAACAAGTAAAAAGCCCTTGACTCTAACAGATTGTTTTCTGTGGATAGTATGAAAATTTGTAATCTATCAATGAATTTCCCTTCCTTGCCTCATTATTCTCTCTCTCTTTTTTTAAACCCATACAGACAAGCACTGATTTGGCCCAACCGGTAGGTAAACACCTAGAAAACTCTGGATTTTTAGAATATTTAATATGCATTTGGTATATGTTGTTTATTGTAGATTGAACTTTTCCCCTATTGTGTTGCTAGTCATAGATTTATTCAATCAATTTAAAAGCTTTCTACCATTGTTTAACTGGTATTATTCTACGAAAGAGCTTTATGTTTTCTCATCATCTGTTTCATCTTATTAATTTTTTTCCTTTGCTTTTCTGCACATTCTAAAGACTGACTCTTCAAAAAGTCTTTCTCTGTGTAACCTGATCATGGAGGAAACTCCTGACAGTGGGTTGGCTGAAGAAATTCAAAGATCTCAAATTGATATAGGTGCATTTACTTGGGACCCTGATGCTAGTACAGAGAGTGTACAGAAAATGACCCCAAGTGAGTCTCAAGAAGATTTTGCATGTGTGTCTGAGGCACGGCAAGACAGATTTCCCACCAGAATGCTGTCTTCCACTGACGCATCCACTGTAGCTGCACAGAGCAAGTGTGTGCTAGAGCCAGGTGGAAATGAACAAATGTCCCCAAAGCCTATGCCTGAGGCTGGAGTTGCCATTACTGCTTGTGTGGAGATAAACCAACCTTGTGATTCAGAGGTGCCAGGCATGAACACAGCTGGGCTGCCTAACGAAGGCCATGAAGATACTGAAAGATCAGACAAAGAAGGAGAGAAGCAGAAGACAGAAGATTCGGTGTGGGCAGGTGTGGAGACTTGTCAAAAGGTAGATGCTAGAGCAGTTGATGTCCAGGAACTACAGGGCAGTAAGGAATTTGCAGAGGAGGTGTGTGGACATGTAGAGAACAGGATAGTAGTTTGTCTTAAAGCAGTCACAAAGCAAGCCCAGGATGCCCACAAAATCAGTGACCAAGGAATGAGATGTAAGCAAAGTATGGAAACGCATGGACCTTACTTTGAAGAAGCCCATCTATTCGAAAAAGATGACGTAGGAAGCGTAGCTATGGTAGGTGAGCCTTGTGATGGAGGCCAAAGGCTGCATGATAGGGTTGAAATAATAATTAATGGTTGTAAAAATATGGAAGGCTCTGGAGCTCAACCTGACAATTACATAGATGCCTTGAGTCCTTGTCTCCAGACTGACTCTGTGTTTGATAATAAAGATGCCTGTGCTGGGGGATGTGATTTACCCAGAAAAGACATAAAGGAAAATGTAATAGACGCTGCCAACTGTGCTTTAGTATGTCCCGCAGCACAGGGCAGTGCTGATGCTGAAGAAATTCAGTGTGGCATTATATTAAGTACCAGTGAAGGTGCCCAAGATAAAAATCAGGCCATTTTTGTGTCAATGAAATATGCAGTGGCAGTCCAGTGTAAGACTAGCTTTAATTATTCTCTGGAAATGAACGATAGCACACGACATCGGTGCTTACTTGAGGGGGGAGACTCCTTAGAAGAGTGGTTGGAAAGCACAGCAACTGAGAACTGTAGTCAGATCATGAACATGTCAGGAGTTGCAAAGACAGACTGTCAGGGAGTAAATGCAGATCAAATCAGGCAGCTCAACTTGAATTTATCCATGAGTAATGTAGGTACATCAGGATGCTCTGATATTCCCCATGGTCAAGCCAGTGGATTTGCTAATTGGCTAGGTTCTAATCACTGCTGGCCTATCAGAGATGGGGAAGGCTTTGATCATTCCTGTGCACATTTAGATGTAGTTGGAAATCAGAAAGGACTGACAGATACCCAGGAGGAGCAAGCCACTGCTAGCTGCTCAGAGCAAAGCCAGGAGATAGTTAGACCACTGGCTCTGGGAACCTTCTGGAATATTAGCACTGAGAGTTCTGATAGTTCTCGAGACAGTGACACCAACAACTCAGAGTTATCTGAAGATGAAATTGCTAACCAGAGATATGGATTGTTGTATCAAGAAATAGAAGCTGATAAAGACGAGGTACCTACCCCAATATGTAGCCTAGTCTGACCAGAGACTTCTGTAGGTTTTGTTTTTCCTAATGTCTTTTACCTCCTTCATTATCCATCCATTTATCTCCCTGGCAGATAATCATGTACTTCTCAAAATCTGTGCAACCCAAATGCAAATAGGTTGACAAAAAAAATTCTCACCAAAGCCCCAAAACAGTTAGGATACATGGTGCTGGTTTCTCATACCTGTAAGCCTGGCGACTTGGGAGACTGTAAGAGGAAGGATCATGGTTTGCAAAAAAGGCAGAAAAGCTCATGGAATCTTGTTCTGAAAAATCTTTCAAAAATAAAAATAAATTTTTAAAAAATGAAAAAAACAAAAACAAAAACAGGCCTGGGGGTGTGGCTACCTGGTAGAGCACCAGCCTAGCAAATTGGAAGTCCTGAGTTGAAACTAAAAATGTGCCAAACCACAAACAATACAGATTTATATACTGGTCCCAAAGTTTGTCCATTTTATTAAGAATGAGTGAAATGAGTCAGATGTGCTGGTGGCTCACGCCTGTAATCCTAGTTACTCAGGAGACTGAGATCTGAGGATCACAGTCCAAAGCCAGCCCAGGCAGGAAAGTCTGTGAGACTCTTATCTCCAGTTAATCACCAGAAAACCAGAAGTGGTGCTGTGGCTCAAGTGGTAAAATGCTAGCTTTGAGCTTAAATGCTTAGGAACAGTGCTTAGGCCTAGAGTTCAAGCCACACAACCAGCAGAAAAGAAAAAAGAAATGTGAAATGCTCTCAGCATGCCATCAGAAACTGCTGTGATTCACCAAAATGACAGGTTGCAGAAATGATGGCAAAGCTTTTTGTAGAATTTACCAAGAGCCTGAAAAAAGAGCTGTTAGCTTCTCCTGGCTTTTCTCTGGAACCATTTTCTCATTAATGAGAAAGTTGATTGGGATTAGCATTGAGTCACTTAGCAGTAATAAATGTAGAATTGATCTTTCTTTTTTTTGTCAGCCTATTTAAAATAATACAGCATGGCCTTTTGCTTTTCTTAATGGCGTTCATGCTCCGTGGCCTTTTGTATTATTTTGAAGTCTGGTAGTCAGTACTCTTCGGGTTGTCTTGTGAATATTCACTTACTCCTATAAAAGTGATGGGAAAGAAAGTAATGGGCTCCATTTTCCATTTCTGTTCAGGCTCCTGGTGGTTCTTTCAATGGATTTACCCAGGTAAGGTTTCAAGTTTCCAGCAAGATCCTCTGCTAAGAATAGAGTTTGGCCTAGTGGTAGAGTGCTTGCCTAGCATGCACAAAGACCAGGATTTGATTCCTCGGTACCACATACATAGAAAAAAGCCCAAAGTGGTGCTGTGGCTCAAGTGGTAGAGCTCTAGTCTTGAGAAAGCCCAAGGACAGTGCTCAGGCCCTGAGTTCAAGCCCAGGACTGGCCAAAAAAAAAAAGAATACTGAATGTTTTTCTCAATGTGGGTGCTACTGGAATAATGATTAACAGTATGAGTACAGAATTTGTCCCTATTACTCAGACTAAATTCTACTCTCTGCTGGTTTCTCTACTGGTAAGTAGGAGTTATGTTGATGTGATTCTCTAAATTTGTCTGTCCCAATGAGGTGAGAGGATTGATTGGAAGTAGAGAGGGGATTTAGAGAAAATATGAGATTTGGAGGATCTTGTTTTCTTTATTCACAATTCAATGGTGTTTCAGGAAGCAGCCCCTGGGAGATCAGAGGCCCTGTGATACTGACTGTGCACATTAAGTCATTTTCCCTTGGCAGTCTAAGGTAGACTGTCGTATTGTGTATTTCCAACAGACAGAAAAGAAAAACCCATTTCAAACTTAGGCCATGTGATTATCCAACTCCGACAGTCCCTTCACAAGAGACCTCAAGCTCAAGATTGTCTCTGATATAATGCTTTCCATCTGAATGCCAGATATGCAGACCTTTCAACCGTGTTCACAGTAGGAATTCACTAAATAGATATTCACCATGCATTCAGAATTAGAATTTATTAACTGTTATTTTTCCACATGGGATTGCTTCCCTTGTTTTCCTTATCCTAATGTTTTCTAATGCTTCTCTTTTATAGATCTTGGCCTTTTCCTTTTTCCAGCCATTTTTCTCTGCTTTCTGTGCTTTTCATCTTTTCCAAAAGGTCTTTTACTCCTAGAATACTTCCTGTCATGAATGTGACATCTGTCGTTAATATTTTTACCTTCTACTTGCAGTACCTAAGTATACCATTTTCCCTTTTGTAGGTGAGCCTTTTCTCAGTGCCTGGTGAAAGATTAAAAGTAATATGTTAAAGATCTGAATAGAAACATCTAGAAAGGCCTCCTTGGCTATATACATCGTTGTAGGTTTCCCAGGATATCTTTTCTGTCCAGGAGCATCTGCTGTGAGATGCTTCTCTCTCCCTCCTTCCCTCATCTCCCCCCCCACCAACCCCCCGCTCTGTATCTGTCTCTGTCTCTCCCTTTTTTGCCTTTTACTTGAGCTGGTCACTGTTCTTAGGCTGGACTCCTGTGGTTCTGGTGTGAGGGGTTGAAGCTTAGCTGTACTGTAAGAGTGATGAACAGGACACTATGGGACACAGATGGGGAGACAGAGGCATTTGTTCTTATCCTTAACATGTAAGTGATTGTTGATCCTTCTACTTTCCTAATGTGCCTGTGTGTCCCAGCCCAAAGCCCAACTTCTTCAGCTTCAGTGGAATTCATTTTGTGTTTCATGCTGAGAAGGAAAGGACATAGACTGGTTTTCAGGGTAGACGGCATTATCTCAAGATCTTGAGTTGGCCATTCTCCTGTCTTTCACACACCTAGCTTGTATGTCTCATGGTTAGTTATGCTTCTTGTTGTGGGCCCATTGGGCTACCTAAGCAGCTGCTTGGGTTGGTTCTTGGTAGTAACTGCTTTCATCGCTGTCAGATACAGAGGGTTTTGGAACTTCCAAATGCTTCATGGCATGTTTTTGGCCATCTTCAGTTACCCAGTGTCCTGTGCTTTTCCAAATAGATGTAACCAAATTTGAAGTTCACTGTTTACAGCTCAGGCCATTCAGAGTGTGTAGCTTGCTTTTTTTCCCCCCAGTCCTGGGCTTGAGCTCAGGGTCTAAGCGCTGTCCTTGGACTTTCTTAAGGCTGAAGCTCTCTACCACTTGAGCCTCAGAACCACTTCTGGCTTTTATTTTCTGTATATGTGGTACGGAGGAATCGAACCCGGGTCTTCATGCATGCTAGGCAAGCACTCTCATTAGGCCAAACTCCTGGCCTGTAGTTTGCTTACGTTGTGGCTGCTATTTCTAAGTTACCAATGAGTGTGGGAATGTAAGTTGGTTCCTCTGTCTACAGGTTGAATGTATGGAATGCAGTTTTTGAAATCCCCTTTTTCCCCCCAGGAAATGGGAGGGGGTAATAAAATCTCAGTGTGAATTTGAATTTGGTGACTTCTATTTGGAAAAGCACAGGGACACCAAGGATTACCTACTTCTTTTGCCTGTGGCCCAGTGGAGTACCAGAAATCTTTCAAATCTTGTATAACTACTTCAAGGGACAGGATTGAAAATGAAATTACCTTGACAGGCATGACAAAGAGATTTCAACCCAACAGGTTTGATGGTGAGTGAAAGGCATTGCGATCCATGTCACCACTTTCAACATGCACCCCTTCTCTCCCCATCCCATTCCGCTTCTGTTTTTGCATATGCACATTGAATACAATGTCTACATTCACCTGCCCTTACTTTCTCCATTTTTGTCCTTCCTCTGCCCTCTCCCTCAAGAAAGTATTTTTTAGCTTCCTGCTATTCATTTTTAGGTATGATTTTAATGAGGTTAGCGTTTTATATTCATGAGGTAGTGAGTACATTATTTCTTGGCCATCGTTTCCCCTTCCCATGATTTTTTTCCCACTTTCCCTCCTCTACCCCCTCCCAAGTTGTAAAGTTCATTTCCAACATATTGAACTGTTCATTAGTGGTTCAGATGAGTTATGTCATTGTAATCCTCCAAGGATAATACCTTAATAGAGTCTTGTGTGGGCTTTGCTTTTTATTTATTTTGCATAGCCAAGCAAAAAAAAAAAAGAGAGAATCCCTGTGGCCTACAAATAAATATTTAAATGCTCAAGATGCATTCTTTATGTTCATGTTGAGTCTCAGCCTGGGCAATAGAGTTGCTTTATAATTACCAATAGTGATTGGGTTTAGAAAATGAAGAAATACTGTTACAAAAGGAAAGGCAATGCTCATAATTAAATTCATACTTACAACTTTGATATAAAACATCTAGACTCAGAATTATGTGTTTCTTTTAACTTATTTTTATATATTTTCAATTTCTAAATTGTCTTTAGGGAGTTGTGCAGAGGAAGTGCCATATAACAAAGCAATTTATGAATGTAAAGCATCTTAATCAGTGTCACCTCTTCAACATTCTCATTCCTCTTTGACCTACTCCTTCCCTTACTCTTCTTAGCTTTGTGGCATATGTTAGGTCCGCCTAGAAGAAATGACTTCTTCTCTTGGCTCTCTCCCCCTGCAGCCTGGAAATCCCCACGCAGCACCTGTAACCCTGGCAACTGGCATGCCTGGGGGCAATGCGAGGTCCCCCATTCTGAGGTATTTCCCCATCCTCTGAGGTCACATCCACTTCTGCTGTGGCTATACTCCTCCCCCTATACAATCTCTCACTTCCCACCGTAAACTCTCTTGCTTGCCTGACTCCATCTTGGGTGGCAGGAGTCTGCTCTTTCCTCATGCAATAAACCCTCTTCTCCTGAACTGCGTGGAGTTTCCTTTCGGCAGAACTTACAGCATATATAATAAATTCTCGATTGTAATCCCCCCTTCCCCTCTTCCTTCATCTTTCCTTTTCCCCTTCCCCCTCACCTTGGATGTACTCAACTTGTGTTATTGATTTTGTTGGGCTTTGACCTAGTCTTTCTAAAAGATTATACTATTGGAGATATCTGTAGAGTCCATTATACTTCAGTTAATTCATTTGTAACCATTTGCATACCACCCAGTGTGTTTACATATAGGTTTATACTCACATCCTAGCTACCCCAGATGAAGGAAATCATGCAACCTTTGTTTTTTTAGGTCAGGCTTACTTCACTGAATATAATTTTTCCAAGTTTTTCCTTTTTCTTTCTTTTTTTTTTTGTGGGCCATGGGGTTTGAACTCTGGGCCTAGGTGGTGTCCCTGAGCTCTTCAGCTCAGGGCTCCACGCCCTACCCTTGAGCCACAGTCCCACTTCGCATTTTCTAATGATTAATTGGTGATAAGAATCTTACATTCTTTAGTGCCCTGGTTGGCTTTGAACCTTGATCCTCAGAACTCAGCCTCCTGAATAAGTAGGATTACAGCCAAGTTTTTCTATAGCCTTATGAATGGTACAATATATCACTCTAATAGATGAGTAAAATTCTATTGTGTATATGTGCTACATTTTCTTCATACATTTGTCCATTGAGGGACATCCAAGCTGATGGCATAGCTATGGGGAATAATGCTGCAGTGATCATGGTTATGCAGATATCTTTACTGTAACCTTGTTTGTGTTCTATTATATAAACACCCAGGAGTATCATTTCTGGGTCATAGAGTAATTCTGTATTTGATGTTTATAAACATCTCCCTGTGCTCCAGAGCTACTAGTAACAACATGCATGCCTTCCCTTCCTTTCTATCAGTTTGCACAGTTAGAGTCAGGTATCTCTTCTTTCTGCTGTGAAAGTTAGTTTGTTGCGCCCTCTGTTAAGTACTGCTGCACGCAGTGAGGGACCAGGAAATCACACTGGGTGTATCTGTCAGTGAGTCATCATTGCAGCATCTCTTTCTAGGAATATGCAACAGCCCAGTATTTGGTTAATTGACCATACTGAACAAAACAGGAGTTGAAGTTGGCAATTACCTGGACCTCTCCCTGATGGTTTTATATAGCTCCTAAGAGCATCCTAGTGTATAAGTTGCAATCTTTTTGAATCTGTAGACCTTACTTAGGGCTCTGAGTTGTTTCCAGGGCTGCAGAAGCAGGACTAGAAGGCAGGCACCATATTGGATTGTGAATAGAATCCTTCAATATCCCAGCCCATCTGGCTGTATTTTACAAAACAGGATTCCAGAATATGTGTTTCAAGGCTGCACTGTTCCTTTATCATAAAGGAACATCTCTTTCTGAGTCTTAGAGTAAAATCATTGCACTATCCTGCATGTGAAGGCTCCCCGTGTGTTCTTTGAATATGTAGTGGTTTTTGCCATTCCAGCAAACAAAAGAAAATATTTTCCAGCATTCATAAAAGATAGGACATGATATCAACAGTTGGGGAAGAGCACAATTCCTGTAGAACTCTTTTAGGTGAGCCTTTTGTAACATGATACACAATATAACAAGTTATCTTTTGTTTACTCTTCTCACAAAATAGTTAATGATTTTACACTATCTCAGAAGGAGTGAAAGAGTAAATGACTTCCATATATTACCTTGAGACAAGGTGGGGAGTTGAATATTGGGCCTGCACTTAATATGCAGATGCCCTGGGATTTCAGTCAATAGTTTCTAGAAGAGACAGCTCATATATAAAATCATGCTTCACCCTTACTTTCCATTCTTTGAGTTACATTTATCTCCTGAGAATGTAAGTTGTAATTCCATTCCAGAAGAGTTGGTGTTTTCCTGTGGGACTGTCTAACATCTGAGACAGATTGTGCTTGGAAGGAGGAAAAAATCCTGTATTTTCTGTTACTAATTTCAGTAGCAAATGCTATTAAACTCAGGTAGCAAGGCTCCCTAGGTATTCTTACCTTACTGAAACTTCAAACTTTCATGGACTTCAAAGGAACACAGAATCTGGGTTGCATCTTAAATTATCTTCGCATTTAAAACATCTACAAACAGGGGTTGGAGGCGTGGCTCAGTGGAGTGCTAGCCAGTGTGTGAAAGCCATCAGTAGTGAGTTCAAGTCCCCATCTCAGAACATAAAGAAAAATGTACAAGGATATGTATGTGTTTTGTATTTTGAAACTTCTCTTGGTTCCTTGTGTGGCTTCAGACTGTAGCATAAGCTCATCCTTCCAGGGATTGCTCACAGATTGTTTCCTCCTTTTCCAACTAGACCTTTTGTGTGCTCTGTTGATTGTATAGGCCACTTGATAACTTTCTCTTCTAACAAATCACTTTGATATCCCAAATGAGGAGATTACTGGAGTACTTGGAATATTTACAGTACTTGGAATACTTATAGAATTGACTGTTATGAAAATTTATTCCATTATATCAATCCTTCTTGAATAAGAAAGTAGTATCCTTTCCTTCTAACAATTATAGATCCTCTCTTCTTTCTTCCTTTTTTGATATGTCTCTTTTCTCTCTTTTTTCTCACCCTCTCTGTCGCTCCTGTCTCATTTTGCTATCTCTTTATCTACCTCTTTCTCTTTTCTCTTGCTCTCTCTTTCTTTCTCTCTGCTAAATAGAAGGAAGTACCATTTTTCACATCTTTTATAGACATCACAGAGAAATAAGTAGTAAAATGTTGCAAGTAGGTAAAATGAGGTGGCTGACTTCAAGTTCTTAGTAATGGGAATCAAGGAGTGTAACAGTACTTTATTCTGGGACTTTACAGTTCTGAAAAGACACAAGATGTCAAAGATGGAATTCTTCTTATGGTACAGATGTAACAAAGCTCCTTGCCTTTCAGATAACAAAGACGCTTGGTGCCATCTTAAATGTCCTGTATTCTACAGTATTACCTATTCACTTTGTCGATCTGTTTTCTCTAAACCCCAAACAACCAACCCAAGGCTGAAACTGAACAGGCTGCACCCACAGAGCTGAAAGCAGAGGAGCCTCCTGTCACTGTGGCCCCCCCTGCCGGGCTAGACCTAGGACTGGAAACCAAGGAGCCGCCCCCCATGGAGGAGTCAGTGGTGAGTGTCACCCCATCCACCCACCTATGCTGCCACCATGCTTATCTCCTGACCCAGTGTGTTGCTGCTCACAAGCACTATCGTGCCACATCAGTCACATCTCCCCTGTTCCAGTGGCACTCACCATAAAACTCCATTCCTGCTCATGCCTTCAAAAGAGCTATCCAGAACAGTGATCATACCATCTAGAGAAAACTCGTGTAACCATAGCCAGAGTGCTAGATTCTCTCCCTTTCATTCTACAAGTAGGTTGTAGAATGTGTAAAGAGTTGGACCTTTATTCTTTATTTTACATTTTATAAAATGTTTATATATAAATATATACATATAAAGACAATGAATTTAAATATAGGTATATTTATATAATAAATATATGTGGCATGCAATAAATATAAATATATTTAATGTATTACATTTATATATATTTCTGTATATGTTACACACACTCACACACATGCATGCACACATTTTTGTTCCCTAAAGTGGGGGCATAACTTCTTTCTTATAATAACATATAGTGGTATCATTCTTTTTTCTAAGGAAAAGCCTCTCTGTTTCAAGATGTGTGGTATGTAACTGGAAAAGCATAAAACCCCACCTTGTGTCCTTGGAGTTAATGAATAGGTTGCTGTGCCGTGCATCACCTTCAGAGAGTACCTCTTTTCCTACTAAAATGTACCATAATGAGTTCACATTTTGTCAAGATGAGTTTCATCTGAGGTGAATGTCATTGTGATCTGGTTAAAACAAAAACAAAATTACAATAAAAAGTATATGGGAAAAAAACAAACCAAAAAAACCTCAAGTGCAATTTCAAAAACAGGAAATGCTAGACATGGTTTCCAAAGAAACCTAAAGTTTTCAAGGTAAGATGAATTACTGTTTTGATTCCCCACATAGCTGATGCTGTCCCTGGAATTACTTTCCCTCACAAAGGCTAATGTAATTTTTTTTAACAGTATGCCTTTAGGATGCATTTTTATAAACCTGCACTCCATCTCACTTTCTCCCAATGCTTTTATATTGTATAAATAAATATTTGGAAACAGATCATTTCAGTGTTGCTTTTAGTATATAAATCTGAGACTTAGGTTGAACAACAGAGAAAGATGAATATAGAATCTCTACATCATGTGTTCTTTGATTATTGTCAGTCATTTATCATGTGTGACATTTCCTTGCAGAAAATAAAGTCATATTGATTTCACTTTTTTTGTTTTTTTGTCCGTTATGGGGCTTGACCTCTGGGTCTGGGTGCTGTCCTTAAACTCTTCAGTTCAAGGCTAGCTCTCTAACACTTAAGCCATAGCACCACTTCTTTGATTTCACTTTCTTAAAGACAAGAGACAAGATTGGCAATTTTTTCTAAATACCTGTCCACTTCTATACTTTGTTTAATTGATGTGAAATAGATGAATATCCAATTTTTTGGCCTGTTATTTCAAAAAAAGTCGGTTGTAGTTAAATTTAAGGTTAGCATGACTTTCAAGACATTTGCAAAACAGCAAATAGTCATGTATCATTGTGTTTTATCCAACAGCAAAGCTTGGAAAATATTTTCTTCTTGTAGATCTAAAAATAACCAACAAACTGGAATGTACAATAGTAATAAAAGAGGAATATAGTAGGAATGAAAAACTTTTCCATCATTTGTTTTATACATATATATATGGTATATAAGTGTGTGTATATATATTTATATAGGTAGGTACAGTATTATTTAATAAATATACATGTATACAAATATATGTATGTACAAAAATGTATGATTATCCACATATATGGTTCTAGGGATATATACACATACGTGTTGTATACATGGGTGTATATGTGTGTGTAGAGTGGTGGGAATTGAGCTCAGGATTTCACACTTGCTTTTAGTTTATTTTCAGATAGGGTCTGTGCCATTACACAGCACTGCACTCATCACCTCCCTGCCTCCCAAGTAGCTGAAATTTGAGCAAATGATTTCCAGTGTTCCATAGAAGTTTCGTATGGTTCTCTGGCAGTTAGTGACCACCACTGCATTGGAAAACTCTTAGCAAGAGCAAAAATCATAGAAGAGACTGCAGATAGGGAAGAAGGAGGGAAGCATTCCTTAAAACCAGGCCAGTGTTGGAGCCTGATGTTCATTCTGGGCTCATCCTTCTGTTGCATACTGTAAAGTCTAAATGTTAATGAGACATCAGCTAGAGAAATGGAATTTATTAGCAGTAGCCCTGGAAAAAGAAGAGAAGAGCGTGCCATTTCTCTTCACTTTTCTAAGTAGGTCATGCAAGTTGTTTGTGTTTCCTCTGTAAATCCAAATGCCAGTTCCCTTGGCCTCTTGCCTTTGGCAGAATTGTTGATGTCAGTATTCTAGTGACTTTTATTTGTAGCGTTCTTATCAACACTTATGGAGCGCTCCATTTCTTTCTCTGTGGCTGAGATCAGTGCCTTGCTGGATGCTGGGACGAGAATTGGTGTCACTCAGCACAGGCAGAGTGAAAGTACCTTGGTCTGTCAACCACTGCTCTCTATTGTCACATCCATTCTGCTGTCAGCACCCAGGCATTTCCAGACAACAATGCCTCTTTAATTATTTAGCAAAAGAAAGGCAGTAGCAAGTACAGCATTTGAGAGGAAAATCTGGCACAACCTGATTTGCAGACATGTAGAAAATAGACATCAATCTGAGGCTAGTGATTAACACTGTGTGGAACATAATTTTAAAATTATGCTTTACAAAAACTCACACCTGGAATCCTAGCTCTAAGAAGCTCAATGAGATCTAAGAATCACAAGTTTGAAACCAGCCCGGGCAGGAAAGTCCATTGAGATTCTTTATCTACAAATCAATCACCAAAAAGCCCAAATTGGAGCTGTGGCTCAAGTGGTAGAGTGCTAGCAATGAGCCAGGACAGTCCTCAGGCCCTGAGTTCAAGCCCCAGGACTAACACAGAAAATACACAAAAAGATTACCTTTTTACAACACCATGAATCCACCATCAAAATAGACCCTGTTCCTACGATGTAGTATTGCTTTCCTTAAGAGAAAAATCCAGCTGCTAATCCCAAGTATGGTACTTGGAAAATGTAGCTATGGAGAGATCAGTGTATACACAGGAGTGACAGAGCTGTATTTGTTTCATGCTTTGCAGCATGTACATGTACATGCATGCATGGGTGCCTCTGTGTGTGTGCATGTTGTGTGTGTGTGTGCATGTAGAGTAGTGTATTTGCTGTCCTTTCACATTCTGTCTGAAACCAGTGGATATTTATAGATGTCATTTTCCAGGCAGATAGAATCCCCAAATAACTCAAGAATCATGACCACTCCCTTGCCTTCTGCATTTTATTCTGTGTACATCGATTGCATGCACACTGGGCTTTTTAAGTATATAATGAGTGCTTTTCTATGTATTCTTCTTTAATTATTATTATAAAGGTGATGCACAGAGGGGTTGTAGTTACTCAATTCAGGTAAAGAGTGCATGTATTTTTTCTAGTACTAGATTTAAACTCAGAGCCTCACATTTTCTAGCCTCGTGTTCTACCACTTAACCCACTCCTCTAGTCCAGTTTTCACCTTTTATTTTTAAGATAGGCTCTCCTTTCCCACACAGGTTCATGCTTGAGCCATGGTCAACTGTAGGTGTCCTATGGTTGCTGGAATTATAGGCACAACCCATGGACTTGCACGGATTTTGTAGGCTAGGTCGGCCTGGAACAGTAAGTCTCTCAGGCTGAGCCTCCATGTAGTTTGAGGTTACAGATACTAACTAGTCACTGCTCTGAGTTACATGTTAAAAGAAGAATCTCACAATCCTTTCTACATAGGCGGGCCTTGAACCATAATCCTCCGAATTTCAGCTTCCCAGGTAGCTAGGATTGCTGGCATGAGCCACTGGTAGTGGGATCAGTTCTCTTAATTTTTTTTTTTTTTGCCAGTCCTGGGCTTGAGCTCAGAGCCTGAGCACTATCCTTGGACTTTCTCAAAGCTAGAGTTGTACCACTTGAGCCTCAGCACCATTTCCAGCTTTTTTCTATGTATGTGGTACCAAGGAATCGAACCCAGGTCTTCCTGCATGCTAGGCAAGCACTCTACCACTAGGCCAAACTCCCGGCCCCAGTTCTCTTAAATTTTTAATCAAGTTTTTTTTTTTTCCCCAGGTTGATGAGATATTTATTACCAGGGAACAGGTATTGGAGCACATGGTGCTTGAAAAGTTCAGTGCTGTTATAGATGACATTCCAAGCTGTAAAATCATGAGTATGTTAATCAAGTTTTTATTGGGGGAACTTTCAGTCATTCACCACATAACTGTTACCCTACTATAATGATGGATGTTCATCCATAAGTACCTGTCACAAACCATGGGAAGGGATAGCTTTTCTAAACTCATACCTTAACTGCTGAATAGAAAAAGATAAATAAGGCGAGGTGCCGTGGCTCACGCCTGTAATCCTCGCTACTCAGGAGGCTGAGATTTGAGAAACACAGTTCAAAGCCAGCCCTGGTACTCACGTCTGTGAGACTCATCGCCAGTTAACCACTAGAAAACTGGAAGTGGTGCTGAGGCTGAAGGTGTAGGGCGGTAGCCTTGAGCTGAAGAGCTCAGGGACAACACCCAGGCCCAGAGGTCAAGCCCCATGACTGATAAAAAATAAAAAAATAAGCAAGGACATTATTGTAGCTCGTGGCTATGTTTTGGATCATTGTACATGTTCTATGAAGAGCCAGAATGGCGTTGTGTTTGCTAGGCAGGTGACAGACCATACCTCAGCCTGTTTTTGCTCTGGTCATTTTCAAGCTAGTCTCTTACTTTTTGTTCCAATAAATCCTGAACTGTGGTCCCCTGTTGATGCTTCACACATAGTTAGAATGGCTGACCCTTGCTCGGCTACTGCTGGAGGTGGGAGCCTAAAGAACTGTTTGCCAATGCTGGCCTCAAAGCTCACTTCTCCTAATCTCTGTCTCCCAAGTAGCTGAGATGACTGGCATGAGGCACTGTGCACAGCCACATCTCCCATTTCTGATGCCCACGTGCCTCTGTTTATTTCAGTATTCAGTTGGAGAATTTGTATTTTCATGGTTAGGAGTTGGCAAACACTCAATAAGTGTTGTACAAAATTAAGAAAAGTAAGGGAAGGGGTGAGTAAGAGTATTGAAAGGGATGAGCTGCTTTGCTAAATGTCAACTGCTTTATACAACTCCTTAAAGATAATTTAAAAAAAAATTAAAAAGCCAAAAAGAAAAGTTTAGGACTTTGCTAACCCAATAGAACGAACTAACTGGAAGCTGTTCAGTAAAAAAAAAAAAAAAAAAAAAAAAAAAAAAAAAAAAAAAAAAAAAAAAAAGAACAGCTACTGTTAAGCCTATCAGAAGCAAGAACAGCTTTTGGAATCCATTTCCTGAGTGTATTAAGCAACATCAGTTTAAAATTCTTTGTCCCCTGTCTTTCTAGTTTGAACTGCTCATATCAGGCCTGCCAAGCTGATGTTCTTAGAATTCTACTAAGCTAACCAGTTAGCTAAAATTTAAATTTTTCAGTGGATTCCTTTTATTATAGCAAGTTTTGAATACTGCACAAAACTCCCCTTTTCCTATCATGTTTCTCCCAGAAAAGATGTGAAATCTGGTTTGGTATTTTCTAAGCTGCCTTCAACTCTACAGATATTTAGAATTTTAGCCCCCATACACTGACAGTAGGAATAGAAATTAGTCTAGCCACTATGAAAATCAATGAGTTAGAAATAACTCCCCCAAGAACCATCAGTAACTCTTTTCCTTAGATTCCTTTTGGGGAAATTAAAGTCTTCTGTAGAAACACCTGCATTTGCTTTTCTTTTAATTCTCTTTCATTCATTTGAAAGAGTTCTCATTTAGAAAGCTAGCCCCTCTTTGTCTGTCCTGAAAGCAATTAAGCTTCTGCAAACTTCATCACAAAGATGAAGAGATGTCTACACAGTGATTTTGCATGATGAGGATATCTTATAGGCCTGGCTTCCTCAAGGTCTCGGGTTCTGAGCTCAGGCTCTTTCCATCTTGGTGGTGCCCTAAAGCCTCAATCATTATCATCTGACTTTAGCCAACAAAAATGGTCCTCGCTTGTGCAGGAGAACCAGGAATGTCATGCCAGTAACAGCTGAGGAATGTAGTCTGTCATTTCTTTTTTTTTTTAAATATTTTTTATAGTAATTAATAAAAGGGTCACATGATATTTGCCAGATAGAAGGTTCATTAATTCACATACATTGATACCCTTTCACATGTCTGTCATTTCTGTTCATATTGTATTTGCTAGCCCTGCCTGCTGGGAAAGCTGAGTGATGGAGAATTGTTAGGAGCTCAGGATAGAGAGTTCTGATGAACAGATGGTGAATGCTGCTGTTCCTGACCCGAGGCCTGGGGCTGAGCCGAGGGCAAGCCAGCGTTGTGATTTGATGAGCTTTGGTGGGAGGCTTGGAATCTGAGTCACAGGCATGGCTTGTTTGGTGTCTTCCTTATAGATCCTACCTGGAACGGATGCTGCAGAGACTGTGGAACCCCCAGTGCCCACCGAGGGGGCTCTGGTGGAGGAAACAGAGGCAGAGAAGGCAGCCCTTCCTGCTGGGGAAGGAGGAAGTTTAGAGGAGACCAGAACAGAGGCAGAAATCACCGAGTGTGTAGACAGTGACAGACCTCCATCTGCAGAGACAGAACCAGCAGCCACTCAGGTGAGTCTCCCAAGAAGGTGGGAATCCCAAGAAGATGGAGGGCTAGAGTAACTGCAGGATGAGAATGGTAACTTCCTGTATGTGGAATAAGTTTACTGACATTTTGTGTCTCCTTATCATATGTGTGTGGTTAGATTTTACATACATAATCATTTCATGTTACACAATATGTAATGATTTCATATAGTATATAGTATGTTATGCAATATAAACTATATAATTATATATAATGAGGCTATAATATATGCTATATATAAAATGTTTATGTATTATGATATAATAATGTTATATAAGCATATATGTTATATAATATGTAAGTGTATTTTATATATTATAGTATATAATATGTGTTTATATAGTATACATGTATATATGCATGTATTATATACACATATGTGTACAACACATCATTGGTAGATTCAGAGTGATCCCAGAATTCACTCCATATCAACACCATGGCGTTCCATGTGGCTAATGCAGTCGAAGCCCAGGAAGAGGAAGAGGAAGCCAGGGAATGAGGAATGAGTCACAGATAATGAAAGAGATGAAAATGGAGGGTAAAGAGAATACCATGACAGGACTGAGGGAGGAAATACCCATAAAACCCTAGGCTAGGGCCAGGCACGTGGTGAGAAATGAACATTACCTATGACTTCATATTACTGTCCTCACGGTTTTGAGAGCGCCACCACCAGGCTTCCTCCAGCAAAGGCCAGTGCCTGGCTTCCCCTCTCGATAGGGAAGGTGTGCAATGGGGTTGTGCATGCAGCTGGAGCAAAGTGCCAGCTGTTGCCACTGCCTCAATTTAGCACTTAGAAGCCATAAGGCACACATTCTGTGACTGGGCAACAGGAATGGAAGATTGCAGAGATCATACACGTCAACATGGAACCCTCCCTTGAATTTCCATTTCAGCATGGTTTCCCTGACCACTGGTGGCCCCCTTGTGTCCCCCTTCAGTGTCCTCCCTCCCCACTAGTCTCAGAAATCAGAGAGACTGCCAAAGGCTCCAGACCTGAACCCACTAGGAGTGGTGAGTTAACCACTACATGGCACAGACCCAACCTCTGAGAGGCTGCAGGATTTGGAGAACAATTGTTGGGGTCCAGGAGGGGTAGAGGTAGGTTCTGGAAGATGCGGATGTTTTGTTTCTCACTCCTACTGAGCACCACTGTCGTCGTCTTTCTCTAGGAGAAGGTCATCCCTTCCGTGGTCATTGAACCCGCCTCCAACCATGAAGGAGAAGGAGAACATGAAACAGCCCTGGGTGCAGAACCCAAGGAGGCCACAGCAGATGGGGCTCCTGGGGCCCCCACAGGGGAACCTGCAGAGCTGACCAGGGAGCAGGAGCCCCTGCAAGACACCCAGGCTGCACCTCTTGATCAGCTCCCCTCTGGAGGGGACGCCTCCCCAGATCAGCCACCTGGCTTTCTCTACAAGGTCTCTGTACTGTGGTGCCTGTCCTGACCATTTGTGTTTTCTTTAAGTCTCATTTGCTGTAGCTGTGTGAGTGTGTGTGTGTGTGTGTGTGTGTGTGTGTGTGTGTGTGTGTGTGGTAGGGGGAGTGTTTTGAGGCTTAAACTCAGGGCCTGGGCACTGTCCTTGATCTCTTTTTGCTCAAGGCTAGTGCTCTACCACTTGGAATCAGCTCCATTTCTGGTTTTCTGGGTTTGTTGTTGTTGTTGTTGTTGTTGTTGTTTGTTTTTTTACCATGTATATCTTCTCCTCTTCCTGTTACTTTCCTGTCATCCCTAGAATTCTTTGCTGTGAACCAGCAAGTAGTACCTTACCTATTTTAACAAAGAACTAATGGAGGGCACCAAGTCTGTTTCGAGGGTAGGAGTGGGATAACTCCTTCCAGCCCCTGTGAGTTCTCCAAAGAACCCTGCGCCTGGCATAGAACCCCATACAGCTGTCAAAGAGAAAGCAGAAATTACCCAGTCCTATGAATATTCCCTAAAACAAACAGAACAAGAATCATCCATTGAATGAATTAATCAAGAAAGATTTCAGCTTCTATGAAAAGGAAGATACAAAAAACACCTGCAGTCCCAGGAGAGGAAGATTCCCAGCAGGATATTTAGAACCTTTATAAATCAGTATCCTTCCCAAAGTAATAAGTAAGGACCAGAAAACACTGGCTTTATCTGAAGGCAGATAATGTTCACTTAAGATCTAGCTAGGAATGTTCCATTCTGTAATTTGATTTGTATTTCAAAATTTATCTACCATACACTTGGCAATATTTTAAAAAACTGTTCATGGGACAGATTGAACAATGAATGTCATATGGTCTCTTTCTCCTTCCTCTCCTCTTCCTCCTTCCCATCCCTTCCCCTCTCTTTCTTTTCCCTCTTCCCTCCTCATTACTCTCCTCTTGTCCTCTCCTCTTCTTCCCCTCTCTATATTATAGAAAATAACAGCTACCTTGATACTTTGAATCGAGGTTGAGCATATAGTCAATTTGTAAATGAATTAAATGGGAGACAAGCTGAATATAGGATTGGAGGCTGTGTGTAGCTATGTTTTAATTGGTTCATTTGAAGTCAAAGAAGCCATGTGCCTTGCAAGCCCTAGACTTGAGATCCTGTCCTTGCCTTTCCCACTGTCTTAGTGTGACTCAGTCCCATAGCTTAACCCATGTCTCTGAGCATCAGAGACTTCTCATTTGAGAAGCCAAGGGGAATGGCAGTCATCTCTAGCTCTGACATTCTGTGATTCTGTATGCAACGTAACACCTTTGAAAAGCATTGCTTAGTCTCTGTGGAATTGAGGCCAACAATTGGACAGCTAGAACTGATCGGGACTATATAGTTATTCAAGCTGGGAGATAGGCTTGTGGGTGGTCCTTGTGTCCTTTCTCCTTTTAGTCGTAATACAATTTTAGAGATTTGGTTTCTGGTACTAGGGCTTCATGCTTGCTAGGCCGGCACTCTACCACTGGAGCCACATCTCTAGCCCTGTTTTACACTTGTTAATTTTGAGATAGGACCTCCCTCCCAATGTGGGCATGTGCCTGAGCCATGGTGCCCTTACTCTAGGCTTCCTGTCATTGCTGAAATCACAAGCATGTGCCACTCCACCCAGCTGCTCTGTGTGACAGTAGAGTCACTCCGATTTTTCTGCCTGGACAGGCTTAGTGCTACAGCCCTCCCAATCTCAGCCTCCCACATAGCTTGGGATAACAAGGCATATACTACAGTACCCAGCTGGGGCTTGAGAAGGAGTTTCTTGAACATTTCAGCCGGAGCTCAGCCACCCCAAAAGCTAAGGTTATTGGCATGATCCACCAGCACTCAGCTTAAAGAATGTTTTTTAAGGGGGCAATAAAAACAGACTGACATGGAATAAAGGGTAAACTAAGGAAGGGAGAAAGTATATGTGCAAGGCAAGTGATCTCAAAATTTAGAACTAATTCTCATGTAAGATTCAAGTAATAGATTTCCTGATTCTTAGTTATTTGGACAAAGCTGGGGTTAGAAGACCTTCCAGCTAGGCATGTTTCTTTCTTTCTTTTTTTTTTCTTTCTCTCTTCTATTTTGCCAGTCCTGGGGCTTGAACTCAGAGTCTGAGCACTGTTCCTGGACTTTCTCAAGGCTAGCACTCTACCACTTGAGCCACAGCATAATTTCCGGCTTTTTCTATGTATATGGTACCAAGAAATCAAACCCGGGTCTTTGTGCATGCTAGGTAAGCACTCTACCACTAGGCCAAACTCCTGGCCCCACATGTTTCTTTTTTTTAGTTCACGTTCCAATGATAAGCAATAATAAAGTATCAGTATCTATAAATACAAATGATGAATTAAAATTTAATAAATTGGAATGTAAATCTATATTGAGCACATTGCCCTAATAAGAAATAAGAATCAAGGATACATAATATACAGAGAATAGTATTCACTTATTTTGGGCTCTAGAGGCCTTCTTTGTCTCTGGGGTGTGTACAAGTCTGTTTCCTGTTATAATGGAACACCTAAGGTGGGATACTTTATCAAGTAAAAAGTTTTATGTAGTTCAAAGGTCCAGAGGCTCAGAGGTCAGTGCGGGCACTGGCTGAGTTTAGGCAAGGACCCTTCCTGTATCACATGACACAAGGTACCATGCAGCCGGAACCCATCACATGACAGACAGGAAACCAGAGTACAAGCAAGGGCTCCATAGTGTCCCCTTTTAAGGCACCCCTAGGGCCTTCTGGTAGAATCTGCCTCTTAAAGGTTCCCCTGCCACAATGGGGACCAAGTCATCAACCAAAACGTAAACTTCCCCATGCCCGGTACAATGTAGATATCTCACTTGGAACATGCGTCTAAGAATGTCTTTTTTTTTTTTTTGGACAAGGCAACTATGATTTTCTTTCTTTAACATCTTTCTTTGCTTTCCAGAGTTAACCTGGTCCTTTAAAACCTTGCAGGTGGAAACACTGCATGATTTCGAGGCTGCAAATTCTGATGAGCTTAACCTACAAAGGGGTGACGTGGTGCTGGTGGTCCCCTCAGACTCAGAAGCTGACCAGGTAAAACTCAAGATTTGGGCCAGAAGCATGGCTTAGTGGTAGCATGCTCGCCTAGTATGCACGAAGTCCTGAGTTCGATTCCCTGGTACCACATATTCATAAAAAGCTGCAAGTGGTGTTGTGGCTCAAGTGGCAGAGCAAAAAGTGTCTAAGGACAGTGCTCAGGCCCTGAGTTCAAGCCTCAGGAGTGGCCAAAAAAAAAAAAAAAACATAGAAAAAGACAAGATTTGGAAGATACTTCTGGTTGAGTTGGTTCCCTGCCCTGCCCTCGCCTTCCCGCCACCTCCACCCAGTTCTGGTTGAGTATAGGAAGTTCTTGAAAGCCAACTCTGAGAGTTGCTGAGGTGGTTGTGACCATAGCACAATACTTGCTTCATTTTCAGTGCCTTTGGGGGATGCTGTGCCATCACTCCCTCTTTATATAAAAGATGATCTTTTATTATCCCATAATAGCACTTCCTAGGAATGTTTATCTGTTGCTCCATCTCCAGGAGATGCTGATACTAGCCATGAGAAACTCAAAATCCCCTTCAGAGAGTTGCCTCTGGGGAAGGGGAAGTTGGCTGGCAAAGAACATGGGAGAATTTTCTAGAGCAAGAAATGGCCATCCAGGACTGGGAGCATGGCCTAGTGGTAGAGTGTTTGCCTAGTATGCAGGAAGAGCCAGGTTCGAGTCCTCTGTACCACATACATAGAAAAAGCTGGAAGTGGGGCTGTGACTCAAGTTGTAACCTTGAGAAAGCCAAGGACAGTGCCCAAGCCCTGAGTTCAAGCCCTGGGACTGACAAAAACAAAAAGAAATGGCCATCCATCTCCATAGGAGTATGTATGTGTTTGTGTGTGTGTCTGTGTCTGCATTTTTCATTGAATTGTACCCCTAACAACAGCCTTTAAATTTAAGAGACTCTTATAAACATGCCTCCAGGCACAGTTCTGTGATCTCCCAATTTGTTTCTGTTCTTGATTTGTGAACTAAAAGCTTTTGGTGCCAGTCCTGGAGCTTGAACTCAGGGGCTAGGTGTTGTCCCTGAGCTTTTCTACTCATGACTAGTGCTCATAACTTGAACCACAGCTCCACCTCTGGTAGCTATATGGAGATGAGGGTCTCATGGACTTTCCTGCCCACGCTAGCTTCAAACTGCAATCCTTAGATCTCAGCCTGCTGAATAGCTAGGATTGTGGATGTCAGCCACCTGCCCCGGCTCCTGGTTTGTGAACTTTTAGAATGATATAAAACATGGGAATAAATGAGTCTATGAGCATTTTCTTTCTGGAAAGAAGAGCTGTAATTTACGTTATTTTAAAAAGATTTATGATTTTCTCTTAAAAAATTAAATGAAGCGTCACAACTTTCAACTCCATACCCAACATTTTGCTCTTCCTTTTGATGATAACAAGTATTAACATACCTCAGATGTAACTTCTATTGCTATAAACTCAGATTAGAAATAAATAGAACTATTTCTTTTTTATTTTTTTTTATTGTCAGGGTAATGTATAGAGGGGTTACAGTTACATTCATCAGGTAGTAGGTGCATGACTTCTTGAACATTGATACCCCTTCTCATGTTTTTGTCTCCCTTCCCCTCCTCCACCCCTCCCAGTCATCTTGTTTTCCCCCCTTCTCTTCCCTATTTCAAATAAAGATATATACGACACACCAGGTAACAAAGTCAGATACAGTATCCACATGAGATTAAGGGGAATAAAAGAGAAAAGAAATAACTGCACATAGTACATTGAGAACAACGAGATAAACCTCTTGTTTCCATAAGAATTCATAACAAAAATATTTCAAAAGCACTAAATACTTTAAAAATACACATAGAAAATAATCCATTTGTCATAGAAGTCATAGAATAAGTTGACAAGTTTCTTAATGATCATTAACTTAAATGCTAAGTGTAAGAATATAAAAAGAATATTAAATAGAAAGTACATAGAAGGACGGAAATAATAAAAATAATTTCACATCCTGAACTGTATTGTGACTTGAATAATGAATGGTACCAGGTAGAATGAAGCCTATGTGTGATTAATAAATGATTAAATTCTCCTGGACCAAAAGGAATACAGTTATAAACACACAATTTAGCAAGTCAGTATAGCCAAAAGTTGGTTCCTTGTAAGGTTTAATAAAATTAATACTATTAAAATCTTAGACTTTTAAAGGAAAGAGCAAGAAGGCATACATTTCATAAATAGGCAAAAATATTCACATCTCTACATAGCTCAAAAAACATTAAAAATCCATTGCATGTTTGAATAGTTGTAGTAATCATCATCTTTTAGAAGAAAAAAGTAGCCTTTTATATTTATTATTTCCAATGTCTTCATTGCTTTCTACAAATATGAGTATCTGTGCTTAAAATTTCTGCTTAAAGTTTCCTTTCTTTTTCAGTTTTTTTTTTCACAATTACTATAATACAGATCAGTTGGCAACAGATCCTCTCAGCTTTTGTCTGTGTGAAGGTCTCTTCATTCATAGACATTTGAATTTTTTTAACATGTAAAGAATTCTGTGTTGTCTTTATTTCTCTCTTCCAGATATTTTTCCATTGTTTTCTGGATTTTTTGTTTATAAATGGAAGTCAATGTCATTTTTAAATAATATTTCTCCATATACCACTTTAACTTTTTTTTTTTTTTTTTGCCAGTCCTGGGGCTGCCAGGCCTGAGGCTTGAACTCAGGGCCTGAGCTCTGTCCTTGGGCTTTTTCCTCAAGGCTAGCACTCTGCCACTTGAGCCATAGCATCATTCCTGGATTTTTCTATGTATGTGGTACCAAGGAATGGAACCTGGGACATCGTGCATACTAGGCAAGCACTCTACCACTAGGCTAAACTCCCGGCCCCATGTTAACATTTTTAATGCAGAGAATTCCTCTGTATTTATGGTTGTAGATTATTTTGAGTAAAATGTATTTGGTTTTAAAACTTATTTTGTGGAATTTCATATTTCATTGCTCACTATACTTTTCACATGCAGTTAATATTTTTTATTCATTTGGAATTTTTTTAGCTATCACTTCCTTCATTTTTTCCCCACATTAATGTTCTATCTTTTCTTTTTGTGGATTTTCCTGGATATTACATATATCTTTTAATGCCTAAGATTCTATCCTTTATTGATCAATATTAAATTCACTATGGAAGTTAGCCTGGAAACTTTCTATTGATCTGTCTTCTTAGTCCGTGATTCTCTCATCTGCTACTTCTAATTCGTTGTAATCCTCTGTATTGAGAGGCTGAGAACAGGAGGATTCTTGTTGGAGGCCAGCCCAAGCCACTGAGATTAGACTTAAACAATACTTGTTCTTTTATATAGTTTCTTTTTCTTTGCTGGCATTTCGTACCTCTTTTCTCAGTATTGCTATCTCCAGAGTAAGTTCTTGAATGTACTGTTGTACATTTCTTACTGCTACTTCTAAGAAGTAGAGCACTTTGGGACATATTTCTATTTGTTGCCTTTTGTCCTGTTTTGCACCTGTGGCATTTCTGTCAAGGCTGGGCATAGAGAATAAACAATATAATGTGGAGTCTTCTTTTCTTCTTTCTTTCTTTCTTTCTTTCTTTCTTTCTTTCTTTCTTTCTTTCTTTCTTTCTTTCTTGTTTTGGTCAGTTGTGAGACTTGAATTCTGAGCCTGAGCATTGTCCCTTAGTGCTGTCCCTGAGCTCTTCAGCTCAAGGCTGTTGCCCTACCCCTTGAGCCACAGCACCATTTCTGGTTTTCTGGTGGTTAACTGGAGATAAGACTCTCATGGACTTTAGCACCTGGGCTGGCTTTGAACTGTGATCCTCAGATCTCAACCTCCTGAGTAGCTAGGATTATAGGCATGAGCCACTGAGCCCGGCTTAGAATCTTCTTTTCTGAAGGGTCTCTTTTCTGTACAGAATTTGTAGACATTTGTTTTTTTTAATATATTTTTATTGTAATTGATAGAAGGGTTACATTATATTCACCAGATAGAAGATGCATTACTTCAAAAACATTGCTACCCTTTCTCATGTTGTTGTCCCCATTTCCCTCCCCTTCCTTCCCTCATCTTGTTTTCCTCCTTCCCTATCCTATTTCAAATAAACAAATAAACACATATACAATAATCAGATAGCAGGGTAAGATACGATAACAATATTACATTTGGTTTATATTTTGTTCCAGCAGGTAGCTTTGGTCCTTACATAATATTTTTTTTCTGGGCCATTGTCTCTACATCTAAAGCAGGAAGAAATTGAAGTAGAATGCAGTAGGAAACACCTGCAGTGCTTGTTAAGATTCAAACTCTAAACCTGGCCCAACTCTACCAGTAGCGCTTACGTCTAAATTAAGCTTTGTCAGCCTTCCTGATATTGCTTCATCCCTAGGATCTAGAGGCAAGGTCAGAGGTCAGAACTAGTATCTAGGGAAGTTTCTCTGCATAGTTGGAGCTGACCCCTGGATGTCCCTTCTTTTTGAGATATCCCCCCATTGGTGTGCAGCTTCCGGGCTCCCTTAAGTTCTATCTGTGGAATGCTCTGTATCATATGGACTGAGAACATGGCTTAGGGAAATTACGTTAGCTTGATCTCATCCATTGTAGTTCCCTACATGCAGAGGGGTTAAGTAATCCCTGGTCTCAGTGCACTCATAACCCTTGTTGGTGCCTTCAAATAGTTTTCATCCAGGTTTAGCCCTACCTCATGTACATAAGCTTGCATCTTACATTGCAGATTTTATAACAAACAGATGATCATATATAGATTCTTATTAACCTATAGATGTAGAGATATATAGTCATTTTAGTATTTCTAATTATTATGCATAGATGCATTTGTATGACATGAGGTTAATGGAAATATTTGTCTGGTATTTATTTTAAGCTGTTAAAATTTAATTCTGCACAGTTCAAGATTTATACTGGCTATTTTATCCTGCTTTATGAATTATGTGATATTTTAGGGTGTGTTGGAGTAGATCTTGAATATGAGTTTGTGGGAGTCCTTGTTTGTCTATATTGAAACAATTTTAAAATGTTTGACCCATTAGATTTTTTTTTGTCAGTTATGGACCTTGAACTCTGGGCACTGTCCCTGAGTTCTTCAGCTCAAGGATAGCACTCTACCCCTTGAGCCACAGTGCCACTTCTGGTTTTCTGATGATTAATTGGAGATAAGAGTCTCACAGAGTTTAGTGGCCGGGCTGGCTTTGAACCATGATCCTCAGATCTTGGCCTCCTGAGTAGTTAGGATTACAGATATGAGCCACTGTGCCCAGCTTAGATTTTTTTTTTTACTCACTTTAAATGGAGTCAAATAAGCATAATTATTAGGAGGAAGAAATGACTTTTTATATACGTACTAGAGGTTCAGAAAATAGAGATCATCTTTTATTATATAAATATAAATTTATCCTTCATGCATGTGACCTTGTAATTGTAAAGGATTTTTTTTCCTCATCAAAGATTTCATCAGTTATCTTATTGGGTCATTTTCTCTCAATTCATTTTTACCCTATTTCTTTTCAAAGAATTGTCCTATCTAGCTCTTATATTTCTTATTTATATGACAATGGCAATTTTTGGTTTCAGATTCTGTCAAAAGGAAATGTATTTAATTTTTAAAAATTTTTTTATTGTAATTAATAAAAGGGTTACATGATATTTGCCAGATAGAAGGTGCATTAATTCACATTGTATTTAATTTTTGAGAGTCCGTTTTATCTGATGTACTTGAGCTTTGGTTCAGATAAAATCTGACCATCCTTCATGCTAGGTGGGGTCTTTCTCTTGCACTGTAACATCAAAAGCCAGTCATTTCCCACTGGTTTGACTTGGTTCATTTTTCCATGCATCCAAATATACCTTCCAACTCACCTATTTCCAGCTCAATGCTGCCTTTTTTTTTTTTTTTAAAGAAAAGAACAGACAGACAGCTGGGAAGAATGGTGCTTGCTTGTCATTCACAGATACATGGGAGGCTGAGATTAGGAGAATTGAGAATCCAGCCCATTCTGGGCATAAAAATTAGTCAATGAGACTTGATTCCCATTGAAGGAAGTGACATAGTCATGGCACACACCTGGAATCCCAGCGACTAAGGGAAATCTAACGTAGGTAGATCCAGGCTCAAGTTTATGCCTGAGTGGGAAGTAAGACCCGATCTCAAAAAGAATCAGCAAAAGGGGCTGGGAGTTTGGCCTAGTGGTAGAGTGCTTGCCTAGCATGCACGAAGACCCGGGTTCAATTCCTCGGTACCACATACATAGAAAAAAGCTGGAAGTGGTGCTGAGGCTCAAGTGGTAGAGCTCTAGCCTTGAGAAAGTCCAAGGACAGTGCTCAGGCCCTGAGCCCAAGCCCAAGACTGGCAAAAAAAAACAAAAACAAAAACAAAACAAAAAGAATCAGCAAAAACCAAGGCCAAAAGCACAGTTAAAGTGGTAGGGTGTCTACCTAAGTGGATGTGAATCCCTAAGTTCAAACCCCTATTGTTTACTAAAAAGAAAAAGGAAATGGGATGTGGCTCTGTAGCTCAAGTAGTAGTGCCTTGAGCTGAGGAATACAGGAACAAGGGCCAGGCCCAGAGTTCAATCCCCACAACTGCCCTGAAATTAAAAAAAAAAGGAAGAATAAGTTATTAATAACAAGAGAAACCACAACAGTTTCAAGAAGTACAAATCTAGTTTTTTAATACTTGATAAATGCAAGAAGGTGGTTTGTTGAGTTGATGAGTGAGCCAGAGGCCAATTTCTGTCTCATATACTTGAGCTTCTTCAGCACTGTATTCTAACCTTGGAACTCTTAAAGCGCATTTTGCTGTGACTCACAAGATGACAGGCTATGCTTTGCATGCCATGCTTTCACATAGAATTTCTTTTACTTAAGAACGAGTATCACTCAATGTACATAGATGAAATCGAGCTAGCAAACTAGATGAGATGGGTGAGAAGTATACTAATCAAGATGCGCAGTATTTTGAAACCTCTGTGTACACACTAACAAATTTTTTTCAGTCATGAAGCTTGAACTCTGAACCTGGGCCCTGTCTCTGAGCTCTTCAGCTCAAGGCTAGAGCTCTACCATGAGCCACAGTGCCACTTCTGGTTTTCTGGTGGTTAATTAGAGATAAGAGTCTCGCAGACTTTCTTGCTCAGGCTGGCTTTAAACCATGATCCTCAGATCTCAGCCTCCTGAGTAGCTAGGATTACAGGCATGAGCCACCAGCGCCCGACTTTAAAGATATTTATTTATTTAATTTATTTATTTATTGCCAGTCCTGGGGCTTGAACTCAGGGTCTGAGCTCTGTCCTTGGGGTTTTTTTCTCCAGGCCAGTGATCTGCCACTTGAGCCAAAGCACCACTTCCAGCTTTTTTCTATGTATGTGGTACCAAAGAATCAAACCCTGGTCTTCATACATGCTAGACAAGCAGTCTACCACTAGGCTATGCTCGTGGCCCCTAAAATTTTTAATAATTTAAAATAAATTCATTGTACTCATAAACTGATATGTTGCATTGAATCTCCCTTGAACAGCTCTTTAATAGAATAGTTAAATAAAATATTTAATAAAATACCATTTAAATAAAATGTTTAATTAAAATAAATTTATGACTAAATTAAAAAGAACTCATAATCCCATTAAACATCCATTATGCTTTCTATAAAATTAGAATGATAATATTCAAGGAACTATTTAGAGTAAATAAATTGTTGCAGATGGCTATGGTTTAATTTTGTTTTTTTTATTTTGGTCAGTCTTGGGGCTTGAACTCTGGGCCTGGGCAATGTCCCTGAGTTCTTCAGCTCAAGGCTAGTGTTCTATCACTTTGAGCCACAGCACCAATTGAAATTTTCTCATGGTTGGTTGGAGAGAAGAGTCTTACGGACTTTTGTGCCCAGTCTGGCTTTGAATCTCAGTCTTCAGATCTCAGCTACTGAGTAGCTAGGATTACAGGTGTGAGCCACCAGCAACCAGCTAGTTATAAATATTTTTTTAAATACTAAATTATTTGTGACAGGCTATGTGGATGCATCCAGTACTTCCTTGTACAGTATACCTGTGTTACTGTCTTGCAGGATGCAGGCTGGCTCGTGGGGGTGAAGGAATCCGATTGGCTTCAGTACAGAGACCTGGCCACTTACAAAGGTCTCTTTCCTGAAAACTTCACCAGGCGCTTGGAGTAGGGCTGCAGGTACTATAGAAGGAGCTTCGTGACTGGGTTTGGAACCTTCTGTGAAACCTTGAAGAGTTCACTTCTGCTATCACACGCAGAATAACTTCCACAGTGACACCAGACAAAGCTTGAGAAAACCTATCTGCAGAGCATGCGTGGAAAAAAATTATATATATATATATATATATATATATAAGAGGAAAAGAGAAAAAAGGCAAATTTGTTCCTATGTGGTCAGTAAGAGGTCTGTGATTGTCTGAGCTGTGGATACTTGTACTTGATCCCCTGTCCAGTTCTCTACTAGCTTTTTCCAGGCCAATCCTTCATTCCTCTGCACCGACAGTGTGGTATCCAGTGGCCACCCCAGAAGATGTATTGACACGTTCTGTAGTGCAAGATTATCTTACCTTGCCCAGATGTGAGCATGTGTGCTCTCTCCCTCCCTCCCCCACCCCCCTTTTCAGGTCTACTGTGTCTCAAACTATATTGCTGAAGATGTTTTTAATGGTCTTTTCCAACCTGCCTCTCTATACATAGATATGGACACACAATCACACAAGCTAGCCCTGTGGAATTACACCTATGTGTATGCACAAGACAAATATACATAGGTCCTTCCTTCCTTCCTTCCTTTCCCCTTCCATTGTAGCTTTCTGCCTCTAAGTGTCATTGAGACATGCATTGCTCTTACTCTGTCTGGCATTACAGTTGTGGTTTTGTCTGAAGGCAAAACCAGCCATCTCATTGCCAAAACAGTGGACAGTATCTGTATGTGTTGTGTGCAGTTTCCAGGATGATGGCAGCTGCGAGCTGCTGCCCCTCTGGACAGAGCAGAGCCTGGTTGGGCAGCTTGTCCAGCTGTTAGGGCTGAAACAAGGTTAGCCCTGGACCAGCAGCGATGTGATCTTTGCTTCAGCCTTTATGAGATTGGCTAGAAGATGGGGCATATGACTCTCCCCTCTCCCCCTACAAAAAGAACTTATTTTAAAAAAAAGCTCCTATATGATTTCCACTTCTTTATATTTATGCAAACTCATCTCCATAGAACATCCTAAGAGAAGTAAGTGATCTACACTGTATTCATGAATCATCTGTAAAGATTACGTTTCAGTGCTGTGTCATTCCAAATAAACCTTTGGTCAATGTCAGACAGTTACCCTAATTCCTTTGGATGAGTCTTTTGTGATTCGTTTTTTTCAAGCAATTGATACTGGAGTTGTTATTTGTGCAGAATTCTGCTTGTTCTTTCACTGGGTTGTGTTCCACCACCATGCCTTGCTCTCCCCGCCTCGCCCCATTCCAGCCATTGCTGGTGGCTTTGTGTCCTCTGAGCACCAGAAATGACTAGAGCACAAATAACAGCTATGGAGGGAAACCCCTTACAGGTGCTGGCTTATGGGGTCCTGATCTGTGGCTCACACTGAAAATCTTACAGCGTTCATCATCAGCAATTTCTTCCCATGCCAGCCTCATTTAGTTTTGGTCACTTTTCTTTCTCTCATGCTGTGTTTGTAGATATAGAAAAAAATTAGATGATGTGGTATAGAAAAGTCAGTTCATTGGACCCCTGTTGCCAAAAGGTAATTCTTGAAACAAAAATGTTTTATGTTGGTATAGACCTTTTTCTGCTGATAGAATTCTTTATAAACAGTGTGGGTTGGTCAAGAATGCATTGGGCAGGCTGTGCTATGTCTTTCTGGTTCATGGTTCAAACTCTCTTGGTGGATTACTGAGTTTGATGTTTTAAATGTTAATAATGAAATCTATATATTGACCTATAGATTTGCCAAGGACTAAGTGACAAGAACATCTAGCAAAGGAAATTACAAACCACTGCCCAACCCAAAACAAGCAATACGAGATTTATAATAGAAAACCATTCCGAATACTGAAGCTACACATGGAATACCAAAACCCAGAACAGAAACATTAGTTTAATAACCCACCAGAGGTTCTGAAAACCCTTTTTTTCATTTAGTATTGCATCCTGATTACTGAGAATGCCCATGAATTTTAAGATAATAAATATAGGCAACCAGTTTCTTTGTT